>NW_028255544.1:0-365135 GCF_964263255.1 Lissotriton vulgaris
GTCTTTTGGATCGGGTCTCATGTTGAATAACCACTTTTTAAACCCTCACAGTGACCAAAATTGCCATTTTTACAGAGTTTTGCTTACTCAAAATCTTCAATTTTGACCAATTTCAGGCACAGAAATGACTTTAAACACACTTATTTTAGTTGAAAAAGTAATAATTCACATCCAACCGTCATTTAAAGTCAAAAGATTAAATCTTAAAATTTCCTCAATATTGACCATTTTTTCAACGTTCGACTGGTCCGGGGTCATCGTTTTTCATCAGAAAATTAATTTTTTGGACTCTACCAAAAATGATTCAAAATGTCATTTGGATCGGGCCTCATGTTGAATAACCACTTTTTAAACCCTCACAGTGACCAAAATTGCCATTTTTACAGAGTTTTGCTTACTCAAAATCTTCAATTTTGACCAATTTCAGGCACAGAAATGACTTTAAACACACTTATTTTAGTTGAAAAAGTAATAATTCACATCCAACCGTCATTTAAAGTCAAAAGATTAAATGTTAAAATTTCATCAATATTGACCATTTTTTCAACTTTCGACTGGTCCGGGGTCATCGTTTTTCATCAGAAAATGGATTTTTTGGACTCTACCAAAAAAGATTCAAAATGTCTTTTGGATCGGGTCTCATGTTGAATAACCACTTTTTAAACCCTCACAGTGACCAAAATTGCCATTTTTACAGAGTTTTGCTTACTCAAAATCTTCAATTTTGACCAATTTCAGGCACAGAAATGACTTTAAACACACTTATTTTAGTTGAAAAAGTAATAATTCACATCCAACCGTCATTTAAAGTCAAAAGATTAAATGTTAAAATTTCATCAATATTGACAATTTTTTCAACGTTCGACTGGTCCGGGGTCATCGTTTTTCATCAGAAAATTGATTTTTTGGACTCTACCAAAAAAGATTCAAAATGTTTTTTGGATCGGGTCTCATGTTGAATAACCACTTTTTAAACCCTCACAGTGACCAAAATTGCAATTTTTACAGAGTTTTGCTTACTCAAAATCTTAAATTTTGACCAATTTCAGGCACAGAAATGACTTTAAACACACTTATTTTAGTTGAAAAAGTAATAATTCACATCCAACCGTCATTTAAAGTCAAAAGATTAAATGTAAAAATTTCATCAATATTGACCATTTTTTCAACGTTCGACTGGTCCGGGGTCATCGTTTTTCATCAGAAAATTGATTTTTTGGACTCTATCAAAAATGATTCAAAATGTCTTTTGGATCGGGTCTCATGTTGAATAACCACTTTTTAAACCCTCACAGTGACCAAAATTGCCATTTTTACAGAGTTTTGCTTACTCAAAATCTTCAATTTTGACCACTTTCAGGCACAGAAATTACTTTAAACACACTTATTTTAGTTGAAAAAGTAATAATTCACATCCAACTGTCATTTAAAGTCAAAAGATTAAATGTAAACATTTCATCAATATTGACCATTTTTTCAACGTTCGACTGGTCCGGGGTCATCGTTTTTCATCAGAAAATTGATTTTTTTGGACTCTACCAAAAATGATTCAAAATGTCATTTGGATCGGGCCTCATGTTGAATAACCACTTTTTAAACCCTCACAGTGACCAAAATTGCCATTTTTACAGAGTTTTGCTTACTCAAAATCTTCAATTTTGACCAATTTCAGGCACAGAAATGACTTTAAACACACTTATTTTAGTTGAAAAAGTAATAATTCACATCCAACCGTCATTTAAAGTCAAAAGATTAAATGTTAAAATTTCATCAATATTGACCATTTTTTCAACGTTCGACTGGTCCGGGGTCATCGTTTTTCATCAGAAAATTGATTTTTTGGACTCTACCAAAAATGATTCAAAATGTCTTTTGGATCGGGTCTCATGTTGAATAACCACTTTTTAAACCCTCACAGTGACCAAAATTGCCATTTTTACAGAGTTTTGCTTACTCAAAATCTTCAATTTTGACCAATTTCAGGCACAGAAATGACTTTAAACACACTTATTTTAGTTGAAAAAGTAATAATTCACATCCAACTGTCATTTAAAGTCAAAAGATTAAATGTAAACATTTCATCAATATTGACCATTTTTTCAAAGTTCGACTGGTCCGGGGTCATCGTTTTTCATCAGAAAATTGATTTTTTTGGACTCTACCAAAAATGATTCAAAATGTCATTTGGATCGGGCCTCATGTTGAATAACCACTTTTTAAACCCTCACAGTGACCAAAATTGCCATTTTTACAGAGTTTTGCTTACTCAAAATCTTCAATTTTGACCAATTTCAGGCACAGAAATGACTTTAAACACACTTATTTTAGTTGAAAAAGTAATAATTCACATCCAACCATCATTTAAAGTCAAAAGATTAAATGTTAAAATTTCATCAATATTGACAATTTTTTCAACGTTCGACTGGTCCGGGGTCATCGTTTTTCATCAGAAAATTGATTTTTTGGACTCTACCAAAAAAGATTCAAAATGTTTTTTGGATCGGGTCTCATGTTGAATAACCACTTTTTAAACCCTCACAGTGACCAAAATTGCAATTTTTACAGAGTTTTGCTTACTCAAAATCTTAAATTTTGACCAATTTCAGGCACAGAAATGACTTTAAACACACTTATTTTAGTTGAAAAAGTAATAATTCACATCCAACCGTCATTTAAAGTCAAAAGATTAAATGTTAAAATTTCATCAATATTGACCATTTTTTCAACGTTCGACTGGTCCGGGGTCATCGTTTTTCATCAGAAAATTGATTTTTTGGACTCTACCAAAAATGATTCAAAATGTCATTTGGATCGGGCCTCATGTTGAATAACCACTTTTTAAACCCTCACAGTGACCAAAATTGCCATTTTTACAGAGTTTTGCTTACTCAAAATCTTCAATTTTGACCAATTTCAGGCACAGAAATGACTTTAAACACACTTATTTTAGTTGAAAAAGTAATAATTCACATCCAACCGTCATTTAAAGTCAAAAGATTAAATGTTAAAATTTCATCAATATTGACCATTTTTTCAACGTTCGACTGGTCCGGGGTCATCGTTTTTCATCAGAAAATTGATTTTTTGGACTCTACCAAAAATGATTCAAAATGTCTTTTGGATCGGGTCTCATGTTGAATAACCACTTTTTAAACCCTCACAGTGACCAAAATTGCCATTTTTACAGAGTTTTGCTTACTCAAAATCTTCAATTTTGACCACTTTCAGGCACAGAAATGACTTTAAACACACTTATTTTAGTTGAAAAAGTAATAATTCACATCCAACCGTCATTTCAAGTCAAAAGATTAAATGTTAAAATTTCATCAATATTGACCATTTTTTCAACTTTCGACTGGTCCGGGGTCATCGTTTTTCATCAGAAAATGGATTTTTTGGACTCTACCAAAAAAGATTCAAAACGTCTTTTGGATCGGGTCTCATGTTGAATAACCACTTTTTAAACCCTCACAGTGACCAAAATTGCCATTTTTACAGAGTTTTGCTTACTCAAAATCTTCAATTTTGACCAATTTCAGGCACAGAAATGACTTTAAACACACTTATTTTAGTTGAAAAAGTAATAATTCACATCCAACCGTCATTTAAAGTCAAAAGATTAAATGTTAAAATTTCATCAATATTGACAATTTTTTCAACGTTCGACTGGTCCGGGGTCATCGTTTTTCATCAGAAAATTGATTTTTTGGACTCTACCAAAAAAGATTCAAAATGTTTTTTGGATCGGGTCTCATGTTGAATAACCACTTTTTAAACCCTCACAGTGACCAAAATTGCAATTTTTACAGAGTTTTGCTTACTCAAAATCTTAAATTTTGACCAATTTCAGGCACAGAAATGACTTTAAACACACTTATTTTAGTTGAAAAAGTAATAATTCACATCCAACCGTCATTTAAAGTCAAAAGATTAAATGTAAAAATTTCATCAATATTGACCATTTTTTCAACGTTCGACTGGTCCGGGGTCATCGTTTTTCATCAGAAAATTGATTTTTTGGACTCTATCAAAAATTATTCAAAATGTCATTTGGATCGGGCCTCATGTTGAATAACCACTTTTTAAACCCTCACAGTGACCAAAATTGCCATTTTTACAGAGTTTTGCTTACTCAAAATCTTCAATTTTGACCACTTTCAGGCACAGAAATTACTTTAAACACACTTATTTTAGTTGAAAAAGTAATAATTCACATCCAACCGTCATTTAAAGTCAAAAGATTAAATGTTAAAATTTCATCAATATTGACCATTTTTTCAACGTTCGACTGGTCCGGGGTCATCGTTTTTCATCAGAAAATTGATTTTTTGGACTCTACCAAAAATGATTCAAAATGTCATTTGGATCGGGCCTCATGTTGAATAACCACTTTTTAAACCCTCACAGTGACCAAAATTGCCATTTTTACAGAGTTTTGCTTACTCAAAATCTTCAATTTTGACCAATTTCAGGCACAGAAATGACTTTAAACACACTTATTTTAGTTGAAAAAGTATTAATTCACATCCAACCGTCATTTAAAGTCAAAAGATTAAATGTTAACATTTCATCAATATTTACCATTTTTTCAACGTTCGACTGGTCCGGGGTCATCGTTTTTCATCAGAAAATTGATTTTTTGGACTCTACCAAAAATGATTCAAAATGTCATGTGGATCGGCCCTCATGTTGAATAACCACTTTTTAAACCCTCACAGTGACCAAAATTGCCATTTTTACAGAGTTTTGCTTACTCAAAATCTTCAATTTTGACCAATTTCAGGCACAGAAAGGACTTTAAACACACTTATTTTAGTTGAAAAAGTAATAATTCACATCCAACCGTCATTTAAAGTCAAAAGATTAAATGTTAAAATTTCGTCAATATTGACCATTTTTTCAACGTTCGACTGGTCCGGGGTCATCGTTTTTCATCAGAAAATTGATTTTTTGGACTCTACCAAAAAAGATTCAAAATGTTTTTTGGATCGGGTCTCATGTTGAATAACCACTTTTTAAACCCTCACAGTGACCAAAATTGCAATTTTTACAGAGTTTTGCTTACTCAAAATCTTAAATTTTGACCAATTTCAGGCACAGAAATGACTTTAAACACACTTGTTTTAGTTGAAAAAGTAATAATTCACATCCAACCATCATTTAAAGTCAAAAGATTAAATGTTAAAATTTCATCAATATTGACCATTTTTTCAACGTTCGACTGGTCCGGGGTCATCGTTTTTCATCAGAAAATTGATTTTTTGGACTCTACCAAAAATGATTCAAAATGTCATTTGGATCGGGCCTCATGTTGAATAACCACTTTTTAAACCCTCACAGTGACCAAAATTGCCATTTTTACAGAGTTTTGCTTACTCAAAATCTTAAATTTTGACCAATTTCAGGCACAGAAATGACTTTAAACACACCTATTTTAGTTGAAAAAGTAATAATTCACATCCAACCGTCATTTAAAGTCAAAAGATTAAATGTTAAAATGTCATCAATATTGACCATTTTTTCAACGTTCGACTGGTCCGGGGTCATCGTTTTTCATCAGAAAATTGATTTTCTGGACTCTACCAAAAAAGATTCAAAATGTCTTTTGGATCGGGTCTCATGTTGAATAACCACTTTTTAAACCCTCACAGTGACCAAAATTGCCATTTTTACAGAGTTTTGCTTACTCAAAATCTTCAATTTTGACCAATTTCAGGCACAGAAATGACTTTAAACACACTTATTTTAGTTGAAAAAGTAATAATTCACATCCAACCGTCATTTAAAGTCAAAAGATTAAATCTTAAAATTTCATCAATATTGACCATTTTTTCAACGTTCGACTGGTCCGGGGTCATCGTTTTTCATCAGAAAATTAATTTTTTGGACTCTACCAAAAATGATTCAAAATGTCATTTGGATCGGGCCTCATGTTGAATAACCACTTTTTAAACCCTCACAGTGACCAAAATTGCCATTTTTACAGAGTTTTGCTTACTCAAAATCTTCAATTTTGACCAATTTCAGGCACAGAAATGACTTTAAACACACTTATTTTAGTTGAAAAAGTAATAATTCACATCCAACCGTCATTTAAAGTCAAAAGATTAAATGTTAAAATTTCATCAATATTGACCATTTTTTCAACGTTCGACTGGTCCGGGGTCATCGTTTTTCATCAGAAAATTGATTTTTTTGGACTCTACCAAAAATGATTCAAAATGTCATTTGGATCGGGCCTCATGTTGAATAACCACTTTTTAAACCCTCACAGTGACCAAAATTGCAATTTTTACAGAGTTTTGCTTACTCAAAATCTTAAATTTTGACCAATTTCAGGCACAGAAATGACTTTAAACACACTTATTTTAGTTGAAAAAGTAATAATTCACATCCAACCGTCATTTAAAGTCAAAAGATTAAATGTTAAAATTTCATCAATATTGACCATTTTTTCAACGTTCGACTGGTCCGGGGTCATCGTTTTTCATCAGAAAATGGATTTTTTGGACTCTACCAAAAAAGATTCAAAATGTTTTTTGGATCGGGTCTCATGTTGAATAACCACTTTTTAAACCCTCACAGTGACCAAAATTGCCATTTTTACAGAGTTTTGCTTACTCAAAATCTTAAATTTTGACCAATTTCAGGCACAGAAATGACTTTAAACACACTTATTTTAGTTGAAAACGTAATAATTCACATCCAACCGTCATTTAAAGTCAAAAGATTAAATGTTAAAATTTCATCAATATTGACCATTTTTTCAACGTTCGACTGGTCCGGGGTCATCGTTTTTCATCAGAAAATTGATTTTTTTGGACTCTACCAAAAATGATTCAAAATGTCATTTGGATCGGGCCTCATGTTGAATAACCACTTTTTAAACCCTCACAGTGACCAAAATTGCCATTTTTACAGTGTTTTGCTTACTCAAAATCTTCAATTTTGACCAATTTCAGGCACAGAAATGACTTTAAACACACTTATTTTAGTTGAAAAAGTAATAATTCACATCCAACCGTCATTTAAAGTCAAAAGATTAAATGTTAAAATTTCATCAATATTGACCATTTTTTCAACGTTCGACTGGTCCGGGGTCATCGTTTTTCATCAGAAAATGGATTTTTTGGACTCTACCAAAAAAGATTCAAAATGTTTTTTGGATCGGGTCTCATGTTGAATAACCACTTTTTAAACCCTCACAGTGACCAAAATTGCCATTTTTACAGAGTTTTGCTTACTCAGAATCTTCAATTTTGACCAATTTCAGGCACAGAAATGACTTTAAACACACTTATTTTAGTTGAAAAAGTAATAATTCACATCCAACCGTCATTTAAAGTCAAAAGATTAAATGTTAAAATTTCATCAATATTGACCATTTTTTCAACGTTCGACTGGTCCGGGGTCATCGTTTTTCATCAGAAAATGGATTTTTTGGACTCTACCAAAAAAGATTCAAAATGTCTTTTGGATCGGGTCTCATGTTGAATAACCACTTTTTAAACCCTCACAGTGACCAAAATTGCCATTTTTACAGAGTTTTGCTTACTCAAAATCTTCAATTTTGACCAATTTCAGGCACAGAAATGACTTTAAACACACTTATTTTAGTTGAAAAAGTAATAATTCACATCCAACAGTCATTTAAAGTCAAAAGATTAAATCTTAAAATTTCCTCAATATTGACCATTTTTTCAACGTTCGACTGGTCCGGGGTCATCGTTTTTCATCAGAAAATTAATTTTTTGGACTCTACCAAAAATGATTCAAAATGTCATTTGGATCGGGCCTCATGTTGAATAACCACTTTTTAAACCCTCACAGTGACCAAAATTGCCATTTTTACAGAGTTTTGCTTACTCAAAATCTTCAATTTTGACCAATTTCAGGCACAGAAATGACTTTAAACACACTTATTTTAGTTGAAAAAGTAATAATTCACATCCAACCGTCATTTAAAGTCAAAAGATTAAATGTTAAAATTTCATCAATATTGACCATTTTTTCAACTTTCGACTGGTCCGGGGTCATCGTTTTTCATCAGAAAATGGATTTTTTGGACTCTACCAAAAAAGATTCAAAATGTCTTTTGGATCGGGTCTCATGTTGAATAACCACTTTTTAAACCCTCACAGTGACCAAAATTGCCATTTTTACAGAGTTTTGCTTACTCAAAATCTTCAATTTTGACCAATTTCAGGCACAGAAATGACTTTAAACACACTTATTTTAGTTGAAAAAGTAATAATTCACATCCAACCGTCATTTAAAGTCAAAAGATTAAATGTTAAAATTTCATCAATATTGACAATTTTTTCAACGTTCGACTGGTCCGGGGTCATCGTTTTTCATCAGAAAATTGATTTTTTGGACTCTACCAAAAAAGATTCAAAATGTTTTTTGGATCGGGTCTCATGTTGAATAACCACTTTTTAAACCCTCACAGTGACCAAAATTGCAATTTTTACAGAGTTTTGCTTACTCAAAATCTTAAATTTTGACCAATTTCAGGCACAGAAATGACTTTAAACACACTTATTTTAGTTGAAAAAGTAATAATTCACATCCAACCGTCATTTAAAGTCAAAAGATTAAATGTAAAAATTTCATCAATATTGACCATTTTTTCAACGTTCGACTGGTCCGGGGTCATCGTTTTTCATCAGAAAATTGATTTTTTGGACTCTATCAAAAATGATTCAAAATGTCATTTGGATCGGGCCTCATGTTGAATAACCACTTTTTAAACCCTCACAGTGACCAAAATTGCCATTTTTACAGAGTTTTGCTTCCTCAAAATCTTCAATTTTGACCACTTTCAGGCACAGAAATGACTTTAAACACACTTGTTTTAGTTGAAAAAGTAATAATTCACATCCAACCGTCATTTAAAGTCAAAAGATTAAATGTTAAAATTTCATCAATATTGACCATTTTTTCAACGTTCGACTGGTCCGGGGTCATCGTTTTTCATCAGAAAATTGATTTTTTGGACTCTACCAAAAATGATTCAAAATGTCATTTGGATCGGGCCTCATGTTGAATAACCACTTTTTAAACCCTCACAGTGACCAAAATTGCCATTTTTACAGAGTTTTGCTTACTCAAAATCTTCAATTTTGACCAATTTCAGGCACAGAAATGACTTTAAACACACTTATTTTAGTTGAAAAAGTAATAATTCACATCCAACCGTCATTTAAAGTCAAAAGATTAAATGTTAAAATTTCATCAATATTGACCATTTTTTCAACGTTCGACTGGTCCGGGGTCATCGTTTTTCATCAGAAAATTGATTTTTTGGACTCTACCAAAAATGATTCAAAATGTCTTTTGGATCGGGTCTCATGTTGAATAACCACTTTTTAAACCCTCACAGTGACCAAAATTGCCATTTTTACAGAGTTTTGCTTACTCAAAATCTTCAATTTTGACCACTTTCAGGCACAGAAATGACTTTAAACACACTTATTTTAGTTGAAAAAGTAATAATTCACATCCAACCGTCATTTCAAGTCAAAAGATTAAATGTTAAAATTTCATCAATATTGACCATTTTTTCAACTTTCGACTGGTCCGGGGTCATCGTTTTTCATCAGAAAATGGATTTTTTGGACTCTACCAAAAAAGATTCAAAACGTCTTTTGGATCGGGTCTCATGTTGAATAACCACTTTTTAAACCCTCACAGTGACCAAAATTGCCATTTTTACAGAGTTTTGCTTACTCAAAATCTTCAATTTTGACCAATTTCAGGCACAGAAATGACTTTAAACACACTTATTTTAGTTGAAAAAGTAATAATTCACATCCAACCGTCATTTAAAGTCAAAAGATTAAATGTTAAAATTTCATCAATATTGACAATTTTTTCAACGTTCGACTGGTCCGGGGTCATCGTTTTTCATCAGAAAATTGATTTTTTGGACTCTACCAAAAAAGATTCAAAATGTTTTTTGGATCGGGTCTCATGTTGAATAACCACTTTTTAAACCCTCACAGTGACCAAAATTGCAATTTTTACAGAGTTTTGCTTACTCAAAATCTTAAATTTTGACCAATTTCAGGCACAGAAATGACTTTAAACACACTTATTTTAGTTGAAAAAGTAATAATTCACATCCAACCGTCATTTAAAGTCAAAAGATTAAATGTAAAAATTTCATCAATATTGACCATTTTTTCAACGTTCGACTGGTCCGGGGTCATCGTTTTTCATCAGAAAATTGATTTTTTGGACTCTATCAAAAATGATTCAAAATGTCATTTGGATCGGGCCTCATGTTGAATAACCACTTTTTAAACCCTCACAGTGACCAAAATTGCCATTTTTACAGAGTTTTGCTTACTCAAAATCTTCAATTTTGACCACTTTCAGGCACAGAAATTACTTTAAACACACTTATTTTAGTTGAAAAAGTAATAATTCACATCCAACCGTCATTTAAAGTCAAAAGATTAAATGTTAAAATTTCATCAATATTGACCATTTTTTCAACGTTCGACTGGTCCGGGGTCATCGTTTTTCATCAGAAAATTGATTTTTTGGACTCTACCAAAAATGATTCAAAATGTCATTTGGATCGGGCCTCATGTTGAATAACCACTTTTTAAACCCTCACAGTGACCAAAATTGCCATTTTTACAGAGTTTTGCTTACTCAAAATCTTCAATTTTGACCAATTTCAGGCACAGAAATGACTTTAAACACACTTATTTTAGTTGAAAAAGTATTAATTCACATCCAACCGTCATTTAAAGTCAAAAGATTAAATGTTAACATTTCATCAATATTTACCATTTTTTCAACGTTCGACTGGTCCGGGGTCATCGTTTTTCATCAGAAAATGGATTTTTTGGACTCTACCAAAAAAGATTCAAAATGTCTTTTGGATCGGGTCTCATGTTGAATAACCACTTTTTAAACCCTCACAGTGACCAAAATTGCCATTTTTACAGAGTTTTGCTTACTCAAAATCTTCAATTTTGACCAATTTCAGGCACAGAAATGACTTTAAACACACTTATTTTAGTTGAAAAAGTAATAATTCACATCCAACCGTCATTTAAAGTCAAAAGATTAAATGTTAAAATTTCATCAATATTGACAATTTTTTCAACGTTCGACTGGTCCGGGGTCATCGTTTTTCATCAGAAAATTGATTTTTTGGACTCTACCAAAAAAGATTCAAAATGTTTTTTGGATCGGGTCTCATGTTGAATAACCACTTTTTAAACCCTCACAGTGACCAAAATTGCAATTTTTACAGAGTTTTGCTTACTCAAAATCTTTAAATTTTGACCAATTTCAGGCACAGAAATGACTTTAAACACACTTGTTTTAGTTGAAAAAGTAATAATTCACATCCAACCGTCATTTAAAGTCAAAAGATTAAATGTTAAAATTTCGTCAATATTGACCATTTTTTCAACGTTCGACTGGTCCGGGGTCATCGTTTTTCATCAGAAAATTGATTTTTTGGACTCTACCAAAAATGATTCAAAATGTCATGTGGATCGGCCCTCATGTTGAATAACCACTTTTTAAACCCTCACAGTGACCAAAATTGCCATTTTTACAGAGTTTTGCTTACTCAAAATCTTCAATTTTGACCAATTTCAGGCACAGAAAGGACTTTAAACACACTTATTTTAGTTGAAAAAGTAATAATTCACATCCAACCGTCATTTAAAGTCAAAAGATTAAATGTTAAAATTTCGTCAATATTGACCATTTTTTCAACGTTCGACTGGTCCGGGGTCATCGTTTTTCATCAGAAAATTGATTTTTTGGACTCTACCAAAAAAGATTCAAAATGTTTTTTGGATCGGGTCTCATGTTGAATAACCACTTTTTAAACCCTCACAGTGACCAAAATTGCAATTTTTACAGAGTTTTGCTTACTCAAAATCTTAAATTTTGACCAATTTCAGGCACAGAAATGACTTTAAACACACTTGTTTTAGTTGAAAAAGTAATAATTCACATCCAACCATCATTTAAAGTCAAAAGATTAAATGTTAAAATTTCATCAATATTGACCATTTTTTCAACGTTCGACTGGTCCGGGGTCATTGTTTTTCATCAGAAAATTGATTTTTTGGACTCTACCAAAAATGATTCAAAATGTCATTTGGATCGGGCCTCATGTTGAATAACCACTTTTTAAACCCTCACAGTGACCAAAATTGCCATTTTTACAGAGTTTTGCTTACTCAAAATCTTAAATTTTGACCAATTTCAGGCACAGAAATGACTTTAAACACACCTATTTTAGTTGAAAAAGTAATAATTCACATCCAACCGTCATTTAAAGTCAAAAGATTAAATGTTAAAATGTCATCAATATTGACCATTTTTTCAACGTTCGACTGGTCCGGGGTCATCGTTTTTCATCAGAAAATTGATTTTCTGGACTCTACCAAAAAAGATTCAAAATGTCTTTTGGATCGGGTCTCATGTTGAATAACCACTTTTTAAACCCTCACAGTGACCAAAATTGCCATTTTTACAGAGTTTTGCTTACTCAAAATCTTCAATTTTGACCAATTTCAGGCACAGAAATGACTTTAAACACACTTATTTTAGTTGAAAAAGTAATAATTCACATCCAACCGTCATTTAAAGTCAAAAGATTAAATCTTAAAATTTCATCAATATTGACCATTTTTTCAACGTTCGACTGGTCCGGGGTCATCGTTTTTCATCAGAAAATTAATTTTTTGGACTCTACCAAAAATGATTCAAAATGTCATTTGGATCGGGCCTCATGTTGAATAACCACTTTTTAAACCCTCACAGTGACCAAAATTGCCATTTTTACAGAGTTTTGCTTACTCAAAATCTTCAATTTTGACCAATTTCAGGCACAGAAATGACTTTAAACACACTTATTTTAGTTGAAAAAGTAATAATTCACATCCAACCGTCATTTAAAGTCAAAAGATTAAATGTTAAAATTTCATCAATATTGACCATTTTTTCAACGTTCGACTGGTCCGGGGTCATCGTTTTTCATCAGAAAATTGATTTTTTTGGACTCTACCAAAAATGATTCAAAATGTCATTTGGATCGGGCCTCATGTTGAATAACCACTTTTTAAACCCTCACAGTGACCAAAATTGCAATTTTTACAGAGTTTTGCTTACTCAAAATCTTAAATTTTGACCAATTTCAGGCACAGAAATGACTTTAAACACACTTATTTTAGTTGAAAAAGTAATAATTCACATCCAACCGTCATTTAAAGTCAAAAGATTAAATGTTAAAATTTCATCAATATTGACCATTTTTTCAACGTTCGACTGGTCCGGGGTCATCGTTTTTCATCAGAAAATGGATTTTTTGGACTCTACCAAAAAAGATTCAAAATGTTTTTTGGATCGGGTCTCATGTTGAATAACCACTTTTTAAACCCTCACAGTGACCAAAATTGCCATTTTTACAGAGTTTTGCTTACTCAAAATCTTAAATTTTGACCAATTTCAGGCACAGAAATGACTTTAAACACACTTATTTTAGTTGAAAACGTAATAATTCACATCCAACCGTCATTTAAAGTCAAAAGATTAAATGTTAAAATTTCATCAATATTGACCATTTTTTCAACGTTCGACTGGTCCGGGGTCATCGTTTTTCATCAGAAAATTGATTTTTTTGGACTCTACCAAAAATGATTCAAAATGTCATTTGGATCGGGCCTCATGTTGAATAACCACTTTTTAAACCCTCACAGTGACCAAAATTGCCATTTTTACAGTGTTTTGCTTACTCAAAATCTTCAATTTTGACCAATTTCAGGCACAGAAATGACTTTAAACACACTTATTTTAGTTGAAAAAGTAATAATTCACATCCAACCGTCATTTAAAGTCAAAAGATTAAATGTTAAAATTTCATCAATATTGACCATTTTTTCAACGTTCGACTGGTCCGGGGTCATCGTTTTTCATCAGAAAATTGATTTTTTGGACTCTACCAAAAATGATTCAAAATGTCATTTGGATCGGGCCTCATGTTGAATAACCACTTTTTAAACCCTCACAGTGACCAAAATTGCCATTTTTACAGAGTTTTGCTTACTCAAAATCTTCAATTTTGACCAATTTCAGGCACAGAAATGACTTTAAACACACTTATTTTAGTTGAAAAAGTAATAATTCACATCCAACCGTCATTTAAAGTCAAAAGATTAAATGTTAAAATTTCATCAATATTGACCATTTTTTCAACGTTCGACTGGTCCGGGGTCATCGTTTTTCATCAGAAAATTGATTTTTTGGACTCTACCAAAAATGATTCAAAATGTCTTTTGGATCGGGTCTCATGTTGAATAACCACTTTTTAAACCCTCACAGTGACCAAAATTGCCATTTTTACAGAGTTTTGCTTACTCAAAATCTTCAATTTTGACCACTTTCAGGCACAGAAATGACTTTAAACACACTTATTTTAGTTGAAAAAGTAATAATTCACATCCAACCGTCATTTCAAGTCAAAAGATTAAATGTTAAAATTTCATCAATATTGACCATTTTTTCAACTTTCGACTGGTCCGGGGTCATCGTTTTTCATCAGAAAATGGATTTTTTGGACTCTACCAAAAAAGATTCAAAACGTCTTTTGGATCGGGTCTCATGTTGAATAACCACTTTTTAAACCCTCACAGTGACCAAAATTGCCATTTTTACAGAGTTTTGCTTACTCAAAATCTTCAATTTTGACCAATTTCAGGCACAGAAATGACTTTAAACACACTTATTTTAGTTGAAAAAGTAATAATTCACATCCAACCGTCATTTAAAGTCAAAAGATTAAATGTTAAAATTTCATCAATATTGACAATTTTTTCAACGTTCGACTGGTCCGGGGTCATCGTTTTTCATCAGAAAATTGATTTTTTGGACTCTACCAAAAAAGATTCAAAATGTTTTTTGGATCGGGTCTCATGTTGAATAACCACTTTTTAAACCCTCACAGTGACCAAAATTGCAATTTTTACAGAGTTTTGCTTACTCAAAATCTTAAATTTTGACCAATTTCAGGCACAGAAATGACTTTAAACACACTTATTTTAGTTGAAAAAGTAATAATTCACATCCAACCGTCATTTAAAGTCAAAAGATTAAATGTAAAAATTTCATCAATATTGACCATTTTTTCAACGTTCGACTGGTCCGGGGTCATCGTTTTTCATCAGAAAATTGATTTTTTGGACTCTATCAAAAATGATTCAAAATGTCATTTGGATCGGGCCTCATGTTGAATAACCACTTTTTAAACCCTCACAGTGACCAAAATTGCCATTTTTACAGAGTTTTGCTTACTCAAAATCTTCAATTTTGACCACTTTCAGGCACAGAAATTACTTTAAACACACTTATTTTAGTTGAAAAAGTAATAATTCACATCCAACCGTCATTTAAAGTCAAAAGATTAAATGTTAAAATTTCATCAATATTGACCATTTTTTCAACGTTCGACTGGTCCGGGGTCATCGTTTTTCATCAGAAAATTGATTTTTTGGACTCTACCAAAAATGATTCAAAATGTCATTTGGATCGGGCCTCATGTTGAATAACCACTTTTTAAACCCTCACAGTGACCAAAATTGCCATTTTTACAGAGTTTTGCTTACTCAAAATCTTCAATTTTGACCAATTTCAGGCACAGAAATGACTTTAAACACACTTATTTTAGTTGAAAAAGTATTAATTCACATCCAACCGTCATTTAAAGTCAAAAGATTAAATGTTAACATTTCATCAATATTTACCATTTTTTCAACGTTCGACTGGTCCGGGGTCATCGTTTTTCATCAGAAAATGGATTTTTTGGACTCTACCAAAAAAGATTCAAAATGTCTTTTGGATCGGGTCTCATGTTGAATAACCACTTTTTAAACCCTCACAGTGACCAAAATTGCCATTTTTACAGAGTTTTGCTTACTCAAAATCTTCAATTTTGACCAATTTCAGGCACAGAAATGACTTTAAACACACTTATTTTAGTTGAAAAAGTAATAATTCACATCCAACCGTCATTTAAAGTCAAAAGATTAAATGTTAAAATTTCATCAATATTGACAATTTTTTCAACGTTCGACTGGTCCGGGGTCATCGTTTTTCATCAGAAAATTGATTTTTTGGACTCTACCAAAAAAGATTCAAAATGTTTTTTGGATCGGGTCTCATGTTGAATAACCACTTTTTAAACCCTCACAGTGACCAAAATTGCAATTTTTACAGAGTTTTGCTTACTCAAAATCTTTAAATTTTGACCAATTTCAGGCACAGAAATGACTTTAAACACACTTGTTTTAGTTGAAAAAGTAATAATTCACATCCAACCGTCATTTAAAGTCAAAAGATTAAATGTTAAAATTTCGTCAATATTGACCATTTTTTCAACGTTCGACTGGTCCGGGGTCATCGTTTTTCATCAGAAAATTGATTTTTTGGACTCTACCAAAAATGATTCAAAATGTCATGTGGATCGGCCCTCATGTTGAATAACCACTTTTTAAACCCTCACAGTGACCAAAATTGCCATTTTTACAGAGTTTTGCTTACTCAAAATCTTCAATTTTGACCAATTTCAGGCACAGAAAGGACTTTAAACACACTTATTTTAGTTGAAAAAGTAATAATTCACATCCAACCGTCATTTAAAGTCAAAAGATTAAATGTTAAAATTTCGTCAATATTGACCATTTTTTCAACGTTCGACTGGTCCGGGGTCATCGTTTTTCATCAGAAAATTGATTTTTTGGACTCTACCAAAAAAGATTCAAAATGTTTTTTGGATCGGGTCTCATGTTGAATAACCACTTTTTAAACCCTCACAGTGACCAAAATTGCAATTTTTACAGAGTTTTGCTTACTCAAAATCTTAAATTTTGACCAATTTCAGGCACAGAAATGACTTTAAACACACTTGTTTTAGTTGAAAAAGTAATAATTCACATCCAACCATCATTTAAAGTCAAAAGATTAAATGTTAAAATTTCATCAATATTGACCATTTTTTCAACGTTCGACTGGTCCGGGGTCATCGTTTTTCATCAGAAAATTGATTTTTTGGACTCTACCAAAAATGATTCAAAATGTCATTTGGATCGGGCCTCATGTTGAATAACCACTTTTTAAACCCTCACAGTGACCAAAATTGCCATTTTTACAGAGTTTTGCTTACTCAAAATCTTAAATTTTGACCAATTTCAGGCACAGAAATGACTTTAAACACACCTATTTTAGTTGAAAAAGTAATAATTCACATCCAACCGTCATTTAAAGTCAAAAGATTAAATGTTAAAATGTCATCAATATTGACCATTTTTTCAACGTTCGACTGGTCCGGGGTCATCGTTTTTCATCAGAAAATTGATTTTCTGGACTCTACCAAAAAAGATTCAAAATGTCTTTTGGATCGGGTCTCATGTTGAATAACCACTTTTTAAACCCTCACAGTGACCAAAATTGCCATTTTTACAGAGTTTTGCTTACTCAAAATCTTCAATTTTGACCAATTTCAGGCACAGAAATGACTTTAAACACACTTATTTTAGTTGAAAAAGTAATAATTCACATCCAACCGTCATTTAAAGTCAAAAGATTAAATCTTAAAATTTCATCAATATTGACCATTTTTTCAACGTTCGACTGGTCCGGGGTCATCGTTTTTCATCAGAAAATTAATTTTTTGGACTCTACCAAAAATGATTCAAAATGTCATTTGGATCGGGCCTCATGTTGAATAACCACTTTTTAAACCCTCACAGTGACCAAAATTGCCATTTTTACAGAGTTTTGCTTACTCAAAATCTTCAATTTTGACCAATTTCAGGCACAGAAATGACTTTAAACACACTTATTTTAGTTGAAAAAGTAATAATTCACATCCAACCGTCATTTAAAGTCAAAAGATTTGAGGTAATATAAATTTTATCCTCACCCATAACAGGGTGCACTTCTCGCAAGGGGTTCTGACTTTCAATACCACCCCCGCACTGCATATGGTACATTTTCCTTTCTGGAGGTGGGGCGGGAACATATTCAGGACTTACAAAGGTGTCATATCTGCGTCGTTGTTCTAGAATTATTTGAACTAATTTAGTGCTTAGGCCTCTCCATCTATCCATCAGTAGTGCTTCTAGTGTCTCATGTAAGGGACCTGGATCGGAATAATGTTTTCTGTACTTAATGAGAAGGTGCTGAATCATATATATACCTGCTAATTTCTGTTCGTCGGGGGAGAGGTTCAGAAATGTCTGTGCTACGGTGTCATCATTATATATGTCTGCATTTTCGGCCCATGATACCGCTGATCGGGCTAATTCTTGTTCATCCATAGAATTGAGTACATGGTACCCAACTCGATCTCGAAGCCGTTTATCAGTTTCCTGGAACTGATGTTCAGCAGAATTCGGATTCGTTAAGGCAGAGAAGAAAACTCTCTTGCTTTCTGGACGGATACCCTTCCTAAGATAAGTTCCCTTACCTACATATGCTATAGTGCTTGTAGTCGGTTCTAGTTCTTCAGATTCTTCTTCCTCCTCGGAGGGAGCCTTTTCTTTCTCTTTCTCGTGTACTGCTATCACTGCTTTCTTAATCTTTTTATACATGGCCTCTATGCAATTTTGTCTGTCATGTTTTCCATCGGCTATATTTTGACCCCACTTGTTCAATGCATCTAATTCACTCTGCTCTGTTCCGGGCCTGTCTCGTTCTCTTATTAGACAATTTATGAAAAATCGTAGTATCAGTGCTTGCATGGTAACTTTCTGTTTCTCCAGGGCATCCTTAATACTGTCGGGGTCCTTTCCCGTTTGAACGAACTCATATATTCTATCTAGGTGCTCCTTCATTCCTGCATAACATAACAAACTATCAGTAGCAGATCTTAACCGTAAAGACGCTAATATCATTAAGTCGTCCTGTCCAGGTTCTGGATCATATCTACAAACTGACATATTTTCTTTTAGTGCATCAAGACGGGATGAATTAGAAGAACGGGGGGATCTGTGCGTAAAAGGACTCTGCATACCTCTGAGATTTAATCTGTGAGTCGGTGGCGGGGTCTGGAGACCCGCGGTCGCACCTCCTGAAGCGGAAACTTGGGCATTATCTCTGTGTGTAGTCAGTATCTGAATTTGTCTTTTAGTAGGATCTGATTGAAGTGGTTTCGGCAGATCAGTTTTAGGTGAGGGAAGTGGCGGAGCTGGCGGAACGGGACTAGTCTTTTTCGGTGTCGGCTGAGAGTGATCTTGGGGGGCAGTACCACCCCCGGCCCTGTCAGTAGGCAGGGCACGAACAGGCAGATTGGTGTAAGCTGGCGCTACATCTTCGAGATATGAATTTAGGAATATGTCTTTAGTAGTCTTATGCATTACTTTAGTTGGAACTAATGGTGACGGCAAATTTTTCGGTATTTCTGAAATGGCGTCAGGGGTACCATCGGCCAAAAGATACATGTTGTTCACTTTGCCATTTAGGATACGATCTATTTGTTCTACTTTTACTCGAATTCCCTCAGTAACTAATTCGTTTTCTTGGGCCTTTTCTGATTCTTTAAGCCTGTCTTCTCTACGGAGTGCTCTATCAGCACGCTTACGTGATTCCTTACGCCAAAATTCTATGGCGTCTTTCTGAGATTGTCTAGCTTTCTTTTTCCGTAATATTTCTTCTACCTTTATGATGCACTCGGCATCCCATGTTCCGTTAACTGGCCATCGGTATCTTTCCTCTAGGTGCTTGGTATAATCTGTCCATAACTCTAGATACAAGATGGCGTCTATGCCATGCTTATTATACATGAAATTACCTGGAGTGTCCCTAGGGGGGATTGGAATCTCTTCCTCTAACATCCCTTTCCTAGTTCCTATCTGCTTTAATTTGTTAAAAAACGGCATTGTGCCTACTTGATACTGAAATGCTTGATCCTTAATACTTAATTTCGCCTGTAACTATTTAAACAAAAAAAAACACAATAATACACAAGAACAATCACATTCATACCACGACATTAATCACATGAAACATTTAAAGACATAGCTAACTTCCCCCTACTCTGAATGTACCGCTCAACGATACAGATACACTGCTGTAACAGTGCAGAAATTCGGAATACTTTATATACTGCTAAACAGTACAGATACACTGCCTAAAAACAGTGCAGACCGGACTTGCGTACCCAAACCCGTCTAGATACGACCCAGCAATGGTACTCACCGGGAAGCACGGAAAACAGAAGGCCTCGGAAAACTCGACTGGACTCGACTCGGAACTTCGGAAAACTTCGGAAAACTTCGGAAAACTTCGGAAAACTTCGGAAAACTGGTGGGCCTCTTCACACCTCGGACCTTGCTTCCTTCGGCTGGGCTCTGGTCGGGATCCTCCGCACTCCTCACCGCCTCGTCTGGGCACTGATCGCAGTCTTCGTCACCTCCGTGTGTCAGAGGGGGATGCAGGAAATCCTGCCAGTACACGTGTTGTCCGTCTAACTGATGGCAGGGGACACGGATTGCAACGCACCTTCCGGCGCGTGAGGTGGGGGAGGGGTCCCTATTCGGGCGCCAAAATGATGTAAATAATTAATTTACTCTCTTAATTTCTATGCAGGTAAGTACTTAATCAATAATAACTCAATCGGAAAGAAGGAAAACAGAGTCCGTGGTGTAAGAGTTTCTAAGGGTTTTATTCCTCATAAAGGAATCAGGATATCATGTTCTGACCACCACACAGGGTGTCAGAAGGGATAGATGAGCGCGCCCTCGTTTATTGACAATACATAGCTTATATACTTGATTTACATCATAATGTTCAATGTAAGAGGCGTAACAGCTGAGAGAAGACAAGATAACAGTATACACGTGGTGCTAGTACATCATCAAGAGGCGTAAACTAGGCGTGTGTGCTAGAAACGTCACGGATAGGTGACGCAAGTGGGTGGCACCAAGGGGTGGTGCTAACAGAATGTTGCAATGTCAGCGGAAATCGGAAGCTTGGATGCGCGCGCAGCTGCATGACGTGTGATAGACGGGGTGCAGGGGACTTGACATTTACACTGGCGGAAAGAGACAGAAGTCTGGCATGTCAGATCAACTTGTGCTTCTATCATATCCGATATCTGATGTTTAGGAACTAAGCTATCTGGGCAGAAAGGTCTCTAGAGCAGAAGCTATTCTATACTTGCTGTGAGTGCGTGTATAAGCGCCTGAGTGTCTGTATGAGAAGCGTGGGGGCATGGGGCCTTCCATGGAAGCATGGCAACAGAGGCTATGAATTACTTGCATAAAGACAGGTCGGCCCTTTAGCCCTGTAGCTGAGGAAGGATGTTTACTGAAGCTAGCAGGCCGGAATGTATCTTCGGGGAGGAAAACAGATAACTCGAAGGTTATAGTCAATCTTGGCAGGCAGCAGGCTGAGCTGAGCACGGAGGGCCGCGCTAGAAGTAAGTCAGAGTTCACGGGTACGGGGGCTGCTTGGGCAGAGGCCCTCGCAGTCAGAAGCCAGAAAAGAGGCTCGGTGGCAGAGATTCAGGGCCTACTTTCAGCCAGGCTGAAAAACGTAGGAGTACACTTCAAAAAGACGTTGGCATAGCATGCTTAGGAACGGACCATCAAACCCATTCATGGTGGGTCTGAAAGAGGACAAGTTAACGTTGGACGCAAATGTATTTGCGTCTTCATAGCTGGTACAGGAGGGAAGTTACATGCACTTTTAACTCGTACATGGAGTCGGTGGGGTACTCGCTAGGGAACACAACATGACCATAAAATTTATATTACCTCAGATTAAATGTTAAAATTTCATCAATATTGACCATTTTTTCAACGTTCGACTGGTCCGGGGTCATCGTTTTTCATCAGAAAATTGATTTTTTTGGACTCTACCAAAAATGATTCAAAATGTCATTTGGATCGGGCCTCATGTTGAATAACCACTTTTTAAACCCTCACAGTGACCAAAATTGCAATTTTTACAGAGTTTTGCTTACTCAAAATCTTAAATTTTGACCAATTTCAGGCACAGAAATGACTTTAAACACACTTATTTTAGTTGAAAAAGTAATAATTCACATCCAACCGTCATTTAAAGTCAAAAGATTAAATGTTAAAATTTCATCAATATTGACCATTTTTTCAACGTTCGACTGGTCCGGGGTCATCGTTTTTCATCAGAAAATGGATTTTTTGGACTCTACCAAAAAAGATTCAAAATGTTTTTTGGATCGGGTCTCATGTTGAATAACCACTTTTTAAACCCTCACAGTGACCAAAATTGCCATTTTTACAGAGTTTTGCTTACTCAAAATCTTAAATTTTGACCAATTTCAGGCACAGAAATGACTTTAAACACACTTATTTTAGTTGAAAACGTAATAATTCACATCCAACCGTCATTTAAAGTCAAAAGATTAAATGTTAAAATTTCATCAATATTGACCATTTTTTCAACGTTCGACTGGTCCGGGGTCATCGTTTTTCATCAGAAAATTGATTTTTTTGGACTCTACCAAAAATGATTCAAAATGTCATTTGGATCGGGCCTCATGTTGAATAACCACTTTTTAAACCCTCACAGTGACCAAAATTGCCATTTTTACAGTGTTTTGCTTACTCAAAATCTTCAATTTTGACCAATTTCAGGCACAGAAATGACTTTAAACACACTTATTTTAGTTGAAAAAGTAATAATTCACATCCAACCGTCATTTAAAGTCAAAAGATTAAATGTTAAAATTTCATCAATATTGACCATTTTTTCAACGTTCGACTGGTCCGGGGTCATCGTTTTTCATCAGAAAATGGATTTTTTGGACTCTACCAAAAAAGATTCAAAATGTTTTTTGGATCGGGTCTCATGTTGAATAACCACTTTTTAAACCCTCACAGTGACCAAAATTGCCATTTTTACAGAGTTTTGCTTACTCAGAATCTTCAATTTTGACCAATTTCAGGCACAGAAATGACTTTAAACACACTTATTTTAGTTGAAAAAGTAATAATTCACATCCAACCGTCATTTAAAGTCAAAAGATTAAATGTTAAAATTTCATCAATATTGACCATTTTTTCAACGTTCGACTGGTCCGGGGTCATCGTTTTTCATCAGAAAATGGATTTTTTGGACTCTACCAAAAAAGATTCAAAATGTCTTTTGGATCGGGTCTCATGTTGAATAACCACTTTTTAAACCCTCACAGTGACCAAAATTGCCATTTTTACAGAGTTTTGCTTACTCAAAATCTTCAATTTTGACCAATTTCAGGCACAGAAATGACTTTAAACACACTTATTTTAGTTGAAAAAGTAATAATTCACATCCAACAGTCATTTAAAGTCAAAAGATTAAATCTTAAAATTTCCTCAATATTGACCATTTTTTCAACGTTCGACTGGTCCGGGGTCATCGTTTTTCATCAGAAAATTAATTTTTTGGACTCTACCAAAAATGATTCAAAATGTCATTTGGATCGGGCCTCATGTTGAATAACCACTTTTTAAACCCTCACAGTGACCAAAATTGCCATTTTTACAGAGTTTTGCTTACTCAAAATCTTCAATTTTGACCAATTTCAGGCACAGAAATGACTTTAAACACACTTATTTTAGTTGAAAAAGTAATAATTCACATCCAACCGTCATTTAAAGTCAAAAGATTAAATGTTAAAATTTCATCAATATTGACCATTTTTTCAACTTTCGACTGGTCCGGGGTCATCGTTTTTCATCAGAAAATGGATTTTTTGGACTCTACCAAAAAAGATTCAAAATGTCTTTTGGATCGGGTCTCATGTTGAATAACCACTTTTTAAACCCTCACAGTGACCAAAATTGCCATTTTTACAGAGTTTTGCTTACTCAAAATCTTCAATTTTGACCAATTTCAGGCACAGAAATGACTTTAAACACACTTATTTTAGTTGAAAAAGTAATAATTCACATCCAACCGTCATTTAAAGTCAAAAGATTAAATGTTAAAATTTCATCAATATTGACAATTTTTTCAACGTTCGACTGGTCCGGGGTCATCGTTTTTCATCAGAAAATTGATTTTTTGGACTCTACCAAAAAAGATTCAAAATGTTTTTTGGATCGGGTCTCATGTTGAATAACCACTTTTTAAACCCTCACAGTGACCAAAATTGCAATTTTTACAGAGTTTTGCTTACTCAAAATCTTAAATTTTGACCAATTTCAGGCACAGAAATGACTTTAAACACACTTATTTTAGTTGAAAAAGTAATAATTCACATCCAACCGTCATTTAAAGTCAAAAGATTAAATGTAAAAATTTCATCAATATTGACCATTTTTTCAACGTTCGACTGGTCCGGGGTCATCGTTTTTCATCAGAAAATTGATTTTTTGGACTCTATCAAAAATGATTCAAAATGTCATTTGGATCGGGCCTCATGTTGAATAACCACTTTTTAAACCCTCACAGTGACCAAAATTGCCATTTTTACAGAGTTTTGCTTCCTCAAAATCTTCAATTTTGACCACTTTCAGGCACAGAAATGACTTTAAACACACTTGTTTTAGTTGAAAAAGTAATAATTCACATCCAACCGTCATTTAAAGTCAAAAGATTAAATGTTAAAATTTCATCAATATTGACCATTTTTTCAACGTTCGACTGGTCCGGGGTCATCGTTTTTCATCAGAAAATTGATTTTTTGGACTCTACCAAAAATGATTCAAAATGTCATTTGGATCGGGCCTCATGTTGAATAACCACTTTTTAAACCCTCACAGTGACCAAAATTGCCATTTTTACAGAGTTTTGCTTACTCAAAATCTTCAATTTTGACCAATTTCAGGCACAGAAATGACTTTAAACACACTTATTTTAGTTGAAAAAGTAATAATTCACATCCAACCGTCATTTAAAGTCAAAAGATTAAATGTTAAAATTTCATCAATATTGACCATTTTTTCAACGTTCGACTGGTCCGGGGTCATCGTTTTTCATCAGAAAATTGATTTTTTGGACTCTACCAAAAATGATTCAAAATGTCTTTTGGATCGGGTCTCATGTTGAATAACCACTTTTTAAACCCTCACAGTGACCAAAATTGCCATTTTTACAGAGTTTTGCTTACTCAAAATCTTCAATTTTGACCACTTTCAGGCACAGAAATGACTTTAAACACACTTATTTTAGTTGAAAAAGTAATAATTCACATCCAACCGTCATTTCAAGTCAAAAGATTAAATGTTAAAATTTCATCAATATTGACCATTTTTTCAACTTTCGACTGGTCCGGGGTCATCGTTTTTCATCAGAAAATGGATTTTTTGGACTCTACCAAAAAAGATTCAAAACGTCTTTTGGATCGGGTCTCATGTTGAATAACCACTTTTTAAACCCTCACAGTGACCAAAATTGCCATTTTTACAGAGTTTTGCTTACTCAAAATCTTCAATTTTGACCAATTTCAGGCACAGAAATGACTTTAAACACACTTATTTTAGTTGAAAAAGTAATAATTCACATCCAACCGTCATTTAAAGTCAAAAGATTAAATGTTAAAATTTCATCAATATTGACAATTTTTTCAACGTTCGACTGGTCCGGGGTCATCGTTTTTCATCAGAAAATTGATTTTTTGGACTCTACCAAAAAAGATTCAAAATGTTTTTTGGATCGGGTCTCATGTTGAATAACCACTTTTTAAACCCTCACAGTGACCAAAATTGCAATTTTTACAGAGTTTTGCTTACTCAAAATCTTAAATTTTGACCAATTTCAGGCACAGAAATGACTTTAAACACACTTATTTTAGTTGAAAAAGTAATAATTCACATCCAACCGTCATTTAAAGTCAAAAGATTAAATGTAAAAATTTCATCAATATTGACCATTTTTTCAACGTTCGACTGGTCCGGGGTCATCGTTTTTCATCAGAAAATTGATTTTTTGGACTCTATCAAAAATGATTCAAAATGTCATTTGGATCGGGCCTCATGTTGAATAACCACTTTTTAAACCCTCACAGTGACCAAAATTGCCATTTTTACAGAGTTTTGCTTACTCAAAATCTTCAATTTTGACCACTTTCAGGCACAGAAATTACTTTAAACACACTTATTTTAGTTGAAAAAGTAATAATTCACATCCAACCGTCATTTAAAGTCAAAAGATTAAATGTTAAAATTTCATCAATATTGACCATTTTTTCAACGTTCGACTGGTCCGGGGTCATCGTTTTTCATCAGAAAATTGATTTTTTGGACTCTACCAAAAATGATTCAAAATGTCATTTGGATCGGGCCTCATGTTGAATAACCACTTTTTAAACCCTCACAGTGACCAAAATTGCCATTTTTACAGAGTTTTGCTTACTCAAAATCTTCAATTTTGACCAATTTCAGGCACAGAAATGACTTTAAACACACTTATTTTAGTTGAAAAAGTATTAATTCACATCCAACCGTCATTTAAAGTCAAAAGATTAAATGTTAACATTTCATCAATATTTACCATTTTTTCAACGTTCGACTGGTCCGGGGTCATCGTTTTTCATCAGAAAATGGATTTTTTGGACTCTACCAAAAAAGATTCAAAATGTCTTTTGGATCGGGTCTCATGTTGAATAACCACTTTTTAAACCCTCACAGTGACCAAAATTGCCATTTTTACAGAGTTTTGCTTACTCAAAATCTTCAATTTTGACCAATTTCAGGCACAGAAATGACTTTAAACACACTTATTTTAGTTGAAAAAGTAATAATTCACATCCAACCGTCATTTAAAGTCAAAAGATTAAATGTTAAAATTTCATCAATATTGACAATTTTTTCAACGTTCGACTGGTCCGGGGTCATCGTTTTTCATCAGAAAATTGATTTTTTGGACTCTACCAAAAAAGATTCAAAATGTTTTTTGGATCGGGTCTCATGTTGAATAACCACTTTTTAAACCCTCACAGTGACCAAAATTGCAATTTTTACAGAGTTTTGCTTACTCAAAATCTTTAAATTTTGACCAATTTCAGGCACAGAAATGACTTTAAACACACTTGTTTTAGTTGAAAAAGTAATAATTCACATCCAACCGTCATTTAAAGTCAAAAGATTAAATGTTAAAATTTCGTCAATATTGACCATTTTTTCAACGTTCGACTGGTCCGGGGTCATCGTTTTTCATCAGAAAATTGATTTTTTGGACTCTACCAAAAATGATTCAAAATGTCATGTGGATCGGCCCTCATGTTGAATAACCACTTTTTAAACCCTCACAGTGACCAAAATTGCCATTTTTACAGAGTTTTGCTTACTCAAAATCTTCAATTTTGACCAATTTCAGGCACAGAAAGGACTTTAAACACACTTATTTTAGTTGAAAAAGTAATAATTCACATCCAACCGTCATTTAAAGTCAAAAGATTAAATGTTAAAATTTCGTCAATATTGACCATTTTTTCAACGTTCGACTGGTCCGGGGTCATCGTTTTTCATCAGAAAATTGATTTTTTGGACTCTACCAAAAAAGATTCAAAATGTTTTTTGGATCGGGTCTCATGTTGAATAACCACTTTTTAAACCCTCACAGTGACCAAAATTGCAATTTTTACAGAGTTTTGCTTACTCAAAATCTTAAATTTTGACCAATTTCAGGCACAGAAATGACTTTAAACACACTTGTTTTAGTTGAAAAAGTAATAATTCACATCCAACCATCATTTAAAGTCAAAAGATTAAATGTTAAAATTTCATCAATATTGACCATTTTTTCAACGTTCGACTGGTCCGGGGTCATTGTTTTTCATCAGAAAATTGATTTTTTGGACTCTACCAAAAATGATTCAAAATGTCATTTGGATCGGGCCTCATGTTGAATAACCACTTTTTAAACCCTCACAGTGACCAAAATTGCCATTTTTACAGAGTTTTGCTTACTCAAAATCTTAAATTTTGACCAATTTCAGGCACAGAAATGACTTTAAACACACCTATTTTAGTTGAAAAAGTAATAATTCACATCCAACCGTCATTTAAAGTCAAAAGATTAAATGTTAAAATGTCATCAATATTGACCATTTTTTCAACGTTCGACTGGTCCGGGGTCATCGTTTTTCATCAGAAAATTGATTTTCTGGACTCTACCAAAAAAGATTCAAAATGTCTTTTGGATCGGGTCTCATGTTGAATAACCACTTTTTAAACCCTCACAGTGACCAAAATTGCCATTTTTACAGAGTTTTGCTTACTCAAAATCTTCAATTTTGACCAATTTCAGGCACAGAAATGACTTTAAACACACTTATTTTAGTTGAAAAAGTAATAATTCACATCCAACCGTCATTTAAAGTCAAAAGATTAAATCTTAAAATTTCATCAATATTGACCATTTTTTCAACGTTCGACTGGTCCGGGGTCATCGTTTTTCATCAGAAAATTAATTTTTTGGACTCTACCAAAAATGATTCAAAATGTCATTTGGATCGGGCCTCATGTTGAATAACCACTTTTTAAACCCTCACAGTGACCAAAATTGCCATTTTTACAGAGTTTTGCTTACTCAAAATCTTCAATTTTGACCAATTTCAGGCACAGAAATGACTTTAAACACACTTATTTTAGTTGAAAAAGTAATAATTCACATCCAACCGTCATTTAAAGTCAAAAGATTAAATGTTAAAATTTCATCAATATTGACCATTTTTTCAACGTTCGACTGGTCCGGGGTCATCGTTTTTCATCAGAAAATTGATTTTTTTGGACTCTACCAAAAATGATTCAAAATGTCATTTGGATCGGGCCTCATGTTGAATAACCACTTTTTAAACCCTCACAGTGACCAAAATTGCAATTTTTACAGAGTTTTGCTTACTCAAAATCTTAAATTTTGACCAATTTCAGGCACAGAAATGACTTTAAACACACTTATTTTAGTTGAAAAAGTAATAATTCACATCCAACCGTCATTTAAAGTCAAAAGATTAAATGTTAAAATTTCATCAATATTGACCATTTTTTCAACGTTCGACTGGTCCGGGGTCATCGTTTTTCATCAGAAAATGGATTTTTTGGACTCTACCAAAAAAGATTCAAAATGTTTTTTGGATCGGGTCTCATGTTGAATAACCACTTTTTAAACCCTCACAGTGACCAAAATTGCCATTTTTACAGAGTTTTGCTTACTCAAAATCTTAAATTTTGACCAATTTCAGGCACAGAAATGACTTTAAACACACTTATTTTAGTTGAAAACGTAATAATTCACATCCAACCGTCATTTAAAGTCAAAAGATTAAATGTTAAAATTTCATCAATATTGACCATTTTTTCAACGTTCGACTGGTCCGGGGTCATCGTTTTTCATCAGAAAATTGATTTTTTTGGACTCTACCAAAAATGATTCAAAATGTCATTTGGATCGGGCCTCATGTTGAATAACCACTTTTTAAACCCTCACAGTGACCAAAATTGCCATTTTTACAGTGTTTTGCTTACTCAAAATCTTCAATTTTGACCAATTTCAGGCACAGAAATGACTTTAAACACACTTATTTTAGTTGAAAAAGTAATAATTCACATCCAACCGTCATTTAAAGTCAAAAGATTAAATGTTAAAATTTCATCAATATTGACCATTTTTTCAACGTTCGACTGGTCCGGGGTCATCGTTTTTCATCAGAAAATGGATTTTTTGGACTCTACCAAAAAAGATTCAAAATGTTTTTTGGATCGGGTCTCATGTTGAATAACCACTTTTTAAACCCTCACAGTGACCAAAATTGCCATTTTTACAGAGTTTTGCTTACTCAGAATCTTCAATTTTGACCAATTTCAGGCACAGAAATGACTTTAAACACACTTATTTTAGTTGAAAAAGTAATAATTCACATCCAACCGTCATTTAAAGTCAAAAGATTAAATGTTAAAATTTCATCAATATTGACCATTTTTTCAACGTTCGACTGGTCCGGGGTCATCGTTTTTCATCAGAAAATGGATTTTTTGGACTCTACCAAAAAAGATTCAAAATGTCTTTTGGATCGGGTCTCATGTTGAATAACCACTTTTTAAACCCTCACAGTGACCAAAATTGCCATTTTTACAGAGTTTTGCTTACTCAAAATCTTCAATTTTGACCAATTTCAGGCACAGAAATGACTTTAAACACACTTATTTTAGTTGAAAAAGTAATAATTCACATCCAACAGTCATTTAAAGTCAAAAGATTAAATCTTAAAATTTCCTCAATATTGACCATTTTTTCAACGTTCGACTGGTCCGGGGTCATCGTTTTTCATCAGAAAATTAATTTTTTGGACTCTACCAAAAATGATTCAAAATGTCATTTGGATCGGGCCTCATGTTGAATAACCACTTTTTAAACCCTCACAGTGACCAAAATTGCCATTTTTACAGAGTTTTGCTTACTCAAAATCTTCAATTTTGACCAATTTCAGGCACAGAAATGACTTTAAACACACTTATTTTAGTTGAAAAAGTAATAATTCACATCCAACCGTCATTTAAAGTCAAAAGATTAAATGTTAAAATTTCATCAATATTGACCATTTTTTCAACTTTCGACTGGTCCGGGGTCATCGTTTTTCATCAGAAAATGGATTTTTTGGACTCTACCAAAAAAGATTCAAAATGTCTTTTGGATCGGGTCTCATGTTGAATAACCACTTTTTAAACCCTCACAGTGACCAAAATTGCCATTTTTACAGAGTTTTGCTTACTCAAAATCTTCAATTTTGACCAATTTCAGGCACAGAAATGACTTTAAACACACTTATTTTAGTTGAAAAAGTAATAATTCACATCCAACCGTCATTTAAAGTCAAAAGATTAAATGTTAAAATTTCATCAATATTGACAATTTTTTCAACGTTCGACTGGTCCGGGGTCATCGTTTTTCATCAGAAAATTGATTTTTTGGACTCTACCAAAAAAGATTCAAAATGTTTTTTGGATCGGGTCTCATGTTGAATAACCACTTTTTAAACCCTCACAGTGACCAAAATTGCAATTTTTACAGAGTTTTGCTTACTCAAAATCTTAAATTTTGACCAATTTCAGGCACAGAAATGACTTTAAACACACTTATTTTAGTTGAAAAAGTAATAATTCACATCCAACCGTCATTTAAAGTCAAAAGATTAAATGTAAAAATTTCATCAATATTGACCATTTTTTCAACGTTCGACTGGTCCGGGGTCATCGTTTTTCATCAGAAAATTGATTTTTTGGACTCTATCAAAAATGATTCAAAATGTCATTTGGATCGGGCCTCATGTTGAATAACCACTTTTTAAACCCTCACAGTGACCAAAATTGCCATTTTTACAGAGTTTTGCTTCCTCAAAATCTTCAATTTTGACCACTTTCAGGCACAGAAATGACTTTAAACACACTTGTTTTAGTTGAAAAAGTAATAATTCACATCCAACCGTCATTTAAAGTCAAAAGATTAAATGTTAAAATTTCATCAATATTGACCATTTTTTCAACGTTCGACTGGTCCGGGGTTATCGTTTTTCATCAGAAAATTAATTTTTTGGACTCTACCAAAAATGATTCAAAATGTCATTTGGATCGGGCCTCATGTTGAATAACCACTTTTTAAACCCTCACAGTGACCAAAATTGCCATTTTTACAGAGTTTTGCTTACTCAAAATCTTCAATTTTGACCAATTTCAGGCACAGAAATGACTTTAAACACACTTATTTTAGTTGAAAAAGTAATAATTCACATCCAACCGTCATTTAAAGTCAAAAGATTAAATGTTAAAATTTCATCAATATTGACCATTTTTTCAACGTTCGACTGGTCCGGGGTCATCGTTTTTCATCAGAAAATTGATTTTTTTGGACTCTACCAAAAATGATTCAAAATGTCATTTGGATCGGGCCTCATGTTGAATAACCACTTTTTAAACCCTCACAGTGACCAAAATTGCAATTTTTACAGAGTTTTGCTTACTCAAAATCTTAAATTTTGACCAATTTCAGGCACAGAAATGACTTTAAACACACTTATTTTAGTTGAAAAAGTAATAATTCACATCCAACCATCATTTAAAGTCAAAAGATTAAATGTTAAAATTTCATCAATATTGACCATTTTTTCAACGTTCGACTGGTCCGGGGTCATCGTTTTTCATCAGAAAATTAATTTTTTGGACTCTACCAAAAATGATTCAAAATGTCATTTGGATCGGGCCTCATGTTGAATAACCACTTTTTAAACCCTCACAGTGACCAAAATTGCCATTTTTACAGAGTTTTGCTTACTCAAAATCTTCAATTTTGACCAATTTCAGGCACAGAAATGACTTTAAACACACTTATTTTAGTTGAAAAAGTAATAATTCACATCCAACCGTCATTTAAAGTCAAAAGATTAAATGTTAAAATTTCATCAATATTGACCATTTTTTCAACGTTCGACTGGTCCGGGGTCATCGTTTTTCATCAGAAAATTGATTTTTTTGGACTCTACCAAAAATGATTCAAAATGTCATTTGGATCGGGCCTCATGTTGAATAACCACTTTTTAAACCCTCACAGTGACCAAAATTGCAATTTTTACAGAGTTTTGCTTACTCAAAATCTTAAATTTTGACCAATTTCAGGCACAGAAATGACTTTAAACACACTTATTTTAGTTGAAAAAGTAATAATTCACATCCAACCGTCATTTAAAGTCAAAAGATTAAATGTTAAAATTTCATCAATATTGACCATTTTTTCAACGTTCGACTGGTCCGGGGTCATCGTTTTTCATCAGAAAATGGATTTTTTGGACTCTACCAAAAAAGATTCAAAATGTTTTTTGGATCGGGTCTCATGTTGAATAACCACTTTTTAAACCCTCACAGTGACCAAAATTGCCATTTTTACAGAGTTTTGCTTACTCAAAATCTTCAATTTTGACCAATTTCAGGCACAGAAATGACTTTAAACACACTTATTTTAGTTGAAAAAGTAATAATTCACATCCAACCGTTATTTAAAGTCAAAAGATTAAATGTTAAAATTTCATCAATATTGACCATTTTTTCAACGGTCGACTGGTCCGGGGTCATCGTTTTTCATCAGAAAATTGATTTTTTGGACTCTACCAAAAATGATTCAAAATGTCATTTGGATCGGGCCTCATGTTGAATAACCACTTTTTAAACCCTCACAGTGACCAAAATTGCCATTTTTACAGAGTTTTGCTTACTCAAAATCTTAAATTTTGACCAATTTCAGGCACAGAAATGACTTTAAACACACTTATTTTAGTTGAAAAAGTAATAATTCACATCCAACCGTCATTTAAAGTCAAAAGATTAAATGTTAAAATTTCATCAATATTGACCATTTTTTCAACGTTCGACTGGTCCGGGGTCATCGTTTTTCATCAGAAAATTGATTTTTTTGGACTCTACCAAAAATGATTCAAAATGTCATTTGGATCGGGCCTCATGTTGAATAACCACTTTTTAAACCCTCACAGTGACCAAAATTGCCATTTTTACAGAGTTTTGCTTACTCAAAATCTTCAATTTTGACCAACTTCAGGCACAGAAATGACTTTAAACACACTTATTTTAGTTGAAAAAGTAATAATTCACATCCAACCGTCATTTAAAGTCAAAAGATTAAATGTTAAAATTTCATCAATATTGACCATTTTTTCAACGTTCGACTGGTCCGGGGTCATCGTTTTTCATCAGAAAATGGATTTTTTGGACTCTACCAAAAAAGATTCAAAATGTTTTTTGGATCGGGTCTCATGTTGAATAACCACTTTTTAAACCCTCACAGTGACCAAAATTGCCATTTTTACAGAGTTTTGCTTACTCAGAATCTTCAATTTTGACCAATTTCAGGCACAGAAATGACTTTAAACACACTTATTTTAGTTGAAAAAGTAATAATTCACATCCAACCGTCATTTAAAGTCAAAAGATTAAATGTTAAAATTTCATCAATATTGACCATTTTTTCAACGTTCGACTGGTCCGGGGTCATCGTTTTTCATCAGAAAATGGATTTTTTGGACTCTACCAAAAAAGATTCAAAATGTCTTTTGGATCGGGTCTCATGTTGAATAACCACTTTTTAAACCCTCACAGTGACCAAAATTGCCATTTTTACAGAGTTTTGCTTACTCAAAATCTTCAATTTTGACCAATTTCAGGCACAGAAATGACTTTAAACACACTTATTTTAGTTGAAAAAGTAATAATTCACATCCAACAGTCATTTAAAGTCAAAAGATTAAATCTTAAAATTTCCTCAATATTGACCATTTTTTCAACGTTCGACTGGTCCGGGGTCATCGTTTTTCATCAGAAAATTAATTTTTTGGACTCTACCAAAAATGATTCAAAATGTCATTTGGATCGGGCCTCATGTTGAATAACCACTTTTTAAACCCTCACAGTGACCAAAATTGCCATTTTTACAGAGTTTTGCTTACTCAAAATCTTCAATTTTGACCAATTTCAGGCACAGAAATGACTTTAAACACACTTATTTTAGTTGAAAAAGTAATAATTCACATCCAACCGTCATTTAAAGTCAAAAGATTAAATGTTAAAATTTCATCAATATTGACCATTTTTTCAACTTTCGACTGGTCCGGGGTCATCGTTTTTCATCAGAAAATGGATTTTTTGGACTCTACCAAAAAAGATTCAAAATGTCTTTTGGATCGGGTCTCATGTTGAATAACCACTTTTTAAACCCTCACAGTGACCAAAATTGCCATTTTTACAGAGTTTTGCTTACTCAAAATCTTCAATTTTGACCAATTTCAGGCACAGAAATGACTTTAAACACACTTATTTTAGTTGAAAAAGTAATAATTCACACCCAACCGTCATTTAAAGTCAAAAGATTAAATGTTAAAATTTCATCAATATTGACAATTTTTTCAAGGTTCGACTGGTCCGGGGTCATCATTTTTCATCAGAAAATTGATTTTTTGGAGTCTACCAAAAAAGTATAAAAATGTTTTTTGGATCGGGTCTCATGTTGAATAACCACTTTTTAAACCCTCACAGTGACCAAAATTGCAATTTTTACAGAGTTTTGCTTACTCAAAATCTTAAATTTTGACCAATTTCAGGCACAGAAATGACTTTAAACACACTTATTTTAGTTGAAAAAGTAATAATTCACATCCAACCGTCATTTAAAGTCAAAAGATTAAATGTTAAAATTTCATCAATATTTACCATTTTTTCAACGTTCGACTGGTCCGGGGTCATCGTTTTTCATCAGAAAATGGATTTTTTGGACTCTACCAAAAAAGATTCAAAATGTCTTTTGGATCGGGTCTCATGTTGAATAACCACTTTTTAAACCCTCACAGTGACCAAAATTGCAATTTTTACAGAGTTTTGCTTACTCAAAATCTTTAAATTTTGACCAATTTCAGGCACAGAAATGACTTTAAACACACTTGTTTTAGTTGAAAAAGTAATAATTCACATCCAACCGTCATTTAAAGTCAAAAGATTAAATGTTAAAATTTCGTCAATATTGACCATTTTTTCAACGTTCGACTGGTCCGGGGTCATCGTTTTTCATCAGAAAATTGATTTTTTGGACTCTACCAAAAAAGATTCAAAATGTTTTTTGGATCAGGCCTCATGTTGAATAACCACTTTTTAAACCCTCACAGTGACCAAAATTGCCATTTTTACAGAGTTTTGCTTACTCAAAATCTTCAATTGTGACCACTTTCAGGCACAGAAATTACTTTAAACACACTTATTTTAGTTGAAAAAGTAATAATTCACATCCAACCGTCATTTAAAGTCAAAAGATTAAATGTTAAAATTTCATCAATATTGACCATTTTTTCAACGTTCGACTGGTCCGGGGTCATCGTTTTTCATCAGAAAATGGATTTTTTGGACTCTACCAAAAGAGATTCAAAATGTCTTTTGGATCGGGTCTCATGTTGAATAACCACTTTTTAAACCCTCACAGTGACCAAAATTGCCATTTTTACAGAGTTTTGCTTACTCAAAATCTTACATTTTGACCAATTTCAGGCACAGAAATGACTTTAAACACACTTATTTTAGTTGAAAAAGTAATAATTCACATCCAACCGTCATTTAAAGTCAAAAGATTAAATGTTAAAATTTCATCAATATTGACCATTTTTTCAACGTTCGACTGGTCCGGGGTCATCGTTTTTCATCAGAAAATTGATTTTTTGGACTCTACCAAAAATGATTCAAAATGTCATTTGGATCGGGCCTCATGTTGAATAACCACTTTTTAAACCCTCACAGTGACCAAAGATCGGGCCTCATGTTGAATAACCACTTTTTAAACCCTCACAGTGACCAAAATTGCCATTTTTACAGAGTTTTGCTTACTCAAAATCTTCAATTTTGACCAATTTCAGGCACAGAAATGACTTTAAACACACTTATTTTAGTTGAAAAAGTAATAATTCACATCCAACCGTCATTTAAAGTCAAAAGATTAAATGTTAAAATTTCATCAATATTGACCATTTTTTCAACGTTCGACTGGTCCGGGGTCATCGTTTTTCATCAGAAAATTGATTTTTTGGACTCTACCAAAAATGATTCAAAATGTCATTTGGATTGGGCCTCATGTTGAATAACCACTTTTTAAACCCTCACAGTGACCAAAATTGCCATTTTTACAGAGTTTTGCTTACTCAAAATCTTACATTTTGACCAATTTCAGGCACAGAAATGACTTTAAACACACTTATTTTAGTTGAAAAAGTAATAATTCACATCCAACCGTCATTTAAAGTCAAAAGATTAAATGTTAAAATTTCATCAATATTGACCATTTTTTCAACGTTCGACTGGTCCGGGGTCATCGTTTTTCATCAGAAAATTGATTTTTTGGACTCTACCAAAAATGATTCAAAATGTCATTTGGATCGGGCCTCATGTTGAATAACCACTTTTTAAACCCTCACAGTGACCAAAATTGCCATTTTTACAGAGTTTTGCTTACTCAAAATCTTCAATTTTGACCAATTTCAGGCACAGAAATGACTTTAAACACACTTATTTTAGTTGAAAAAGTAATAATTCACATCCAACCGTCATTTAAAGTCAAAAGATTAAATGTTAAAATTTCATCAATATTGACCATTTTTTCAACGTTCGACTGGTCCGGGGTCATCGTTTTTCATCAGAAAATTGATTTTTTGGACTCTACCAAAAATGATTCAAAATGTCTTTTGGATCGGGTCTCATGTTGAATAACCACTTTTTAAACCCTCACAGTGACCAAAATTGCCATTTTTACGGAGTTTTGCTTACTCAAAATCTTCAATTTTGACCACTTTCAGGCACAGAAATGACTTTAAACACACTTATTTTAGTTGAAAAAGTAATAATTCACATCCAACTGTCATTTAAAGTCAAAAGATTAAATGTAAACATTTCATCAATATTGACCATTTTTTCAACGTTCGACTGGTCCGGGGTCATCGTTTTTCATCAGAAAATTGATTTTTTTGGACTCTACCAAAAATGATTCAAAATGTCATTTGGATCGGGCCTCATGTTGAATAACCACTTTTTAAACCCTCACAGTGACCAAAATTGCCATTTTTACAGAGTTTTGCTTACTCAAAATCTTAAATTTTGACCAATTTCAGGCACAGAAATGACTTTAAACACACTTATTTTAGTTGAAAAAGTAATAATTCACATCCAACCGTCATTTAAAGTCAAAAGATTAAATGTTAAAATTTCATCAATATTGACCATTTTTTCAACGTTCGACTGGTCCGGGGTCATCGTTTTTCATCAGAAAATTGATTTGTTTGGACTCTACCAAAAATGATTCAAAATGTCATTTGGATCGGGCCTCATGTTGAATAACCACTTTTTAAACCCTCACAGTGACCAAAATTGCCATTTTTACAGAGTTTTGCTTACTCAAAATCTTCATTTTGACCAATTTCAGGCACAGAAATGACTTTAAACACACTTATTTTAGTTGAAAAAGTAATAATTCACATCCAACCGTCATTTAAAGTCAAAAGATTAAATGTTAAAATTTTCATCATCAGAAAATGGATTTTTTGGACTCTACAAAAAAGATTCAAAATGTTTTTTGGATCGGGTCTCATGTTGAATAACCACTTTTTAAACCCTCACAGTGACCAAAATTGCCATTTTTACAGAGTTTTGCTTACTCAAAATCTTCAATTTTGACCAATTTCAGGCACAGAAATGACTTTAAACACACTTATTTTAGTTGAAAAAGTAATAATTCACATCCAACCGTTATTTAAAGTCAAAAGATTAAATGTTAAAATTTCATCAATATTGACCATTTTTTCAACGGTCGACTGGTCCGGGGTCATCGTTTTTCATCAGAAAATTGATTTTTTGGACTCTACCAAAAATGATTCAAAATGTCATTTGGATCGGGCCTCATGTTGAATAACCACTTTTTAAACCCTCACAGTGACCAAAATTGCCATTTTTACAGAGTTTTGCTTACTCAAAATCTTAAATTTTGACCAATTTCAGGCACAGAAATGACTTTAAACACACTTATTTTAGTTGAAAAAGTAATAATTCACATCCAACCGTCATTTAAAGTCAAAAGATTAAATGTTAAAATTTCATCAATATTGACCATTTTTTCAACGTTCGACTGGTCCGGGGTCATCGTTTTTCATCAGAAAATTGATTTTTTTGGACTCTACCAAAAATGATTCAAAATGTCATTTGGATCGGGCCTCATGTTGAATAACCACTTTTTAAACCCTCACAGTGACCAAAATTGCCATTTTTACAGAGTTTTGCTTACTCAAAATCTTCAATTTTGACCAATTTCAGGCACAGAAATGACTTTAAACACACTTATTTTAGTTGAAAAAGTAATAATTCACATCCAACCGTCATTTAAAGTCAAAAGATTAAATGTTAAAATTTCATCAATATTGACCATTTTTTCAACGTTCGACTGGTCCGGGGTCATCGTTTTTCATCAGAAAATGGATTTTTTGGACTCTATCAAAAAAGATTCAAAATGTCTTTTGGATCGGGTCTCATGTTGAATAACCACTTTTTAAACCCTCACAGTGACCAAAATTGCCATTTTTACAGAGTTTTGCTTACTCAAAATCTTCAATTTTGACCAATTTCAGGCACAGAAATGACTTTAAACACACTTATTTTAGTTGAAAAAGTAATAATTCACATCCAACCGTCATTTAAAGTCAAAAGATTAAATGTTAAAATTTCATCAATATTGACCATTTTTTCAACTTTCGACTGGTCCGGGGTCATCGTTTTTCATCAGAAAATGGATTTTTTGGACTCTACCAAAAAAGATTCAAAATGTCTTTTGGATCGGGTCTCATGTTGAATAACCACTTTTTAAACCCTCACAGTGACCAAAATTGCCATTTTTACAGAGTTTTGCTTACTCAAAATCTTCAATTTTGACCAATTTCAGGCACAGAAATGACTTTAAATACACTTATTTTAGTTGAAAAAGTAATAATTCACATCCAACCGTCATTTAAAGTCAAAAGATTAAATGTTAAAATTTCATCAATATTGACAATTTTTTCAACGTTCGACTGGTCCGGGGTCATCGTTTTTCATCAGAAAATTGATTTTTTGGACTCTACCAAAAAAGATTCAAAATGTTTTTTGGATCGGGTCTCATGTTGAATAACCACTTTTTAAACCCTCACAGTGACCAAAATTGCCATTTTTACAGAGTTTTGCTTACTCAAAATCTTCAATTTTGACCACTTTCAGGCACAGAAATTACTTTAAACACACTTATTTTAGTTGAAAAAGTAATAATTCACATCCAACCGTCATTTAAAGTCAAAAGATTAAATGTTAAAATTTCATCAATATTGACCATTTTTTCAACGTTCGACTGGTCCGGGGTCATCGTTTTTCATCAGAAAATGGATTTTTTGGACTCTACCAAAAGAGATTCAAAATGTCTTTTGGATCGGGCCTCATGTTGAATAACCACTTTTTAAACCCTCACAGTGACCAAAATTGCCATTTTTACAGAGTTTTGCTTACTCAAAATCTTACATTTTGACCAATTTCAGGCACAGAAATGACTTTAAACACACTTATTTTAGTTGAAAAAGTAATAATTCACATCCAACCGTCATTTAAAGTCAAAAGATTAAATGTTAAAATTTCATCAATATTGACCATTTTTTCAACGTTCGACTGATCCGGGGTCATCGTTTTTCATCAGAAAATTGATTTTTTGGACTCTACCAAAAATGATTCAAAATGTCATTTGGATCGGGCCTCATGTTGAATAACCACTTTTTAAACCCTCACAGTGACCAAAATTGCCATTTTTACAGAGTTTTGCTTACTCAAAATCTTCAATTTTGACCAATTTCAGGCACAGAAATGACTTTAAACACACTTATTTTAGTTGAAAAAGTAATAATTCACATCCAACCGTCATTTAAAGTCAAAAGATTAAATGTTAAAATTTCATCAATATTTACCATTTTTTCAACGTTCGACTGGTCCGGGGTCATCGTTTTTCATCAGAAAATGGATTTTTTGGACTCTACCAAAAAAGATTCAAAATGTCTTTTGGATCGGGTCTCATGTTGAATAACCACTTTTTAAACGCTCACAGTGACCAAAATTGCCATTTTTACAGAGTTTTGCTTACTCAAAATCTTTAAATTTTGACCAATTTCAGGCACAGAAATGACTTTAAACACACTTGTTTTAGTTGAAAAAGTAATAATTCACATCCAACCGTCATTTAAAGTCAAAAGACTAAATGTTAAAATTTCATCAATATTGACCATTTTTTCAACTTTCGACTGGTCCGGGGTCATCGTTTTTCATCAGAAAATGGATTTTTTGGACTCTACCAAAAAAGATTCAGAATGTCTTTTGGATCGGGTCTCATGTTGAATAACCACTTTTTAAACCCTCACAGTGACCAAAATTGCAATTTTTACAGAGTTTTGCTTACTCAAAATCTTTAAATTTTGACCAATTTCAGGCACAGAAATGACTTTAAACACACTTGTTTTAGTTGAAAAAGTAATAATTCACATCCAACCGTCATTTAAAGTCAAAAGATTAAATGTTAAAATTTCGTGAATATTGACCATTTTTTCAACGTTCGACTGGTCCGGGGTCATCGTTTTTCATCAGAAAATTGATTTTTTGGACTCTACCAAAAATGATTCAAAATGTCATTTGGATCGGGCCTCATGTTGAATAACCACTTTTTAAACCCTCACAGTGACCAAAATTGCCATTTTTACAGAGTTTTGCTTACTCAAAATCTTCAATTTTGACCAATTTCAGGCACAGAAATGACTTTAAACACACTTATTTTAGTTGAAATAGTAATAATTCACATCCAACCGTCATTTAAAGTCAAAAGATTAAATGTTAAAATTTCATCAATATTGACCATTTTTTCAACGTTCGACTGGTCCGGGGTCATCGTTTTTCATCAGAAAATTGATTTTTTGGACTCTACCAAAAATGATTCAAAATGTCATTTGGATTGGGCCTCATGTTGAATAACCACTTTTTAAACCCTCACAGTGACCAAAATTGCCATTTTTACAGAGTTTTGCTTACTCAAAATCTTACATTTTGACCAATTTCAGGCACAGAAATGACTTTAAACACACTTATTTTAGTTGAAAAAGTAATAATTCACATCCAACCGTCATTTAAAGTCAAAAGATTAAATGTTAAAATTTCATCAATATTGACCATTTTTTCAACGTTCGACTGGTCCGGGGTCATCGTTTTTCATCAGAAAATTGATTTTTTGGACTCTACCAAAAATGATTCAAAATGTCATTTGGATCGGGCCTCATGTTGAATAACTACTTTTTAAACCCTCACAGTGACCAAAATTGCCATTTTTACAGAGTTTTGCTTACTCAAAATCTTCAATTTTGACCAATTTCAGGCACAGAAATGACTTTAAACACACTTATTTTAGTTGAAAAAGTAATAATTCACATCCAACCGTCATTTAAAGTCAAAAGATTAAATGTTAAAATTTCATCAATATTGACCATTTTTTCAACGTTCGACTGGTCCGGGGTCATCGTTTTTCATCAGAAAATTGATTTTTTGGACTCTACCAAAAATGATTCAAAATGTCTTTTGGATCGGGTCTCATGTTGAATAACCACTTTTTAAACCCTCACAGTGACCAAAATTGCCATTTTTACAGAGTTTTGCTTACTCAAAATCTTCAATTTTGACCACTTTCAGGCACAGAAATGACTTTAAACACACTTATTTTAGTTGAAAAAGTAATAATTCACATCCAACTGTCATTTAAAGTCAAAAGATTAAATGTAAACATTTCATCAATATTGACCATTTTTTCAACGTTCGACTGGTCCGGGGTCATCGTTTTTCATCAGAAAATTGATTTTTTTGGACTCTACCAAAAATGATTCAAAATGTCATTTGGATCGGGCCTCATGTTGAATAACCACTTTTTAAACCCTCACAGTGACCAAAATTGCCATTTTTACAGAGTTTTGCTTACTCAAAATCTTAAATTTTGACCAATTTCAGGCACAGAAATGACTTTAAACACACTTATTTTAGTTGAAAAAGTAATAATTCACATCCAACCGTCATTTAAAGTCAAAAGATTAAATGTTAAAATTTCATCAATATTGACCATTTTTTCAACGTTCGACTGGTCCGGGGTCATCGTTTTTCATCAGAAAATGGATTTTTTGGACTCTACCAAAAAAGATTCAAAATGTTTTTTGGATCGGGTCTCATGTTGAATAACCACTTTTTAAACCCTCACAGTGACCAAAATTGCCATTTTTACAGAGTTTTGCTTACTCAAAATCTTCAATTTTGACCAATTTCAGGCACAGAAATGACTTTAAACACACTTATTTTAGTTGAAAAAGTAATAATTCACATCCAACCGTTATTTAAAGTCAAAAGATTAAATGTTAAAATTTCATCAATATTGACCATTTTTTCAACGGTCGACTGGTCCGGGGTCATCGTTTTTCATCAGAAAATTGATTTTTTGGACTCTACCAAAAATGATTCAAAATGTCATTTGGATCGGGCCTCATGTTGAATAACCACTTTTTAAACCCTCACAGTGACCAAAATTGCCATTTTTACAGAGTTTTGCTTACTCAAAATCTTAAATTTTGACCAATTTCAGGCACAGAAATGACTTTAAACACACTTATTTTAGTTGAAAAAGTAATAATTCACATCCAACCGTCATTTAAAGTCAAAAGATTAAATGTTAAAATTTCATCAATATTGACCATTTTTTCAACGTTCGACTGGTCCGGGGTCATCGTTTTTCATCAGAAAATTGATTTTTTTGGACTCTACCAAAAATGATTCAAAATGTCATTTGGATCGGGCCTCATGTTGAATAACCACTTTTTAAACCCTCACAGTGACCAAAATTGCCATTTTTACAGAGTTTTGCTTACTCAAAATCTTCAATTTTGACCAATTTCAGGCACAGAAATGACTTTAAACACACTTATTTTAGTTGAAAAAGTAATAATTCACATCCAACCGTCATTTAAAGTCAAAAGATTAAATGTTAAAATTTCATCAATATTGACCATTTTTTCAACGTTCGACTGGTCCGGGGTGATCGTTTTTCATCAGAAAATGGATTTTTTGGACTCTACCAAAAAAGATTCAAAATGTTTTTTGGATCGGGTCTCATGTTGAATAACCACTTTTTAAACCCTCACAGTGACCAAAATTGCCATTTTTACAGAGTTTTGCTTACTCAGAATCTTCAATTTTGACCAATTTCAGGCACAGAAATGACTTTAAACACACTTATTTTAGTTGAAAAAGTAATAATTCACATCCAACCGTCATTTAAAGTCAAAAGATTAAATGTTAAAATTTCATCAATATTGACCATTTTTTCAACGTTCGACTGGTCCGGGGTCATCGTTTTTCATCAGAAAATGGATTTTTTGGACTCTATCAAAAAAGATTCAAAATGTCTTTTGGATCGGGTCTCATGTTGAATAACCACTTTTTAAACCCTCACAGTGACCAAAATTGCCATTTTTACAGAGTTTTGCTTACTCAAAATCTTCAATTTTGACCAATTTCAGGCACAGAAATGACTTTAAACACACTTATTTTAGTTGAAAAAGTAATAATTCACATCCAACCGTCATTTAAAGTCAAAAGATTAAATCTTAAAATTTCCTCAATATTGACCATTTTTTCAACGTTCGACTGGTCCGGGGTCATCGTTTTTCATCAGAAAATTAATTTTTTGGACTCTACCAAAAATGATTCAAAATGTCATTTGGATCGGGCCTCATGTTGAATAACCACTTTTTAAACCCTCACAGTGACCAAAATTGCCATTTTTACAGAGTTTTGCTTACTCAAAATCTTCAATTTTGACCAATTTCAGGCACAGAAATGACTTTAAACACACTTATTTTAGTTGAAAAAGTAATAATTCACATCCAACCGTCATTTAAAGTCAAAAGATTAAATGTTAAAATTTCATCAATATTGACCATTTTTTCAACTTTCGACTGGTCCGGGGTCATCGTTTTTCATCAGAAAATGGATTTTTTGGACTCTACCAAAAAAGATTCAAAATGTCTTTTGGATCGGGTCTCATGTTGAATAACCACTTTTTAAACCCTCACAGTGACCAAAATTGCCATTTTTACAGAGTTTTGCTTACTCAAAATCTTCAATTTTGACCAATTTCAGGCACAGAAATGACTTTAAATACACTTATTTTAGTTGAAAAAGTAATAATTCACATCCAACCGTCATTTAAAGTCAAAAGATTAAATGTTAAAATTTCATCAATATTGACAATTTTTTCAACGTTCGACTGGTCCGGGGTCATCGTTTTTCATCAGAAAATTGATTTTTTGGACTCTACCAAAAAAGATTCAAAATGTTTTTTGGATCGGGTCTCATGTTGAATAACCACTTTTTAAACCCTCACAGTGACCAAAATTGCAATTTTTACAGAGTTTTGCTTACTCAAAATCTTAAATTTTGACCAATTTCAGGCACAGAAATGACTTTAAACACATTTATTTTAGTTGAAAAAGTAATAATTCACATCCAACCGTCATTTAAAGTCAAAAGATTAAATGTAAAAATTTCATCAATATTGACCATTTTTTCAACGTTCGACTGGTCCGGGGTCATCGTTTTTCATCAGAAAATTGATTTTTTGGACTCTATCAAAAATGATTCAAAATGTCATTTGGATCGGGCCTCATGTTGAATAACCACTTTTTAAACCCTCACAGTGACCAAAATTGCCATTTTTACACAGTTTTGCTTACTCAAAATCTTCAATTTTGACCACTTTCAGGCACAGAAATTACTTTAAACACACTTATTTTAGTTGAAAAAGTAATAATTCACATCCAACCGTCATTTAAAGTCAAAAGATTAAATGTTAAAATTTCATCAATATTGACCATTTTTTCAACGTTCGACTGGTCCGGGGTCATCGTTTTTCATCAGAAAATGGATTTTTTGGACTCTACCAAAAGAGATTCAAAATGTCTTTTGGATCGGGCCTCATGTTGAATAACCACTTTTTAAACCCTCACAGTGACCAAAATTGCCATTTTTACAGAGTTTTGCTTACTCAAAATCTTACATTTTGACCAATTTCAGGCACAGAAATGACTTTAAACACACTTATTTTAGTTGAAAAAGTAATAATTCACATCCAACCGTCATTTAAAGTCAAAAGATTAAATGTTAAAATTTCATCAATATTGACCATTTTTTCAACGTTCGACTGATCCGGGGTCATCGTTTTTCATCAGAAAATTGATTTTTTGGACTCTACCAAAAATGATTCAAAATGTCATTTGGATCGGGCCTCATGTTGAATAACCACTTTTTAAACCCTCACAGTGACCAAAATTGCCATTTTTACAGAGTTTTGCTTACTCAAAATCTTCAATTTTGACCAATTTCAGGCACAGAAATGACTTTAAACACACTTATTTTAGTTGAAAAAGTAATAATTCACATCCAACCGTCATTTAAAGTCAAAAGATTAAATGTTAAAATTTCATCAATATTTACCATTTTTTCAACGTTCGACTGGTCCGGGGTCATCGTTTTTCATCAGAAAATGGATTTTTTGGACTCTACCAAAAAAGATTCAAAATGTCTTTTGGATCGGGTCTCATGTTGAATAACCACTTTTTAAACCCTCACAGTGACCAAAATTGCCATTTTTACAGAGTTTTGCTTACTCAAAATCTTTAAATTTTGACCAATTTCAGGCACAGAAATGACTTTAAACACACTTGTTTTAGTTGAAAAAGTAATGATTCACATCCAACCGTCATTTAAAGTCAAAAGACTAAATGTTAAAATTTCATCAATATTGACCATTTTTTCAACTTTTACTGGTCCGGGGTCATCGTTTTTCATCAGAAAATGGATTTTTTGGACTCTACCAAAAATGATTCAAAATGTCATTTGGATCGGCCCTCATGTTGAATAACCACTTTTTAAACCCTCACAGTGACCAAAATTGCCATTTTTACAGAGTTTTGCTTACTCAAAATCTTCAATATTGACCAATTTCAGGCACAGAAAGGACTTTAAACACACTTATTTTAGTTGAAAAAGTAATAATTCACATCCAACCGTCATTTAAAGTCAAAAGATTAAATGTTAAAATTTCATCAATATTGGCCATTTTTTCAACGTTCGACTGGTCCAGGGTCATCGTTTTTCATCAGAAAATTGATTTTTTGGACTCTACCAAAAAAGATTCAAAATGTTTTTTGGATCGGGTCTCATGTTGAATAACCACTTTTTAAACCCTCACAGTTACCAAAATTGCAATTTTTACAGAGTTTTGCTTACTCAAAATCTTAAATTTTGACCAATTTCAGGCACAGAAATGACTTTAAACACACTTGTTTTAGTTGAAAAAGTAATAATTCACATCCAACCGTCATTTAAAGTCAAAAGATTAAATGTTAAAATTTCATCAATATTGACCATTTTTTCAACGTTCGACTGGTCCGGGGTCATCGTTTTTCATCAGAAAATTGATTTTTTGGACTCTACCAAAAATGATTCAAAATGTCATTTGGATCGGGCCTCATGTTGAATAACCACTTTTTAAACCCTCACAGTGACCAAAATTGCAATTTTTACAGAGTTTTGCTTACTCAAAATCTTAAATTTTGACCAATTTCAGGCACAGAAATGACTTTAAACACACTTTTTTTAGTTGAAAAAGTAATAATTCACATCCAACCATCATTTAAAGTCAAAAGATTAAATGTTAAAATTTCATCAATATTGACCATTTTTTCAACGTTCGACTGGTCCGGGGTCATCGTTTTTCATCAGAAAATTGATTTTTTGGACTCTACCAAAAATGATTCAAAATGTCATTTGGATCGGGCCTCATGTTGAATAACCACTTTTTAAACCCTCACAGTGACCAAAATTGCCATTTTTACAGAGTTTTGCTTACTCAAAATCTTAAATTTTGACCAATTTCAGGCACAGAAATGACTTTAAACACACCTATTTTAGTTGAAAAAGTAATAATTCACATCCAACCGTCATTTAAAGTCAAAAGATTAAATGTTAAAATGTCATCAATATTGACCATTTTTTCAACGTTCGACTGGTCCGGGGTCATCGTTTTTCATCAGAAAATTGATTTTTTGGACTCTACCAAAAATGATTCAAAATGTCATTTGGATTGGGCCTCATGTTGAATAACCACTTTTTAAACCCTCACAGTGACCAAAATTGCCATTTTTACAGAGTTTTGCTTACTCAAAATCTTACATTTTGACCAATTTCAGGCACAGAAATGACTTTAAACACACTTATTTTAGTTGAAAAAGTAATAATTCACATCCAACCGTCATTTAAAGTCAAAAGATTAAATGTTAAAATTTCATCAATATTGACCATTTTTTCAACGTTCGACTGGTCCGGGGTCATCGTTTTTCATCAGAAAATTGATTTTTTGGACTCTACCAAAAATGATTCAAAATGTCATTTGGATCGGGCCTCATGTTGAATAACCACTTTTTAAACCCTCACAGTGACCAAAATTGCCATTTTTACAGAGTTTTGCTTACTCAAAATCTTCAATTTTGACCAATTTCAGGCACAGAAATGACTTTAAACACACTTATTTTAGTTGAAAAAGTAATAATTCACATCCAACCGTCATTTAAAGTCAAAAGATTAAATGTTAAAATTTCATCAATATTGACCATTTTTTCAACGTTCGACTGGTCCGGGGTCATCGTTTTTCATCAGAAAATTGATTTTTTGGACTCTACCAAAAATGATTCAAAATGTCTTTTGGATCGGGTCTCATGTTGAATAACCACTTTTTAAACCCTCACAGTGACCAAAATTGCCATTTTTACAGAGTTTTGCTTACTCAAAATCTTCAATTTTGACCACTTTCAGGCACAGAAATGACTTTAAACACACTTATTTTAGTTGAAAAAGTAATAATTCACATCCAACTGTCATTTAAAGTCAAAAGATTAAATGTAAACATTTCATCAATATTGACCATTTTTTCAACGTTCGACTGGTCCGGGGTCATCGTTTTTCATCAGAAAATTGATTTTTTTGGACTCTACCAAAAATGATTCAAAATGTCATTTGGATCGGGCCTCATGTTGAATAACCACTTTTTAAACCCTCACAGTGACCAAAATTGCCATTTTTACAGAGTTTTGCTTACTCAAAATCTTAAATTTTGACCAATTTCAGGCACAGAAATGACTTTAAACACACCTATTTTAGTTGAAAAAGTAATAATTCACATCCAACCGTCATTTAAAGTCAAAAGATTAAATGTTAAAATGTCATCAATATTGACCATTTTTTCAACGTTCGACTGGTCCGGGGTCATCGTTTTTCATCAGAAAATTGATTTTTTGGACTCTACCAAAAATGATTCAAAATGTCATTTGGATTGGGCCTCATGTTGAATAACCACTTTTTAAACCCTCACAGTGACCAAAATTGCCATTTTTACAGAGTTTTGCTTACTCAAAATCTTACATTTTGACCAATTTCAGGCACAGAAATGACTTTAAACACACTTATTTTAGTTGAAAAAGTAATAATTCACATCCAACCGTCATTTAAAGTCAAAAGATTAAATGTTAAAATTTCATCAATATTGACCATTTTTTCAACGTTCGACTGGTCCGGGGTCATCGTTTTTCATCAGAAAATGGATTTTTTGGACTCTACCAAAAAAGATTCAAAATGTTTTTTGGATCGGGTCTCATGTTGAATAACCACTTTTTAAACCCTCACAGTGACCAAAATTGCCATTTTTACAGAGTTTTGCTTACTCAAAATCTTCAATTTTGACCAATTTCAGGCACAGAAATGACTTTAAACACACTTATTTTAGTTGAAAAAGTAATAATTCACATCCAACCGTTATTTAAAGTCAAAAGATTAAATGTTAAAATTTCATCAATATTGACCATTTTTTCAACGGTCGACTGGTCCGGGGTCATCGTTTTTCATCAGAAAATTGATTTTTTGGACTCTACCAAAAATGATTCAAAATGTCATTTGGATCGGGCCTCATGTTGAATAACCACTTTTTAAACCCTCACAGTGACCAAAATTGCCATTTTTACAGAGTTTTGCTTACTCAAAATCTTAAATTTTGACCAATTTCAGGCACAGAAATGACTTTAAACACACTTATTTTAGTTGAAAAAGTAATAATTCACATCCAACCGTCATTTAAAGTCAAAAGATTAAATGTTAAAATTTCATCAATATTGACCATTTTTTCAACGTTCGACTGGTCCGGGGTCATCGTTTTTCATCAGAAAATTGATTTTTTTGGACTCTACCAAAAATGATTCAAAATGTCATTTGGATCGGGCCTCATGTTGAATAACCACTTTTTAAACCCTCACAGTGACCAAAATTGCCATTTTTACAGAGTTTTGCTTACTCAAAATCTTCAATTTTGACCAATTTCAGGCACAGAAATGACTTTAAACACACTTATTTTAGTTGAAAAAGTAATAATTCACATCCAACCGTCATTTAAAGTCAAAAGATTAAATGTTAAAATTTCATCAATATTGACCATTTTTTTCAACGTTCGACTGGTCCGGGGTGATCGTTTTTCATCAGAAAATGGATTTTTTGGACTCTACCAAAAAAGATTCAAAATGTTTTTTGGATCGGGTCTCATGTTGAATAACCACTTTTTAAACCCTCACAGTGACCAAAATTGCCATTTTTACAGAGTTTTGCTTACTCAGAATCTTCAATTTTGACCAATTTCAGGCACAGAAATGACTTTAAACACACTTATTTTAGTTGAAAAAGTAATAATTCACATCCAACCGTCATTTAAAGTCAAAAGATTAAATGTTAAAATTTCATCAATATTGACCATTTTTTCAACGTTCGACTGGTCCGGGGTCATCGTTTTTCATCAGAAAATGGATTTTTTGGACTCTATCAAAAAAGATTCAAAATGTCTTTTGGATCGGGTCTCATGTTGAATAACCACTTTTTAAACCCTCACAGTGACCAAAATTGCCATTTTTACAGAGTTTTGCTTACTCAAAATCTTCAATTTTGACCAATTTCAGGCACAGAAATGACTTTAAACACACTTATTTTAGTTGAAAAAGTAATAATTCACATCCAACCGTCATTTAAAGTCAAAAGATTAAATCTTAAAATTTCCTCAATATTGACCATTTTTTCAACGTTCGACTGGTCCGGGGTCATCGTTTTTCATCAGAAAATTAATTTTTTGGACTCTACCAAAAATTATTCAAAATGTCATTTGGATCGGGCCTCATGTTGAATAACCACTTTTTAAACCCTCACAGTGACCAAAATTGCCATTTTTACAGAGTTTTGCTTACTCAAAATCTTCAATTTTGACCAATTTCAGGCACAGAAATGACTTTAAACACACTTATTTTAGTTGAAAAAGTAATAATTCACATCCAACCGTCATTTAAAGTCAAAAGATTAAATGTAAAAATTTCATCAATATTGACCATTTTTTCAACGTTCGACTGGTCCGGGGTCATCGTTTTTCATCAGAAAATTGATTTTTTGGACTCTATCAAAAATGATTCAAAATGTCATTTGGATCGGGCCTCATGTTGAATAACCACTTTTTAAACCCTCACAGTGACCAAAATTGCCATTTTTACACAGTTTTGCTTACTCAAAATCTTCAATTTTGACCACTTTCAGGCACAGAAATTACTTTAAACACACTTATTTTAGTTGAAAAAGTAATAATTCACATCCAACCGTCATTTAAAGTCAAAAGATTAAATGTTAAAATTTCATCAATATTGACCATTTTTTCAACGTTCGACTGGTCCGGGGTCATCGTTTTTCATCAGAAAATGGATTTTTTGGACTCTACCAAAAGAGATTCAAAATGTCTTTTGGATCGGGCCTCATGTTGAATAACCACTTTTTAAACCCTCACAGTGACCAAAATTGCCATTTTTACAGAGTTTTGCTTACTCAAAATCTTACATTTTGACCAATTTCAGGCACAGAAATGACTTTAAACACACTTATTTTAGTTGAAAAAGTAATAATTCACATCCAACCGTCATTTAAAGTCAAAAGATTAAATGTTAAAATTTCATCAATATTGACCATTTTTTCAACGTTCGACTGATCCGGGGTCATCGTTTTTCATCAGAAAATTGATTTTTTGGACTCTACCAAAAATGATTCAAAATGTCATTTGGATCGGGCCTCATGTTGAATAACCACTTTTTAAACCCTCACAGTGACCAAAATTGCCATTTTTACAGAGTTTTGCTTACTCAAAATCTTCAATTTTGACCAATTTCAGGCACAGAAATGACTTTAAACACACTTATTTTAGTTGAAAAAGTAATAATTCACATCCAACCGTCATTTAAAGTCAAAAGATTAAATGTTAAAATTTCATCAATATTTACCATTTTTTCAACGTTCGACTGGTCCGGGGTCATCGTTTTTCATCAGAAAATGGATTTTTTGGACTCTACCAAAAAAGATTCAAAATGTCTTTTGGATCGGGTCTCATGTTGAATAACCACTTTTTAAACCCTCACAGTGACCAAAATTGCCATTTTTACAGAGTTTTGCTTACTCAAAATCTTTAAATTTTGACCAATTTCAGGCACAGAAATGACTTTAAACACACTTGTTTTAGTTGAAAAAGTAATAATTCACATCCAACCGTCATTTAAAGTCAAAAGACTAAATGTTAAAATTTCATCAATATTGACCATTTTTTCAACTTTTACTGGTCCGGGGTCATCGTTTTTCATCAGAAAATGGATTTTTTGGACTCTACCAAAAATGATTCAAAATGTCATTTGGATCGGCCCTCATGTTGAATAACCACTTTTTAAACCCTCACAGTGACCAAAATTGCCATTTTTACAGAGTTTTGCTTACTCAAAATCTTCAATTTTGACCAATTTCAGGCACAGAAAGGACTTTAAACACACTTATTTTAGTTGAAAAAGTAATAATTCACATCCAACCGTCATTTAAAGTCAAAAGATTAAATGTTAAAATTTCATCAATATTGACCATTTTTTCAACGTTCGACTGGTCCGGGGTCATCGTTTTTCATCAGAAAATTGATTTTTTGGACTCTACCAAAAAAGATTCAAAATGTTTTTTGGATCGGGTCTCATGTTGAATAACCACTTTTTAAACCCTCACAGTTACCAAAATTGCAATTTTTACAGAGTTTTGCTTACTCAAAATCTTAAATTTTGACCAATTTCAGGCACAGAAATGACTTTAAACACACTTGTTTTAGTTGAAAAAGTAATAATTCACATCCAACCGTCATTTAAAGTCAAAAGATTAAATGTTAAAATTTCATCAATATTGACCATTTTTTCAACGTTCGACTGGTCCGGGGTCATCGTTTTTCATCAGAAAATTGATTTTTTGGACTCTACCAAAAATGATTCAAAATGTCATTTGGATCGGGCCTCATGTTGAATAACCACTTTTTAAACCCTCACAGTGACCAAAATTGCAATTTTTACAGAGTTTTGCTTACTCAAAATCTTAAATTTTGACCAATTTCAGGCACAGAAATGACTTTAAACACACTTTTTTTAGTTGAAAAAGTAATAATTCACATCCAACCATCATTTAAAGTCAAAAGATTAAATGTTAAAATTTCATCAATATTGACCATTTTTTCAACGTTCGACTGGTCCGGGGTCATCGTTTTTCATCAGAAAATTGATTTTTTGGACTCTACCAAAAATGATTCAAAATGTCATTTGGATCGGGCCTCATGTTGAATAACCACTTTTTAAACCCTCACAGTGACCAAAATTGCCATTTTTACAGAGTTTTGCTTACTCAAAATCTTAAATTTTGACCAATTTCAGGCACAGAAATGACTTTAAACACACCTATTTTAGTTGAAAAAGTAATAATTCACATCCAACCGTCATTTAAAGTCAAAAGATTAAATGTTAAAATGTCATCAATATTGACCATTTTTTCAACGTTCGACTGGTCCGGGGTCATCGTTTTTCATCAGAAAATTGATTTTCTGGACTCTACCAAAAAAGATTCAAAATGTCTTTTGGATCGGGTCTCATGTTGAATAACCACTTTTTAAACCCTCACAGTGACCAAAATTGCCATTTTTACAGAGTTTTGCTTACTCAAAATCTTCAATTTTGACCAATTTCAGGCACAGAAATGACTTTAAACACACTTATTTTAGTTGAAAAAGTAATAATTCACATCCAACCGTCATTTAAAGTCAAAAGATTAAATGTAAAAATTTCATCAATATTGACCATTTTTTCAACGTTCGACTGGTCCGGGGTCATCGTTTTTCATCAGAAAATTGATTTTTTGGACTCTATCAAAAATGATTCAAAATGTCATTTGGATCGGGCCTCATGTTGAATAACCACTTTTTAAACCCTCACAGTGACCAAAATTGCCATTTTTACAGAGTTTTGCTTACTCAAAATCTTCAATTTTGACCACTTTCAGGCACAGAAATTACTTTAAACACACTTATTTTAGTTGAAAAAGTAATAATTCACATCCAACCGTCATTTAAAGTCAAAAGATTAAATGTTAAAATTTCATCAATATTGACCATTTTTTCAATGTTCGACTGGTCCGGGGTCATCGTTTTTCATCAGAAAATGGATTTTTTGGACTCTACCAAAAGAGATTCAAAATGTCTTTTGGATCGGGCCTCATGTTGAATAACCACTTTTTAAACCCTCACAGTGACCAAAATTGCCATTTTTACAGAGTTTTGCTTACTCAAAATCTTACATTTTGACCAATTTCAGGCACAGAAATGACTTTAAACACACTTATTTTAGTTGAAAAAGTAATAATTCACATCCAACCGTCATTTAAAGTCAAAAGATTAAATGTTAAAATTTCATCAATATTGACCATTTTTTCAACGTTCGACTGGTCCGGGGTCATCGTTTTTCATCAGAAAATTGATTTTTTGGACTCTACCAAAAATGATTCAAAATGTCATTTGGATCGGGCCTCATGTTGAATAACCACTTTTTAAACCCTCACAGTGACCAAAATTGCCATTTTTACAGAGTTTTGCTTACTCAAAATCTTCAATTTTGACCAATTTCAGGCACAGAAATGACTTTAAACACACTTATTTTAGTTGAAAAAGTAATAATTCACATCCAACCGTCATTTAAAGTCAAAAGATTATATGTTAAAATTTCATCAATATTGACCATTTTTTCAACGTTCGACTGGTCCGGGGTCATCGTTTTTCATCAGAAAATTGATTTTTTGGACTCTACCAAAAATGATTCAAAATGTCTTTTGGATCGGGTCTCATGTTGAATAACCACTTTTTAAACCCTCACAGTGACCAAAATTGCCATTTTTACAGAGTTTTGCTTACTCAAAATCTTCAATTTTGACCAATTTCAGGCACAGAAATGACTTTAAACACACTTATTTTAGTTGAAAAAGTAATAATTCACATCCAACCGTTATTTAAAGTCAAAAGATTAAATGGTAAAATTTCATCAATATTGACCATTTTTTCAACGGTCGACTGGTCCGGGGTCATCGTTTTTCATCAGAAAATAGATTTTTTGGACTCTACCAAAAATGATTCAAAATGTCATTTGGATCGGGCCTCATGTTGAATAACCACTTTTTAAACCCTCACAGTGACCAAAATTGCCATTTTTACAGAGTTTTGCTTACTCAAAATCTTAAATTTTGACCAATTTCAGGCACAGAAATGACTTTAAACACACTTATTTTAGTTGAAAAAGTAATAATTCACATCCAACCGTCATTTAAAGTCAAAAGATTAAATGTTAAAATTTCATCAATATTGACCATTTTTTCAACGTTCGACTGGTCCGGGGTCATCGTTTTTCATCAGAAAATTGATTTTTTTGGACTCTACCAAAAATGATTCAAAATGTCATTTGGATCGGGCCTCATGTTGAATAACCACTTTTTAAACCCTCACAGTGACCAAAATTGCCATTTTTACAGAGTTTTGCTTACTCAAAATCTTCAATTTTGACCAATTTCAGGCACAGAAATGACTTTAAACACACTTATTTTAGTTGAAAAAGTAATAATTCACATCCAACTGTCATTTAAAGTCAAAAGATTAAATGTTAAAATTTCATCAATATTGACCATTTTTTCAACGTTCGACTGGTCCGGGGTCATCGTTTTTCATCAGAAAATGGATTTTTTGGACTCTACCAAAAAAGATTCAAAATGTTTTTTGGATCGGGTCTCATGTTGAATAACCACTTTTTAAACCCTCACAGTGACCAAAATTGCCATTTTTACAGAGTTTTGCTTACTCAAAATCTTCAATTTTGACCAATTTCAGGCACAGAAATGACTTTAAACACACTTATTTTAGTTGAAAAAGTAATAATTCACATCCAACCGTCATTTAAAGTCAAAAGATTAAATCTTAAAATTTCATCAATATTGACCATTTTTTCAACGTTCGACTGGTCCGGGGTCATCGTTTTTCATCAGAAAATTAATTTTTTGGACTCTACCAAAAATGATTCAAAATGTCATTTGGATCGGGCCTCATGTTGAATAACCACTTTTTAAACCCTCACAGTAACCAAAATTGCCATTTTTACAGAGTTTTGCTTACTCAAAATCTTCAATTTTGACCAATTTCAGGCACAGAAATGACTTTAAACACACTTATTTTAGTTGAAAAAGTAATAATTCACATCCAACCGTCATTTAAAGTCAAAAGACTAAATGTTAAAATTTCATCAATATTGACCATTTTTTCAACTTTCGACTGGTCCGGGGTCATCGTTTTTCATCAGAAAATGGATTTTTTGGACTCTACCAAAAAAGATTCAAAATGTCTTTTGGATCGGGTCTCATGTTGAATAACCACTTTTTAAACCCTCACAGTGACCAAAATTGCCATTTTTACAGAGTTTTGCTTACTCAAAATCTTCAATTTTGACCAATTTCAGGCACAGAAATGACTTTAAACACACTTATTTTAGTTGAAAAAGTAATAATTCACATCCAACCATCATTTAAAGTCAAAAGATTAAATGTTAAAATTTCATCAATATTGACAATTTTTTCAACGTTCGACTGGTCCGGGGTCATCGTTTTTCATCAGAAAATTGATTTTTTGGACTCTACCAAAAAAGATTCAAAATGTTTTTTGGATCGGGTCTCATGTTGAATAACCACTTTTTAAACCCTCACAGTGACCAAAATTGCAATTTTTACAGAGTTTTGCTTACTCAAAATCTTAAATTTTGACCAATTTCAGGCACAGAAATGACTTTAAACACACTTGTTTTAGTTGAAAAAGTAATAATTCACATCCAACCGTCATTTAAAGTCAAAAGATTAAATGTTAAAATTTCATCAATATTGACCATTTTTTCAACGTTCGACTGGTCCGGGGTCATCGTTTTTCATCAGAAAATTGATTTTTTGGACTCTACCAAAAATGATTCAAAATGTCATTTGGATCGGGCCTCATGTTGAATAACCACTTTTTAAACCCTCACAGTGACCAAAATTGCAATTTTTACAGAGTTTTGCTTACTCAAAATCTTAAATTTTGACCAATTTCAGGCACAGAAATGACTTTAAACACACTTTTTTTAGTTGAAAAAGTAATAATTCACATCCAACCATCATTTAAAGTCAAAAGATTAAATGTTAAAATTTCATCAATATTGACCATTTTTTCAACGTTCGACTGGTCCGGGGTCATCGTTTTTCATCAGAAAATTGATTTTTTGGACTCTACCAAAAATGATTCAAAATGTCATTTGGATCGGGCCTCATGTTGAATAACCACTTTTTAAACCCTCACAGTGACCAAAATTGCCATTTTTACAGAGTTTTGCTTACTCAAAATCTTAAATTTTGACCAATTTCAGGCACAGAAATGACTTTAAACACACCTATTTTAGTTGAAAAAGTAATAATTCACATCCAACCGTCATTTAAAGTCAAAAGATTAAATGTTAAAATGTCATCAATATTGACCATTTTTTCAACGTTCGACTGGTCCGGGGTCATCGTTTTTCATCAGAAAATTGATTTTCTGGACTCTACCAAAAAAGATTCAAAATGTCTTTTGGATCGGGTCTCATGTTGAATAACCACTTTTTAAACCCTCACAGTGACCAAAATTGCCATTTTTACAGAGTTTTGCTTACTCAAAATCTTCAATTTTGACCAATTTCAGGCACAGAAATGACTTTAAACACACTTATTTTAGTTGAAAAAGTAATAATTCACATCCAACCGTCATTTAAAGTCAAAAGATTAAATCTTAAAATTTCATCAATATTGACCATTTTTTCAACGTTCGACTGGTCCGGGGTCATCGTTTTTCATCAGAAAATTGATTTTTTGGACTCTACCAAAAATGATTCAAAATGTCATTTAGATCGGGCCTCATGTTGAATAACCACTTTTTAAACCCTCACAGTGACCAAAATTGCAATTTTTACAGAGTTTTGCCTACTCAAAATCTTAAATTTTGACCAATTTCAGGCACAGAAATGACTTTAAACACACTTTTTTTAGTTGAAAAAGTAATAATTCACATCCAACCATCATTTAAAGTTAAAAGATTAAATGTTAAAATTTCATCAATATTGACCATTTTTTCAACGTTCGACTGGTCCGGGGTCATCGTTTTTCATCAGAAAATTGATTTTTTGGACTCTACCAAAAATGATTCAAAATGTCATTTGGATCGGGCCTCATGTTGAATAACCACTTTTTAAACCCTCACAGTGACCAAAATTGCCATTTTTACAGAGTTTTGCTTACTCAAAATCTTAAATTTTGACCAATTTCAGGCACAGAAATGACTTTAAACACACCTATTTTAGTTGAAAAAGTAATAATTCACATCCAACCGTCATTTAAAGTCAAAAGATTAAATGTTAAAATGTCATCAATATTGACCATTTTTTCAACGTTCGACTGGTCCGGGGTCATCGTTTTTCATCAGAAAATTGATTTTCTGGACTCTACCAAAAAAGATTCAAAATGTCTTTTGGATCGGGTCTCATGTTGAATAACCACTTTTTAAACCCTCACAGTGACCAAAATTGCCATTTTTACAGAGTTTTGCTTACTCAAAATCTTCAATTTTGACCAATTTCAGGCACAGAAATGACTTTAAACACACTTATTTTAGTTGAAAAAGTAATAATTCACATCCAACCGTCATTTAAAGTCAAAAGATTAAATCTTAAAATTTCATCAATATTGACCATTTTTTCAACGTTCGACTGGTCCGGGGTCATCGTTTTTCATCAGAAAATTAATTTTTTGGACTCTACCAAAAATGATTCAAAATGTCATTTGGATCGGGCCTCATGTTGAATAACCACTTTTTAAACCCTCACAGTAACCAAAATTGCCATTTTTACAGAGTTTTGCTTACTCAAAATCTTCAATTTTGACCAATTTCAGGCACAGAAATGACTTTAAACACACTTATTTTAGTTGAAAAAGTAATAATTCACATCCAACCGTCATTTAAAGTCAAAAGACTAAATGTTAAAATTTCATCAATATTGACCATTTTTTCAACTTTCGACTGGTCCGGGGTCATCGTTTTTCATCAGAAAATGGATTTTTTGGACTCTACCAAAAAAGATTCAAAATGTCTTTTGGATCGGGTCTCATGTTGAATAACCACTTTTTAAACCCTCACAGTGACCAAAATTGCCATTTTTACAGAGTTTTGCTTACTCAAAATCTTCAATTTTGACCAATTTCAGGCACAGAAATGACTTTAAACACACTTATTTTAGTTGAAAAAGTAATAATTCACATCCAACCGTCATTTAAAGTCAAAAGATTAAATGTAAAAATTTCATCAATATTGACCATTTTTTCAACGTTCGACTGGTCCGGGGTCATCGTTTTTCATCAGAAAATTGATTTTTTGGACTCTATCAAAAATGATTCAAAATGTCATTTGGATCGGGCCTCATGTTGAATAACCACTTTTTAAACCCTCACAGTGACCAAAATTGCCATTTTTACAGAGTTTTGCTTACTCAAAATCTTCAATTTTGACCACTTTCAGGCACAGAAATTACTTTAAACACACTTATTTTAGTTGAAAAAGTAATAATTCACATCCAACCGTCATTTAAAGTCAAAAGATTAAATGTTAAAATTTCATCAATATTGACCATTTTTTCAATGTTCGACTGGTCCGGGGTCATCGTTTTTCATCAGAAAATGGATTTTTTGGACTCTACCAAAAGAGATTCAAAATGTCTTTTGGATCGGGCCTCATGTTGAATAACCACTTTTTAAACCCTCACAGTGACCAAAATTGCCATTTTTACAGAGTTTTGCTTACTCAAAATCTTACATTTTGACCAATTTCAGGCACAGAAATGACTTTAAACACACTTATTTTAGTTGAAAAAGTAATAATTCACATCCAACCGTCATTTAAAGTCAAAAGATTAAATGTTAAAATTTCATCAATATTGACCATTTTTTCAACGTTCGACTGGTCCGGGGTCATCGTTTTTCATCAGAAAATTGATTTTTTGGACTCTACCAAAAATGATTCAAAATGTCATTTGGATCGGGCCTCATGTTGAATAACCACTTTTTAAACCCTCACAGTGACCAAAATTGCCATTTTTACAGAGTTTTGCTTACTCAAAATCTTCAATTTTGACCAATTTCAGGCACAGAAATGACTTTAAACACACTTATTTTAGTTGAAAAAGTAATAATTCACATCCAACCGTCATTTAAAGTCAAAAGATTAAATGTTAAAATTTCATCAATATTGACCATTTTTTCAACGTTCGACTGGTCCGGGGTCATCGTTTTTCATCAGAAAATTGATTTTTTGGACTCTACCAAAAATGATTCAAAATGTCTTTTGGATCGGGTCTCATGTTGAATAACCACTTTTTAAACCCTCACAGTGACCAAAATTGCCATTTTTACAGAGTTTTGCTTACTCAAAATCTTCAATTTTGACCACTTTCAGGCACAGAAATGACTTTAAACACACTTATTTTAGTTGAAAAAGTAATAATTCACATCCAACTGTCATTTAAAGTCAAAAGATTAAATGTAAACATTTCATCAATATTGACCATTTTTTCAACGTTCGACTGGTCCGGGGTCATCGTTTTTCATCAGAAAATTGATTTTTTTGGACTCTACCAAAAATGATTCAAAATGTCATTTGGATCGGGCCTCATGTTGAATAACCACTTTTTAAACCCTCACAGTGACCAAAATTGCCATTTTTACAGAGTTTTGCTTACTCAAAATCTTAAATTTTGACCAATTTCAGGCACAGAAATGACTTTAAACACACTTATTTTAGTTGAAAAAGTAATAATTCACATCCAACCGTCATTTAAAGTCAAAAGATTAAATGTTAAAATTTCATCAATATTGACCATTTTTTCAACGTTCGACTGGTCCGGGGTCATCGTTTTTCATCAGAAAATTGATTTTTTTGGACTCTACCAAAAATGATTCAAAATGTCATTTGGATCGGGCCTCATGTTGAATAACCACTTTTTAAACCCTCACAGTGACCAAAATTGCCATTTTTACAGAGTTTTGCTTACTCAAAATCTTCAATTTTGACCAATTTCAGGCACAGAAATGACTTTAAACACACTTATTTTAGTTGAAAAAGTAATAATTCACATCCAACCGTCATTTAAAGTCAAAAGATTAAATGTTAAAATTTCATCAATATTGACCATTTTTTCAACGTTCGACTGGTCCGGGGTCATCGTTTTTCATCAGAAAATTGATTTTTTGGACTCTACCAAAAATGATTCAAAATGTCTTTTGGATCGGGTCTCATGTTGAATAACCACTTTTTAAACCCTCACAGTGACCAAAATTGCCATTTTTACAGAGTTTTGCTTACTCAAAATCTTCAATTTTGACCACTTTCAGGCACAGAAATGACTTTAAACACACTTATTTTAGTTGAAAAAGTAATAATTCACATCCAACTGTCATTTAAAGTCAAAAGATTAAATGTAAACATTTCATCAATATTGACCATTTTTTCAACGTTCGACTGGTCCGGGGTCATCGTTTTTCATCAGAAAATTGATTTTTTTGGACTCTACCAAAAATGATTCAAAATGTCATTTGGATCGGGCCTCATGTTGAATAACCACTTTTTAAACCCTCACAGTGACCAAAATTGCCATTTTTACAGAGTTTTGCTTACTCAAAATCTTAAATTTTGACCAATTTCAGGCACAGAAATGACTTTAAACACACCTATTTTAGTTGAAAAAGTAATAATTCACATCCAACCGTCATTTAAAGTCAAAAGATTAAATGTTAAAATGTCATCAATATTGACCATTTTTTCAACGTTCGACTGGTCCGGGGTCATCGTTTTTCATCAGAAAATTGATTTTTTGGACTCTACCAAAAATGATTCAAAATGTCATTTGGATTGGGCCTCATGTTGAATAACCACTTTTTAAACCCTCACAGTGACCAAAATTGCCATTTTTACAGAGTTTTGCTTACTCAAAATCTTACATTTTGACCAATTTCAGGCACAGAAATGACTTTAAACACACTTATTTTAGTTGAAAAAGTAATAATTCACATCCAACCGTCATTTAAAGTCAAAAGATTAAATGTTAAAATTTCATCAATATTGACCATTTTTTCAACGTTCGACTGGTCCGGGGTCATCGTTTTTCATCAGAAAATGGATTTTTTGGACTCTACCAAAAAAGATTCAAAATGTTTTTTGGATCGGGTCTCATGTTGAATAACCACTTTTTAAACCCTCACAGTGACCAAAATTGCCATTTTTACAGAGTTTTGCTTACTCAAAATCTTCAATTTTGACCAATTTCAGGCACAGAAATGACTTTAAACACACTTATTTTAGTTGAAAAAGTAATAATTCACATCCAACCGTTATTTAAAGTCAAAAGATTAAATGTTAAAATTTCATCAATATTGACCATTTTTTCAACGGTCGACTGGTCCGGGGTCATCGTTTTTCATCAGAAAATTGATTTTTTGGACTCTACCAAAAATGATTCAAAATGTCATTTGGATCGGGCCTCATGTTGAATAACCACTTTTTAAACCCTCACAGTGACCAAAATTGCCATTTTTACAGAGTTTTGCTTACTCAAAATCTTAAATTTTGACCAATTTCAGGCACAGAAATGACTTTAAACACACTTATTTTAGTTGAAAAAGTAATAATTCACATCCAACCGTCATTTAAAGTCAAAAGATTAAATGTTAAAATTTCATCAATATTGACCATTTTTTCAACGTTCGACTGGTCCGGGGTCATCGTTTTTCATCAGAAAATTGATTTTTTTGGACTCTACCAAAAATGATTCAAAATGTCATTTGGATCGGGCCTCATGTTGAATAACCACTTTTTAAACCCTCACAGTGACCAAAATTGCCATTTTTACAGAGTTTTGCTTACTCAAAATCTTCAATTTTGACCAATTTCAGGCACAGAAATGACTTTAAACACACTTATTTTAGTTGAAAAAGTAATAATTCACATCCAACCGTCATTTAAAGTCAAAAGATTAAATGTTAAAATTTCATCAATATTGACCATTTTTTCAACGTTCGACTGGTCCGGGGTGATCGTTTTTCATCAGAAAATGGATTTTTTGGACTCTACCAAAAAAGATTCAAAATGTTTTTTGGATCGGGTCTCATGTTGAATAACCACTTTTTAAACCCTCACAGTGACCAAAATTGCCATTTTTACAGAGTTTTGCTTACTCAGAATCTTCAATTTTGACCAATTTCAGGCACAGAAATGACTTTAAACACACTTATTTTAGTTGAAAAAGTAATAATTCACATCCAAGCGTCATTTAAAGTCAAAAGATTAAATGTTAAAATTTCATCAATATTGACCATTTTTTCAACGTTCGACTGGTCCGGGGTCATCGTTTTTCATCAGAAAATGGATTTTTTGGACTCTATCAAAAAAGATTCAAAATGTCTTTTGGATCGGGTCTCATGTTGAATAACCACTTTTTAAACCCTCACAGTGACCAAAATTGCCATTTTTACAGAGTTTTGCTTACTCAAAATCTTCAATTTTGACCAATTTCAGGCACAGAAATGACTTTAAACACACTTATTTTAGTTGAAAAAGTAATAATTCACATCCAACCGTCATTTAAAGTCAAAAGATTAAATCTTAAAATTTCCTCAATATTGACCATTTTTTCAACGTTCGACTGGTCCGGGGTCATCGTTTTTCATCAGAAAATTAATTTTTTGGACTCTACCAAAAATTATTCAAAATGTCATTTGGATCGGGCCTCATGTTGAATAACCACTTTTTAAACCCTCACAGTGACCAAAATTGCCATTTTTACAGAGTTTTGCTTACTCAAAATCTTCAATTTTGACCAATTTCAGGCACAGAAATGACTTTAAACACACTTATTTTAGTTGAAAAAGTAATAATTCACATCCAACCGTCATTTAAAGTCAAAAGATTAAATGTAAAAATTTCATCAATATTGACCATTTTTTCAACGTTCGACTGGTCCGGGGTCATCGTTTTTCATCAGAAAATTGATTTTTTGGACTCTATCAAAAATGATTCAAAATGTCATTTGGATCGGGCCTCATGTTGAATAACCACTTTTTAAACCCTCACAGTGACCAAAATTGCCATTTTTACACAGTTTTGCTTACTCAAAATCTTCAATTTTGACCACTTTCAGGCACAGAAATTACTTTAAACACACTTATTTTAGTTGAAAAAGTAATAATTCACATCCAACCGTCATTTAAAGTCAAAAGATTAAATGTTAAAATTTCATCAATATTGACCATTTTTTCAACGTTCGACTGGTCCGGGGTCATCGTTTTTCATCAGAAAATGGATTTTTTGGACTCTACCAAAAGAGATTCAAAATGTCTTTTGGATCGGGCCTCATGTTGAATAACCACTTTTTAAACCCTCACAGTGACCAAAATTGCCATTTTTACAGAGTTTTGCTTACTCAAAATCTTACATTTTGACCAATTTCAGGCACAGAAATGACTTTAAACACACTTATTTTAGTTGAAAAAGTAATAATTCACATCCAACCGTCATTTAAAGTCAAAAGATTAAATGTTAAAATTTCATCAATATTGACCATTTTTTCAACGTTCGACTGATCCGGGGTCATCGTTTTTCATCAGAAAATTGATTTTTTGGACTCTACCAAAAATGATTCAAAATGTCATTTGGATCGGGCCTCATGTTGAATAACCACTTTTTAAACCCTCACAGTGACCAAAATTGCCATTTTTACAGAGTTTTGCTTACTCAAAATCTTCAATTTTGACCAATTTCAGGCACAGAAATGACTTTAAACACACTTATTTTAGTTGAAAAAGTAATAATTCACATCCAACCGTCATTTAAAGTCAAAAGATTAAATGTTAAAATTTCATCAATATTTACCATTTTTTCAACGTTCGACTGGTCCGGGGTCATCGTTTTTCATCAGAAAATGGATTTTTTGGACTCTACCAAAAAAGATTCAAAATGTCTTTTGGATCGGGTCTCATGTTGAATAACCACTTTTTAAACCCTCACAGTGACCAAAATTGCCATTTTTACAGAGTTTTGCTTACTCAAAATCTTTAAATTTTGACCAATTTCAGGCACAGAAATGACTTTAAACACACTTGTTTTAGTTGAAAAAGTAATAATTCACATCCAACCGTCATTTAAAGTCAAAAGACTAAATGTTAAAATTTCATCAATATTGACCATTTTTTCAACTTTTACTGGTCCGGGGTCATCGTTTTTCATCAGAAAATGGATTTTTTGGACTCTACCAAAAATGATTCAAAATGTCATTTGGATCGGCCCTCATGTTGAATAACCACTTTTTAAACCCTCACAGTGACCAAAATTGCCATTTTTACAGAGTTTTGCTTACTCAAAATCTTCAATTTTGACCAATTTCAGGCACAGAAAGGACTTTAAACACACTTATTTTAGTTGAAAAAGTAATAATTCACATCCAACCGTCATTTAAAGTCAAAAGATTAAATGTTAAAATTTCATCAATATTGACCATTTTTTCAACGTTCGACTGGTCCGGGGTCATCGTTTTTCATCAGAAAATTGATTTTTTGGACTCTACCAAAAAAGATTCAAAATGTTTTTTGGATCGGGTCTCATGTTGAATAACCACTTTTTAAACCCTCACAGTTACCAAAATTGCAATTTTTACAGAGTTTTGCTTACTCAAAATCTTAAATTTTGACCAATTTCAGGCACAGAAATGACTTTAAACACACTTGTTTTAGTTGAAAAAGTAATAATTCACATCCAACCGTCATTTAAAGTCAAAAGATTAAATGTTAAAATTTCATCAATATTGACCATTTTTTCAACGTTCGACTGGTCCGGGGTCATCGTTTTTCATCAGAAAATTGATTTTTTGGACTCTACCAAAAATGATTCAAAATGTCATTTGGATCGGGCCTCATGTTGAATAACCACTTTTTAAACCCTCACAGTGACCAAAATTGCAATTTTTACAGAGTTTTGCTTACTCAAAATCTTAAATTTTGACCAATTTCAGGCACAGAAATGACTTTAAACACACTTTTTTTAGTTGAAAAAGTAATAATTCACATCCAACCATCATTTAAAGTCAAAAGATTAAATGTTAAAATTTCATCAATATTGACCATTTTTTCAACGTTCGACTGGTCCGGGGTCATCGTTTTTCATCAGAAAATTGATTTTTTGGACTCTACCAAAAATGATTCAAAATGTCATTTGGATCGGGCCTCATGTTGAATAACCACTTTTTAAACCCTCACAGTGACCAAAATTGCCATTTTTACAGAGTTTTGCTTACTCAAAATCTTAAATTTTGACCAATTTCAGGCACAGAAATGACTTTAAACACACCTATTTTAGTTGAAAAAGTAATAATTCACATCCAACCGTCATTTAAAGTCAAAAGATTAAATGTTAAAATGTCATCAATATTGACCATTTTTTCAACGTTCGACTGGTCCGGGGTCATCGTTTTTCATCAGAAAATTGATTTTCTGGACTCTACCAAAAAAGATTCAAAATGTCTTTTGGATCGGGTCTCATGTTGAATAACCACTTTTTAAACCCTCACAGTGACCAAAATTGCCATTTTTACAGAGTTTTGCTTACTCAAAATCTTCAATTTTGACCAATTTCAGGCACAGAAATGACTTTAAACACACTTATTTTAGTTGAAAAAGTAATAATTCACATCCAACCGTCATTTAAAGTCAAAAGATTAAATCTTAAAATTTCATCAATATTGACCATTTTTTCAACGTTCGACTGGTCCGGGGTCATCGTTTTTCATCAGAAAATTGATTTTTTGGACTCTACCAAAAATGATTCAAAATGTCATTTAGATCGGGCCTCATGTTGAATAACCACTTTTTAAACCCTCACAGTGACCAAAATTGCAATTTTTACAGAGTTTTGCCTACTCAAAATCTTAAATTTTGACCAATTTCAGGCACAGAAATGACTTTAAACACACTTTTTTTAGTTGAAAAAGTAATAATTCACATCCAACCATCATTTAAAGTTAAAAGATTAAATGTTAAAATTTCATCAATATTGACCATTTTTTCAACGTTCGACTGGTCCGGGGTCATCGTTTTTCATCAGAAAATTGATTTTTTGGACTCTACCAAAAATGATTCAAAATGTCATTTGGATCGGGCCTCATGTTGAATAACCACTTTTTAAACCCTCACAGTGACCAAAATTGCCATTTTTACAGAGTTTTGCTTACTCAAAATCTTAAATTTTGACCAATTTCAGGCACAGAAATGACTTTAAACACACCTATTTTAGTTGAAAAAGTAATAATTCACATCCAACCGTCATTTAAAGTAAAAAGATTAAATGTTAAAATGTCATCAATATTGACCATTTTTTCAACGTTCGACTGGTCCGGGGTCATCGTTTTTCATCAGAAAATTGATTTTCTGGACTCTACCAAAAAAGATTCAAAATGTCTTTTGGATCGGGTCTCATGTTGAATAACCACTTTTTAAACCCTCACAGTGACCAAAATTGCCATTTTTACAGAGTTTTGCTTACTCAAAATCTTCAATTTTGACCAATTTCAGGCACAGAAATGACTTTAAACACACTTATTTTAGTTGAAAAAGTAATAATTCACATCCAACCGTCATTTAAAGTCAAAAGATTAAATCTTAAAATTTCATCAATATTGACCATTTTTTCAACGTTCGACTGGTCCGGGGTCATCGTTTTTCATCAGAAAATTAATTTTTTGGACTCTACCAAAAATGATTCAAAATGTCATCTGGATCGGGCCTCATGTTGAATAACCACTTTTTAAACCCTCACAGTAACCAAAATTGCCATTTTTACAGAGTTTTGCTTACTCAAAATCTTCAATTTTGACCAATTTCAGGCACAGAAATGACTTTAAACACACTTATTTTAGTTGAAAAAGTAATAATTCACATCCAACCGTCATTTAAAGTCAAAAGACTAAATGTTAAAATTTCATCAATATTGACCATTTTTTCAACTTTCGACTGGTCCGGGGTCATCGTTTTTCATCAGAAAATGGATTTTTTGGACTCTACCAAAAAAGATTCAAAATGTCTTTTGGATCGGGTCTCATGTTGAATAACCACTTTTTAAACCCTCACAGTGACCAAAATTGCCATTTTTACAGAGTTTTGCTTACTCAAAATCTTCAATTTTGACCAATTTCAGGCACAGAAATGACTTTAAACACACTTATTTTAGTTGAAAAAGTAATAATTCACATCCAACCGTCATTTAAAGTCAAAAGATTAAATGTAAAAATTTCATCAATATTGACCATTTTTTCAACGTTCGACTGGTCCGGGGTCATCGTTTTTCATCAGAAAATTGATTTTTTGGACTCTATCAAAAATGATTCAAAATGTCATTTGGATCGGGCCTCATGTTGAATAACCACTTTTTAAACCCTCACAGTGACCAAAATTGCCATTTTTACAGAGTTTTGCTTACTCAAAATCTTCAATTTTGACCACTTTCAGGCACAGAAATTACTTTAAACACACTTATTTTAGTTGAAAAAGTAATAATTCACATCCAACCGTCATTTAAAGTCAAAAGATTAAATGTTAAAATTTCATCAATATTGACCATTTTTTCAATGTTCGACTGGTCCGGGGTCATCGTTTTTCATCAGAAAATGGATTTTTTGGACTCTACCAAAAGAGATTCAAAATGTCTTTTGGATCGGGCCTCATGTTGAATAACCACTTTTTAAACCCTCACAGTGACCAAAATTGCCATTTTTACAGAGTTTTGCTTACTCAAAATCTTACATTTTGACCAATTTCAGGCACAGAAATGACTTTAAACACACTTATTTTAGTTGAAAAAGTAATAATTCACATCCAACCGTCATTTAAAGTCAAAAGATTAAATGTTAAAATTTCATCAATATTGACCATTTTTTCAACGTTCGACTGGTCCGGGGTCATCGTTTTTCATCAGAAAATTGATTTTTTGGACTCTACCAAAAATGATTCAAAATGTCATTTGGATCGGGCCTCATGTTGAATAACCACTTTTTAAACCCTCACAGTGACCAAAATTGCCATTTTTACAGAGTTTTGCTTACTCAAAATCTTCAATTTTGACCAATTTCAGGCACAGAAATGACTTTAAACACACTTATTTTAGTTGAAAAAGTAATAATTCACATCCAACCGTCATTTAAAGTCAAAAGATTATATGTTAAAATTTCATCAATATTGACCATTTTTTCAACGTTCGACTGGTCCGGGGTCATCGTTTTTCATCAGAAAATTGATTTTTTGGACTCTACCAAAAATGATTCAAAATGTCTTTTGGATCGGGTCTCATGTTGAATAACCACTTTTTAAACCCTCACAGTGACCAAAATTGCCATTTTTACAGAGTTTTGCTTACTCAAAATCTTCAATTTTGACCACTTTCAGGCACAGAAATGACTTTAAACACACTTATTTTAGTTGAAAAAGTAATAATTCACATCCAACTGTCATTTAAAGTCAAAAGATTAAATGTAAACATTTCATCAATATTGACCATTTTTTCAACGTTCGACTGGTCCGGGGTCATCGTTTTTCATCAGAAAATTGATTTTTTTGGACTCTACCAAAAATGATTCAAAATGTCATTTGGATCGGGCCTCATGTTGAATAACCACTTTTTAAACCCTCACAGTGACCAAAATTGCCATTTTTACAGAGTTTTGCTTACTCAAAATCTTAAATTTTGACCAATTTCAGGCACAGAAATGACTTTAAACACACTTATTTTAGTTGAAAAAGTAATAATTCACATCCAACCGTCATTTAAAGTCAAAAGATTAAATGTTAAAATTTCATCAATATTGACCATTTTTTCAACGTTCGACTGGTCCGGGGTCATCGTTTTTCATCAGAAAATTGATTTTTTTGGACTCTACCAAAAATGATTCAAAATGTCATTTGGATCGGGCCTCATGTTGAATAACCACTTTTTAAACCCTCACAGTGACCAAAATTGCCATTTTTACAGAGTTTTGCTTACTCAAAATCTTCAATTTTGACCAATTTCAGGCACAGAAATGACTTTAAACACACTTATTTTAGTTGAAAAAGTAATAATTCACATCCAACCGTCATTTAAAGTCAAAAGATTAAATGTTAAAATGTCATCAATATTGACCATTTTTTCAACGTTCGACTGGTCCGGGGTCATCGTTTTTCAGCAGAAAATGGATTTTTTGGACTCTACCAAAAAAGATTCAAAATGTTTTTTGGATCGGGTCTCATGTTGAATAACCACTTTTTAAACCCTCACAGTGACCAAAATTGCCATTTTTACAGAGTTTTGCTTACTCAAAATCTTCAATTTTGACCAATTTCAGGCACAGAAATGACTTTAAACACACTTATTTTAGTTGAAAAAGTAATAATTCACATCCAACCGTTATTTAAAGTCAAAAGATTAAATGGTAAAATTTCATCAATATTGACCATTTTTTCAACGGTCGACTGGTCCGGGGTCATCGTTTTTCATCAGAAAATAGATTTTTTGGACTCTACCAAAAATGATTCAAAATGTCATTTGGATCGGGCCTCATGTTGAATAACCACTTTTTAAACCCTCACAGTGACCAAAATTGCCATTTTTACAGAGTTTTGCTTACTCAAAATCTTAAATTTTGACCAATTTCAGGCACAGAAATGACTTTAAACACACTTATTTTAGTTGAAAAAGTAATAATTCACATCCAACCGTCATTTAAAGTCAAAAGATTAAATGTTAAAATTTCATCAATATTGACCATTTTTTCAACGTTCGACTGGTCCGGGGTCATCGTTTTTCATCAGAAAATTGATTTTTTTGGACTCTACCAAAAATGATTCAAAATGTCATTTGGATCGGGCCTCATGTTGAATAACCACTTTTTAAACCCTCACAGTGACCAAAATTGCCATTTTTACAGAGTTTTGCTTACTCAAAATCTTCAATTTTGACCAATTTCAGGCACAGAAATGACTTTAAACACACTTATTTTAGTTGAAAAAGTAATAATTCACATCCAACTGTCATTTAAAGTCAAAAGATTAAATGTTAAAATTTCATCAATATTGACCATTTTTTCAACGTTCGACTGGTCCGGGGTCATCGTTTTTCATCAGAAAATGGATTTTTTGGACTCTACCAAAAAAGATTCAAAATGTTTTTTGGATCGGGTCTCATGTTGAATAACCACTTTTTAAACCCTCACAGTGACCAAAATTGCCATTTTTACAGAGTTTTGCTTACTCAAAATCTTCAATTTTGACCAATTTCAGGCACAGAAATGACTTTAAACACACTTATTTTAGTTGAAAAAGTAATAATTCACATCCAACCGTCATTTAAAGTCAAAAGATTAAATCTTAAAATTTCATCAATATTGACCATTTTTTCAACGTTCGACTGGTCCGGGGTCATCGTTTTTCATCAGAAAATTAATTTTTTGGACTCTACCAAAAATGATTCAAAATGTCATTTGGATCGGGCCTCATGTTGAATAACCACTTTTTAAACCCTCACAGTAACCAAAATTGCCATTTTTACAGAGTTTTGCTTACTCAAAATCTTCAATTTTGACCAATTTCAGGCACAGAAATGACTTTAAACACACTTATTTTAGTTGAAAAAGTAATAATTCACATCCAACCGTCATTTAAAGTCAAAAGACTAAATGTTAAAATTTCATCAATATTGACCATTTTTTCAACTTTCGACTGGTCCGGGGTCATCGTTTTTCATCAGAAAATGGATTTTTTGGACTCTACCAAAAAAGATTCAAAATGTCTTTTGGATCGGGTCTCATGTTGAATAACCACTTTTTAAACCCTCACAGTGACCAAAATTGCCATTTTTACAGAGTTTTGCTTACTCAAAATCTTCAATTTTGACCAATTTCAGGCACAGAAATGACTTTAAACACACTTATTTTAGTTGAAAAAGTAATAATTCACATCCAACCATCATTTAAAGTCAAAAGATTAAATGTTAAAATTTCATCAATATTGACAATTTTTTCAACGTTCGACTGGTCCGGGGTCATCGTTTTTCATCAGAAAATTGATTTTTTGGACTCTACCAAAAAAGATTCAAAATGTTTTTTGGATCGGGTCTCATGTTGAATAACCACTTTTTAAACCCTCACAGTGACCAAAATTGCAATTTTTACAGAGTTTTGCTTACTCAAAATCTTAAATTTTGACCAATTTCAGGCACAGAAATGACTTTAAACACACTTGTTTTAGTTGAAAAAGTAATAATTCACATCCAACCGTCATTTAAAGTCAAAAGATTAAATGTTAAAATTTCATCAATATTGACCATTTTTTCAACGTTCGACTGGTCCGGGGTCATCGTTTTTCATCAGAAAATTGATTTTTTGGACTCTACCAAAAATGATTCAAAATGTCATTTGGATCGGGCCTCATGTTGAATAACCACTTTTTAAACCCTCACAGTGACCAAAATTGCAATTTTTACAGAGTTTTGCTTACTCAAAATCTTAAATTTTGACCAATTTCAGGCACAGAAATGACTTTAAACACACTTTTTTTAGTTGAAAAAGTAATAATTCACATCCAACCATCATTTAAAGTCAAAAGATTAAATGTTAAAATTTCATCAATATTGACCATTTTTTCAACGTTCGACTGGTCCGGGGTCATCGTTTTTCATCAGAAAATTGATTTTTTGGACTCTACCAAAAATGATTCAAAATGTCATTTGGATCGGGCCTCATGTTGAATAACCACTTTTTAAACCCTCACAGTGACCAAAATTGCCATTTTTACAGAGTTTTGCTTACTCAAAATCTTAAATTTTGACCAATTTCAGGCACAGAAATGACTTTAAACACACCTATTTTAGTTGAAAAAGTAATAATTCACATCCAACCGTCATTTAAAGTCAAAAGATTAAATGTTAAAATGTCATCAATATTGACCATTTTTTCAACGTTCGACTGGTCCGGGGTCATCGTTTTTCATCAGAAAATTGATTTTCTGGACTCTACCAAAAAAGATTCAAAATGTCTTTTGGATCGGGTCTCATGTTGAATAACCACTTTTTAAACCCTCACAGTGACCAAAATTGCCATTTTTACAGAGTTTTGCTTACTCAAAATCTTCAATTTTGACCAATTTCAGGCACAGAAATGACTTTAAACACACTTATTTTAGTTGAAAAAGTAATAATTCACATCCAACCGTCATTTAAAGTCAAAAGATTAAATCTTAAAATTTCATCAATATTGACCATTTTTTCAACGTTCGACTGGTCCGGGGTCATCGTTTTTCATCAGAAAATTGATTTTTTGGACTCTACCAAAAATGATTCAAAATGTCATTTAGATCGGGCCTCATGTTGAATAACCACTTTTTAAACCCTCACAGTGACCAAAATTGCAATTTTTACAGAGTTTTGCCTACTCAAAATCTTAAATTTTGACCAATTTCAGGCACAGAAATGACTTTAAACACACTTTTTTTAGTTGAAAAAGTAATAATTCACATCCAACCATCATTTAAAGTTAAAAGATTAAATGTTAAAATTTCATCAATATTGACCATTTTTTCAACGTTCGACTGGTCCGGGGTCATCGTTTTTCATCAGAAAATTGATTTTTTGGACTCTACCAAAAATGATTCAAAATGTCATTTGGATCGGGCCTCATGTTGAATAACCACTTTTTAAACCCTCACAGTGACCAAAATTGCCATTTTTACAGAGTTTTGCTTACTCAAAATCTTAAATTTTGACCAATTTCAGGCACAGAAATGACTTTAAACACACCTATTTTAGTTGAAAAAGTAATAATTCACATCCAACCGTCATTTAAAGTCAAAAGATTAAATGTTAAAATGTCATCAATATTGACCATTTTTTCAACGTTCGACTGGTCCGGGGTCATCGTTTTTCATCAGAAAATTGATTTTCTGGACTCTACCAAAAAAGATTCAAAATGTCTTTTGGATCGGGTCTCATGTTGAATAACCACTTTTTAAACCCTCACAGTGACCAAAATTGCCATTTTTACAGAGTTTTGCTTACTCAAAATCTTCAATTTTGACCAATTTCAGGCACAGAAATGACTTTAAACACACTTATTTTAGTTGAAAAAGTAATAATTCACATCCAACCGTCATTTAAAGTCAAAAGATTAAATCTTAAAATTTCATCAATATTGACCATTTTTTCAACGTTCGACTGGTCCGGGGTCATCGTTTTTCATCAGAAAATTAATTTTTTGGACTCTACCAAAAATGATTCAAAATGTCATTTGGATCGGGCCTCATGTTGAATAACCACTTTTTAAACCCTCACAGTAACCAAAATTGCCATTTTTACAGAGTTTTGCTTACTCAAAATCTTCAATTTTGACCAATTTCAGGCACAGAAATGACTTTAAACACACTTATTTTAGTTGAAAAAGTAATAATTCACATCCAACCGTCATTTAAAGTCAAAAGACTAAATGTTAAAATTTCATCAATATTGACCATTTTTTCAACTTTCGACTGGTCCGGGGTCATCGTTTTTCATCAGAAAATGGATTTTTTGGACTCTACCAAAAAAGATTCAAAATGTCTTTTGGATCGGGTCTCATGTTGAATAACCACTTTTTAAACCCTCACAGTGACCAAAATTGCCATTTTTACAGAGTTTTGCTTACTCAAAATCTTCAATTTTGACCAATTTCAGGCACAGAAATGACTTTAAACACACTTATTTTAGTTGAAAAAGTAATAATTCACATCCAACCGTCATTTAAAGTCAAAAGATTAAATGTAAAAATTTCATCAATATTGACCATTTTTTCAACGTTCGACTGGTCCGGGGTCATCGTTTTTCATCAGAAAATTGATTTTTTGGACTCTATCAAAAATGATTCAAAATGTCATTTGGATCGGGCCTCATGTTGAATAACCACTTTTTAAACCCTCACAGTGACCAAAATTGCCATTTTTACAGAGTTTTGCTTACTCAAAATCTTCAATTTTGACCACTTTCAGGCACAGAAATTACTTTAAACACACTTATTTTAGTTGAAAAAGTAATAATTCACATCCAACCGTCATTTAAAGTCAAAAGATTAAATGTTAAAATTTCATCAATATTGACCATTTTTTCAATGTTCGACTGGTCCGGGGTCATCGTTTTTCATCAGAAAATGGATTTTTTGGACTCTACCAAAAGAGATTCAAAATGTCTTTTGGATCGGGCCTCATGTTGAATAACCACTTTTTAAACCCTCACAGTGACCAAAATTGCCATTTTTACAGAGTTTTGCTTACTCAAAATCTTACATTTTGACCAATTTCAGGCACAGAAATGACTTTAAACACACTTATTTTAGTTGAAAAAGTAATAATTCACATCCAACCGTCATTTAAAGTCAAAAGATTAAATGTTAAAATTTCATCAATATTGACCATTTTTTCAACGTTCGACTGGTCCGGGGTCATCGTTTTTCATCAGAAAATTGATTTTTTGGACTCTACCAAAAATGATTCAAAATGTCATTTGGATCGGGCCTCATGTTGAATAACCACTTTTTAAACCCTCACAGTGACCAAAATTGCCATTTTTACAGAGTTTTGCTTACTCAAAATCTTCAATTTTGACCAATTTCAGGCACAGAAATGACTTTAAACACACTTATTTTAGTTGAAAAAGTAATAATTCACATCCAACCGTCATTTAAAGTCAAAAGATTAAATGTTAAAATTTCATCAATATTGACCATTTTTTCAACGTTCGACTGGTCCGGGGTCATCGTTTTTCATCAGAAAATTGATTTTTTGGACTCTACCAAAAATGATTCAAAATGTCTTTTGGATCGGGTCTCATGTTGAATAACCACTTTTTAAACCCTCACAGTGACCAAAATTGCCATTTTTACAGAGTTTTGCTTACTCAAAATCTTCAATTTTGACCACTTTCAGGCACAGAAATGACTTTAAACACACTTATTTTAGTTGAAAAAGTAATAATTCACATCCAACTGTCATTTAAAGTCAAAAGATTAAATGTAAACATTTCATCAATATTGACCATTTTTTCAACGTTCGACTGGTCCGGGGTCATCGTTTTTCATCAGAAAATTGATTTTTTTGGACTCTACCAAAAATGATTCAAAATGTCATTTGGATCGGGCCTCATGTTGAATAACCACTTTTTAAACCCTCACAGTGACCAAAATTGCCATTTTTACAGAGTTTTGCTTACTCAAAATCTTAAATTTTGACCAATTTCAGGCACAGAAATGACTTTAAACACACTTATTTTAGTTGAAAAAGTAATAATTCACATCCAACCGTCATTTAAAGTCAAAAGATTAAATGTTAAAATTTCATCAATATTGACCATTTTTTCAACGTTCGACTGGTCCGGGGTCATCGTTTTTCATCAGAAAATTGATTTTTTTGGACTCTACCAAAAATGATTCAAAATGTCATTTGGATCGGGCCTCATGTTGAATAACCACTTTTTAAACCCTCACAGTGACCAAAATTGCCATTTTTACAGAGTTTTGCTTACTCAAAATCTTCAATTTTGACCAATTTCAGGCACAGAAATGACTTTAAACACACTTATTTTAGTTGAAAAAGTAATAATTCACATCCAACCGTCATTTAAAGTCAAAAGATTAAATGTTAAAATTTCATCAATATTGACCATTTTTTCAACGTTCGACTGGTCCGGGGTCATCGTTTTTCATCAGAAAATGGATTTTTTGGACTCTACCAAAAAAGATTCAAAATGTTTTTTGGATCGGGTCTCATGTTGAATAACCACTTTTTAAACCCTCACAGTGACCAAAATTGCCATTTTTACAGAGTTTTGCTTACTCAAAATCTTCAATTTTGACCAATTTCAGGCACAGAAATGACTTTAAACACACTTATTTTAGTTGAAAAAGTAATAATTCACATCCAACCGTTATTTAAAGTCAAAAGATTAAATGGTAAAATTTCATCAATATTGACCATTTTTTCAACGGTCGACTGGTCCGGGGTCATCGTTTTTCATCAGAAAATAGATTTTTTGGACTCTACCAAAAATGATTCAAAATGTCATTTGGATCGGGCCTCATGTTGAATAACCACTTTTTAAACCCTCACAGTGACCAAAATTGCCATTTTTACAGAGTTTTGCTTACTCAAAATCTTAAATTTTGACCAATTTCAGGCACAGAAATGACTTTAAACACACTTATTTTAGTTGAAAAAGTAATAATTCACATCCAACCGTCATTTAAAGTCAAAAGATTAAATGTTAAAATTTCATCAATATTGACCATTTTTTCAACGTTCGACTGGTCCGGGGTCATCGTTTTTCATCAGAAAATTGATTTTTTTGGACTCTACCAAAAATGATTCAAAATGTCATTTGGATCGGGCCTCATGTTGAATAACCACTTTTTAAACCCTCACAGTGACCAAAATTGCCATTTTTACAGAGTTTTGCTTACTCAAAATCTTCAATTTTGACCAATTTCAGGGACAGAAATGACTTTAAACACACTTATTTTAGTTGAAAAAGTAATAATTCACATCCAACTGTCATTTAAAGTCAAAAGATTAAATGTTAAAATTTCATCAATATTGACCATTTTTTCAACGTTCGACTGGTCCGGGGTCATCGTTTTTCATCAGAAAATGGATTTTTTGGACTCTACCAAAAAAGATTCAAAATGTTTTTTGGATCGGGTCTCATGTTGAATAACCACTTTTTAAACCCTCACAGTGACCAAAATTGCCATTTTTACAGAGTTTTGCTTACTCAAAATCTTCAATTTTGACCAATTTCAGGCACAGAAATGACTTTAAACACACTTATTTTAGTTGAAAAAGTAATAATTCACATCCAACCGTCATTTAAAGTCAAAAGATTAAATCTTAAAATTTCATCAATATTGACCATTTTTTCAACGTTCGACTGGTCCGGGGTCATCGTTTTTCATCAGAAAATTAATTTTTTGGACTCTACCAAAAATGATTCAAAATGTCATTTGGATCGGGCCTCATGTTGAATAACCACTTTTTAAACCCTCACAGTAACCAAAATTGCCATTTTTACAGAGTTTTGCTTACTCAAAATCTTCAATTTTGACCAATTTCAGGCACAGAAATGACTTTAAACACACTTATTTTAGTTGAAAAAGTAATAATTCACATCCAACCGTCATTTAAAGTCAAAAGACTAAATGTTAAAATTTCATCAATATTGACCATTTTTTCAACTTTCGACTGGTCCGGGGTCATCGTTTTTCATCAGAAAATGGATTTTTTGGACTCTACCAAAAAAGATTCAAAATGTCTTTTGGATCGGGTCTCATGTTGAATAACCACTTTTTAAACCCTCACAGTGACCAAAATTGCCATTTTTACAGAGTTTTGCTTACTCAAAATCTTCAATTTTGACCAATTTCAGGCACAGAAATGACTTTAAACACACTTATTTTAGTTGAAAAAGTAATAATTCACATCCAACCATCATTTAAAGTCAAAAGATTAAATGTTAAAATTTCATCAATATTGACAATTTTTTCAACGTTCGACTGGTCCGGGGTCATCGTTTTTCATCAGAAAATTGATTTTTTGGACTCTACCAAAAAAGATTCAAAATGTTTTTTGGATCGGGTCTCATGTTGAATAACCACTTTTTAAACCCTCACAGTGACCAAAATTGCAATTTTTACAGAGTTTTGCTTACTCAAAATCTTAAATTTTGACCAATTTCAGGCACAGAAATGACTTTAAACACACTTATTTTAGTTGAAAAAGTAATAATTCACATCCAACCGTCATTTAAAGTCAAAAGATTAAATGTAAAAATTTCATCAATATTGACCATTTTTTCAACGTTCGACTGGTCCGGGGTCATCGTTTTTCATCAGAAAATTGATTTTTTGGACTCTATCAAAAATGATTCAAAATGTCATTTGGATCGGGCCTCATGTTGAATAACCACTTTTTAAACCCTCACAGTGACCAAAATTGCCATTTTTACAGAGTTTTGCTTACTCAAAATCTTCAATTTTGACCACTTTCAGGCACAGAAATTACTTTAAACACACTTATTTTAGTTGAAAAAGTAATAATTCACATCCAACCGTCATTTAAAGTCAAAAGATTAAATGTTAAAATTTCATCAATATTGACCATTTTTTCAATGTTCGACTGGTCCGGGGTCATCGTTTTTCATCAGAAAATGGATTTTTTGGACTCTACCAAAAGAGATTCAAAATGTCTTTTGGATCGGGCCTCATGTTGAATAACCACTTTTTAAACCCTCACAGTGACCAAAATTGCCATTTTTACAGAGTTTTGCTTACTCAAAATCTTACATTTTGACCAATTTCAGGCACAGAAATGACTTTAAACACACTTATTTTAGTTGAAAAAGTAATAATTCACATCCAACCGTCATTTAAAGTCAAAAGATTAAATGTTAAAATTTCATCAATATTGACCATTTTTTCAACGTTCGACTGGTCCGGGGTCATCGTTTTTCATCAGAAAATTGATTTTTTGGACTCTACCAAAAATGATTCAAAATGTCATTTGGATCGGGCCTCATGTTGAATAACCACTTTTTAAACCCTCACAGTGACCAAAATTGCCATTTTTACAGAGTTTTGCTTACTCAAAATCTTCAATTTTGACCAATTTCAGGCACAGAAATGACTTTAAACACACTTATTTTAGTTGAAAAAGTAATAATTCACATCCAACCGTCATTTAAAGTCAAAAGATTAAATGTTAAAATTTCATCAATATTGACCATTTTTTCAACGTTCGACTGGTCCGGGGTCATCGTTTTTCATCAGAAAATTGATTTTTTGGACTCTACCAAAAATGATTCAAAATGTCTTTTGGATCGGGTCTCATGTTGAATAACCACTTTTTAAACCCTCACAGTGACCAAAATTGCCATTTTTACAGAGTTTTGCTTACTCAAAATCTTCAATTTTGACCACTTTCAGGCACAGAAATGACTTTAAACACACTTATTTTAGTTGAAAAAGTAATAATTCACATCCAACTGTCATTTAAAGTCAAAAGATTAAATGTAAACATTTCATCAATATTGACCATTTTTTCAACGTTCGACTGGTCCGGGGTCATCGTTTTTCATCAGAAAATTGATTTTTTTGGACTCTACCAAAAATGATTCAAAATGTCATTTGGATCGGGCCTCATGTTGAATAACCACTTTTTAAACCCTCACAGTGACCAAAATTGCCATTTTTACAGAGTTTTGCTTACTCAAAATCTTAAATTTTGACCAATTTCAGGCACAGAAATGACTTTAAACACACTTATTTTAGTTGAAAAAGTAATAATTCACATCCAACCGTCATTTAAAGTCAAAAGATTAAATGTTAAAATTTCATCAATATTGACCATTTTTTCAACGTTCGACTGGTCCGGGGTCATCGTTTTTCATCAGAAAATTGATTTTTTTGGACTCTACCAAAAATGATTCAAAATGTCATTTGGATCGGGTCTCATGTTGAATAACCACTTTTTAAACCCTCACAGTGACCAAAATTGCCATTTTTACAGAGTTTTGCTTACTCAAAATCTTCAATTTTGACCAATTTCAGGCACAGAAATGACTTTAAACACACTTATTTTAGTTGAAAAAGTAATAATTCACATCCAACCGTTATTTAAAGTCAAAAGATTAAATGTTAAAATTTCATCAATATTGACCATTTTTTCAACGGTCGACTGGTCCGGGGTCATCGTTTTTCATCAGAAAATTGATTTTTTGGACTCTACCAAAAATGATTCAAAATGTCATTTGGATCGGGCCTCATGTTGAATAACCACTTTTTAAACCCTCACAGTGACCAAAATTGCCATTTTTACAGAGTTTTGCTTACTCAAAATCTTAAATTTTGACCAATTTCAGGCACAGAAATGACTTTAAACACACTTATTTTAGTTGAAAAAGTAATAATTCACATCCAACCGTCATTTAAAGTCAAAAGATTAAATGTTAAAATTTCATCAATATTGACCATTTTTTCAACGTTCGACTGGTCCGGGGTCATCGTTTTTCATCAGAAAATTGATTTTTTTGGACTCTACCAAAAATGATTCAAAATGTCATTTGGATCGGGCCTCATGTTGAATAACCACTTTTTAAACCCTCACAGTGACCAAAATTGCCATTTTTACAGAGTTTTGCTTACTCAAAATCTTCAATTTTGACCAATTTCAGGCACAGAAATGACTTTAAACACACTTATTTTAGTTGAAAAAGTAATAATTCACATCCAACTGTCATTTAAAGTCAAAAGATTAAATGTTAAAATTTCATCAATATTGACCATTTTTTCAACGTTCGACTGGTCCGGGGTCATCGTTTTTCATCAGAAAATGGATTTTTTGGACTCTACCAAAAAAGATTCAAAATGTTTTTTGGATCGGGTCTCATGTTGAATAACCACTTTTTAAACCCTCACAGTGACCAAAATTGCCATTTTTACAGAGTTTTGCTTACTCAAAATCTTCAATTTTGACCAATTTCAGGCACAGAAATGACTTTAAACACACTTATTTTAGTTGAAAAAGTAATAATTCACATCCAACCGTCATTTAAAGTCAAAAGATTAAATCTTAAAATTTCCTCAATATTGACCATTTTTTCAACGTTCGACTGGTCCGGGGTCATCGTTTTTCATCAGAAAATTAATTTTTTGGACTCTACCAAAAATGATTCAAAATGTCATTTGGATCGGGCCTCATGTTGAATAACCACTTTTTAAACCCTCACAGTGACCAAAATTGCCATTTTTACAGAGTTTTGCTTACTCAAAATCTTCAATTTTGACCAATTTCAGGCACAGAAATGACTTTAAACACACTTATTTTAGTTGAAAAAGTAATAATTCACATCCAACCGTCATTTAAAGTCAAAAGATTAAATGTTAAAATTTCATCAATATTGACCATTTTTTCAACTTTCGACTGGTCCGGGGTCATCGTTTTTCATCAGAAAATTGATTTTTTGGACTCTACCAAAAAAGATTCAAAATGTTTTTTGGATCGGGTCTCATGTTGAATAACCACTTTTTAAACCCTCACAGTGACCAAAATTGCAATTTTTACAGAGTTTTGCTTACTCAAAATCTTAAATTTTGACCAATTTCAGGCACAGAAATGACTTTAAACACACTTGTTTTAGTTGAAAAAGTAATAATTCACATCCAACCGTCATTTAAAGTCAAAAGATTAAATGTTAAAATTTCATCAATATTGACCATTTTTTCAACGTTCGACTGGTCATCGTTTTTCATCAGAAAATTGATTTTTTGGACTCTACCAAAAATGATTCAAAATGTCATTTGGATCGGGCCTCATGTTGAATAACCACTTTTTAAACCCTCACAGTGACCAAAATTGCAATTTTTACAGAGTTTTGCTTACTCAAAATCTTAAATTTTGACCAATTTCAGGCACAGAAATGACTTTAAACACACTTGTTTTAGTTGAAAAAGTAATAATTCACATCCAACCATCATTTAAAGTCAAAAGATTAAATGTTAAATTTTCATCAATATTTACCATTTTTTCAACGTTCGACTGGTCCGGGGTCATCGTTTTTCATCAGAAAATTGATTTTTTGGACTCTACCAAAAATGATTCAAAATGTCATTTGGATCGGGCCTCATGTTGAATAACCACTTTTTAAACCCTCACAGTGACCAAAATTGCCATTTTTACAGAGTTTTGCTTACTCAAAATCTTAAATTTTGACCAATTTCAGGCACAGAAATGACTTTAAACACACCTATTTTAGTTGAAAAAGTAATAATTCACATCCAACCGTCATTTAAAGTCAAAAGATTAAATGTTAAAATGTCATCAATATTGACCATTTTTTCAACGTTCGACTGGTCCGGGGTCATCGTTTTTCATCAGAAAATTGATTTTCTGGACTCTACCAAAAAAGATTCAAAATGTCTTTTGGATCGGGTCTCATGTTGAATAACCACTTTTTAAACCCTCACAGTGACCAAAATTGCAATTTTTACAGAGTTTTGCTTACTCAAAATCTTCAATTTTGACCAATTTCAGGCACAGAAATGACTTTAAACACACTTATTTTAGTTGAAAAAGTAATAATTCACATCCAACCGTCATTTAAAGTCAAAAGATTAAATCTTAAAATTTCATCAATATTGACCATTTTTTCAACGTTCGACTGGTCCGGGGTCATCGTTTTTCATCAGAAAATTAATTTTTTGGACTCTACCAAAAATGATTCAAAATGTCATTTGGATCGGGCCTCATGTTGAATAACCACTTTTTAAACCCTCACAGTGACCAAAATTGCCATTTTTACAGAGTTTTGCTTACTCAAAATCTTCAATTTTGACCAATTTCAGGCACAGAAATGACTTTAAACACACTTATTTTAGTTGAAAAAGTAATAATTCACATCCAACCGTCATTTAAAGTCAAAAGACTAAATGTTAAAATTTCATCAATATTGACCATTTTTTCAACTTTCGACTGGTCCGGGGTCATCGTTTTTCATCAGAAAATGGATTTTTTGGACTCTACCAAAAAAGATTCAGAATGTCTTTTAGATCGGGTCTCATGTTGAATAACCACTTTTTAAACCCTCACAGTGACCAAAATTGCCATTTTTACAGAGTTTTGCTTACTCAAAATCTTCAATTTTGACCAATTTCAGGCACAGAAATGACTTTAAACACACTTATTTTTAGGTGAAAAAGTAATAATTCACATCCAACCATCATTTAAAGTCAAAAGATTAAATGTTAAAATTTCATCAATATTGACAATTTTTTCAACGTTCGACTGGTCCGGGGTCATCGTTTTTCATCAGAAAATTGATTTTTTGGACTCTACCAAAAAAGATTCAAAATGTTTTTTGGATCGGGTCTCATGTTGAATAACCACTTTTTAAACCCTCACAGTGACCAAAATTGCAATTTTTACAGAGTTTTGCTTACTCAAAATCTTAAATTTTGACCAATTTCAGGCACAGAAATGACTTTAAACACACTTATTTTAGTTGAAAAAGTAATAATTCACATCCAACCGTCATTTAAAGTCAAAAGATTAAATGTAAAAATTTCATCAATATTGACCATTTTTTCAACGTTCGACTGGTCCGGGGTCATCGTTTTTCATCAGAAAATTGATTTTTTGGACTCTATCAAAAATGATTCAAAATGTCATTTGGATCGGGCCTCATGTTGAATAACCACTTTTTAAACCCTCACAGTGACCAAAATTGCCATTTTTACAGAGTTTTGCTTACTCAAAATCTTCAATTTTGACCACTTTCAGGCACAGAAATTACTTTAAACACACTTATTTTAGTTGAAAAAGTAATAATTCACATCCAACCGTCATTTAAAGTCAAAAGATTAAATGTTAAAATTTCATCAATATTGACCATTTTTTCAACGTTCGACTGGTCCGGGGTCATCGTTTTTCATCAGAAAATGGATTTTTTGGACTCTACCAAAAGAGATTCAAAATGTCTTTTGGATCGGGCCTCATGTTGAATAACCACTTTTTAAACCCTCACAGTGACCAAAATTGCCATTTTTACAGAGTTTTGCTTACTCAAAATCTTACATTTTGACCAATTTCAGGCACAGAAATGACTTTAAACACACTTATTTTAGTTGAAAAAGTAATAATTCACATCCAACCGTCATTTAAAGTCAAAAGATTAAATGTTAAAATTTCATCAATATTGACCATTTTTTCAACGTTCGACTGGTCCGGGGTCATCGTTTTTCATCAGAAAATGGATTTTTTGGACTCTACCAAAAAAGATTCAAAATGTTTTTTGGATCGGGTCTCATGTTGAATAACCACTTTTTAAACCCTCACAGTGACCAAAATTGCCATTTTTACAGAGTTTTGCTTACTCAGAATCTTCAATTTTGACCAATTTCAGGCACAGAAATGACTTTAAACACACTTATTTTAGTTGAAAAAGTAATAATTCACATCCAACCGTCATTTAAAGTCAAAAGATTAAATGTTAAAATTTCATCAATATTGACCATTTTTTCAACGTTCGACTGGTCCGGGGTCATCGTTTTTCATCAGAAAATGGATTTTTTGGACTCTACCAAAAAAGATTCAAAATGTCTTTTGGATCGGGTCTCATGTTGAATAACCACTTTTTAAACCCTCACAGTGACCAAAATTGCCATTTTTACAGAGTTTTGCTTACTCAAAATCTTCAATTTTGACCAATTTCAGGCACAGAAATGACTTTAAACACACTTATTTTAGTTGAAAAAGTAATAATTCACATCCAACCGTCATTTAAAGTCAAAAGATTAAATCTTAAAATTTCCTCAATATTGACCATTTTTTCAACGTTCGACTGGTCCGGGGTCATCGTTTTTCATCAGAAAATTAATTTTTTGGACTCTACCAAAAATGATTCAAAATGTCATTTGGATCGGGCCTCATGTTGAATAACCACTTTTTAAACCCTCACAGTGACCAAAATTGCCATTTTTACAGAGTTTTGCTTACTCAAAATCTTCAATTTTGACCAATTTCAGGCACAGAAATGACTTTAAACACACTTATTTTAGTTGAAAAAGTAATAATTCACATCCAACCGTCATTTAAAGTCAAAAGATTAAATGTTAAAATTTCATCAATATTGACCATTTTTTCAACTTTCGACTGGTCCGGGGTCATCGTTTTTCATCAGAAAATGGATTTTTTGGACTCTACCAAAAAAGATTCAAAATGTCTTTTGGATCGGGTCTCATGTTGAATAACCACTTTTTAAACCCTCACAGTGACCAAAATTGCCATTTTTACAGAGTTTTGCTTACTCAAAATCTTCAATTTTGACCACTTTCAGGCACAGAAATTACTTTAAACACACTTATTTTAGTTGAAAAAGTAATAATTCACATCCAACCGTCATTTAAAGTCAAAAGATTAAATGTTAAAATTTCATCAATATTGACCATTTTTTCAATGTTCGACTGGTCCGGGGTCATCGTTTTTCATCAGAAAATGGATTTTTTGGACTCTACCAAAAGAGATTCAAAATGTCTTTTGGATCGGGCCTCATGTTGAATAACCACTTTTTAAACCCTCACAGTGACCAAAATTGCCATTTTTACAGAGTTTTGCTTACTCAAAATCTTACATTTTGACCAATTTCAGGCACAGAAATGACTTTAAACACACTTATTTTAGTTGAAAAAGTAATAATTCACATCCAACCGTCATTTAAAGTCAAAAGATTAAATGTTAAAATTTCATCAATATTGACCATTTTTTCAACGTTCGACTGGTCCGGGGTCATCGTTTTTCATCAGAAAATTGATTTTTTGGACTCTACCAAAAATGATTCAAAATGTCATTTGGATCGGGCCTCATGTTGAATAACCACTTTTTAAACCCTCACAGTGACCAAAATTGCCATTTTTACAGAGTTTTGCTTACTCAAAATCTTCAATTTTGACCAATTTCAGGCACAGAAATGACTTTAAACACACTTATTTTAGTTGAAAAAGTAATAATTCACATCCAACCGTCATTTAAAGTCAAAAGATTAAATGTTAAAATTTCATCAATATTGACCATTTTTTCAACGTTCGACTGGTCCGGGGTCATCGTTTTTCATCAGAAAATTGATTTTTTGGACTCTACCAAAAATGATTCAAAATGTCTTTTGGATCGGGTCTCATGTTGAATAACCACTTTTTAAACCCTCACAGTGACCAAAATTGCCATTTTTACAGAGTTTTGCTTACTCAAAATCTTCAATTTTGACCACTTTCAGGCACAGAAATGACTTTAAACACACTTATTTTAGTTGAAAAAGTAATAATTCACATCCAACTGTCATTTAAAGTCAAAAGATTAAATGTAAACATTTCATCAATATTGACCATTTTTTCAACGTTCGACTGGTCCGGGGTCATCGTTTTTCATCAGAAAATTGATTTTTTTGGACTCTACCAAAAATGATTCAAAATGTCATTTGGATCGGGCCTCATGTTGAATAACCACTTTTTAAACCCTCACAGTGACCAAAATTGCCATTTTTACAGAGTTTTGCTTACTCAAAATCTTAAATTTTGACCAATTTCAGGCACAGAAATGACTTTAAACACACTTATTTTAGTTGAAAAAGTAATAATTCACATCCAACCGTCATTTAAAGTCAAAAGATTAAATGTTAAAATTTCATCAATATTGACCATTTTTTCAACGTTCGACTGGTCCGGGGTCATCGTTTTTCATCAGAAAATTGATTTTTTTTGGACTCTACCAAAAATGATTCAAAATGTCATTTGGATCGGGCCTCATGTTGAATAACCACTTTTTAAACCCTCACAGTGACCAAAATTGCCATTTTTACAGAGTTTTGCTTACTCAAAATCTTCAATTTTGACCAATTTCAGGCACAGAAATGACTTTAAACACACTTATTTTAGTTGAAAAAGTAATAATTCACATCCAACCGTCATTTAAAGTCAAAAGATTAAATGTTAAAATTTCATCAATATTGACCATTTTTTCAACGTTCGACTGGTCCGGGGTCATCGTTTTTCATCAGAAAATGGATTTTTTGGACTCTACCAAAAAAGATTCAAAATGTTTTTTGGATCGGGTCTCATGTTGAATAACCACTTTTTAAACCCTCACAGTGACCAAAATTGCCATTTTTACAGAGTTTTGCTTACTCAAAATCTTCAATTTTGACCAATTTCAGGCACAGAAATGACTTTAAACACACTTATTTTAGTTGAAAAAGTAATAATTCACATCCAACCGTTATTTAAAGTCAAAAGATTAAATGTTAAAATTTCATCAATATTGACCATTTTTTCAACGGTCGACTGGTCCGGGGTCATCGTTTTTCATCAGAAAATTGATTTTTTGGACTCTACCAAAAATGATTCAAAATGTCATTTGGATCGGGCCTCATGTTGAATAACCACTTTTTAAACCCTCACAGTGACCAAAATTGCCATTTTTACAGAGTTTTGCTTACTCAAAATCTTAAATTTTGACCAATTTCAGGCACAGAAATGACTTTAAACACACTTATTTTAGTTGAAAAAGTAATAATTCACATCCAACCGTCATTTAAAGTCAAAAGATTAAATGTTAACATTTCATCAATATTGACCATTTTTTCAACGTTCGACTGGTCCGGGGTCATCGTTTTTCATCAGAAAATTGATTTTTTTGGACTCTACCAAAAATGATTCAAAATGTCATTTGGATCGGGCCTCATGTTGAATAACCACTTTTTAAACCCTCACAGTGACCAAAATTGCCATTTTTACAGAGTTTTGCTTACTCAAAATCTTCAATTTTGACCAATTTCAGGCACAGAAATGACTTTAAACACACTTATTTTAGTTGAAAAAGTAATAATTCACATCCAACTGTCATTTAAAGTCAAAAGATTAAATGTTAAAATTTCATCAATATTGACCATTTTTTCAACGTTCGACTGGTCCGGGGTCATCGTTTTTCATCAGAAAATGGATTTTTTGGACTCTACCAAAAAAGATTCAAAATGTTTTTTGCATCGGGTCTCATGTTGAATAACCACTTTTTAAACCCTCACAGTGACCAAAATTGCCATTTTTACAGAGTTTTGCTTACTCAAAATCTTCAATTTTGACCAATTTCAGGCACAGAAATGACTTTAAACACACTTATTTTAGTTGAAAAAGTAATAATTCACATCCAACCGTCATTTAAAGTCAAAAGATTAAATCTTAAAATTTCCTCAATATTGACCATTTTTTCAACGTTCGACTGGTCCGGGGTCATCGTTTTTCATCAGAAAATTAATTTTTTGGACTCTACCAAAAATGATTCAAAATGTCATTTGGATCGGGCCTCATGTTGAATAACCACTTTTTAAACCCTCACAGTGACCAAAATTGCCATTTTTACAGAGTTTTGCTTACTCAAAATCTTCAATTTTGACCAATTTCAGGCACAGAAATGACTTTAAACACACTTATTTTAGTTGAAAAAGTAATAATTCACATCCAACCGTCATTTAAAGTCAAAAGATTAAATGTTAAAATTTCATCAATATTGACCATTTTTTCAACTTTCGACTGGTCCGGGGTCATCGTTTTTCATCAGAAAATGGATTTTTTGGACTCTACCAAAAAAGATTCAAAATGTCTTTTGGATCGGGTCTCATGTTGAATAACCACTTTTTAAACCCTCACAGTGACCAAAATTGCCATTTTTACAGAGTTTTGCTTACTCAAAATCTTCAATTTTGACCAATTTCAGGCACAGAAATGACTTTAAACACACTTATTTTAGTTGAAAAAGTAATAATTCACATCCAACCGTCATTTAAAGTCAAAAGATTAAATGTTAAAATTTCATCAATATTGACAATTTTTTCAACGTTCGACTGGTCCGGGGTCATCGTTTTTCATCAGAAAATTGATTTTTTGGACTCTACCAAAAAAGATTCAAAATGTTTTTTGGATCGGGTCTCATGTTGAATAACCACTTTTTAAACCCTCACAGTGACCAAAATTGCAATTTTTACAGAGTTTTGCTTACTCAAAATCTTAAATTTTGACCAATTTCAGGCACAGAAATGACTTTAAGCACACTTATTTTAGTTGAAAAAGTAATAATTCACATCCAACCGTCATTTAAAGTCAAAAGATTAAATGTAAAAATTTCATCAATATTGACCATTTTTTCAACGTTCGACTGGTCCGGGGTCATCGTTTTTCATCAGAAAATTGATTTTTTGGACTCTATCAAAAATGATTCAAAATGTCATTTGGATCGGGCCTCATGTTGAATAACCACTTTTTAAACCCTCACAGTGACCAAAATTGCCATTTTTACAGAGTTTTGCTTACTCAAAATCTTCAATTTTGACCACTTTCAGGCACAGAAATTACTTTAAACACACTTATTTTAGTTGAAAAAGTAATAATTCACATCCAACCGTCATTTAAAGTCAAAAGATTAAATGTTAAAATTTCATCAATATTGACCATTTTTTCAACGTTCGACTGGTCCGGGGTCATCGTTTTTCATCAGAAAATGGATTTTTTGGACTCTACCAAAAGAGATTCAAAATGTCTTTTGGATCGGGCCTCATGTTGAATAACCACTTTTTAAACCCTCACAGTGACCAAAATTGCCATTTTTACAGAGTTTTGCTTACTCAAAATCTTACATTTTGACCAATTTCAGGCACAGAAATGACTTTAAACACACTTATTTTAGTTGAAAAAGTAATAATTCACATCCAACCGTCATTTAAAGTCAAAAGATTAAATGTTAAAATTTCATCAATATTGACCATTTTTTCAACGTTCGACTGGTCCGGGGTCATCGTTTTTCATCAGAAAATTGATTTTTTGGACTCTACCAAAAATGATTCAAAATGTCATTTGGATCGGGCCTCATGTTGAATAACCACTTTTTAAACCCTCACAGTGACCAAAATTGCCATTTTTACAGAGTTTTGCTTACTCAAAATCTTCAATTTTGACCAATTTCAGGCACAGAAATGACTTTAAACACACTTATTTTAGTTGAAAAAGTAATAATTCACATCCAACCGTCATTTAAAGTCAAAAGATTAAATGTTAAAATTTCATCAATATTGACAATTTTTTCAACGTTCGACTGGTCCGGGGTCATCGTTTTTCATCAGAAAATTGATTTTTTGGACTCTACCAAAAAAGATTCAAAATGTTTTTTGGATCGGGTCTCATGTTGAATAGCCACTTTTTAAACCCTCACAGTGACCAAAATTGCAATTTTTACAGAGTTTTGCTTACTCAAAATCTTTAAATTTTGACCAATTTCAGGCACAGAAATGACTTTAAACACACTTGTTTTAGTTGAAAAAGTAATAATTCACATCCAACCGTCATTTAAAGTCAAAAGATTAAATGTTAAAATTTCGTCAATATTGACCATTTTTTCAACGTTCGACTGGTCCGGGGTCATCGTTTTTCATCAGAAAATTGATTTTTTGGACTCTACCAAAAATGATTCAAAATGTCATTTGGATCGGCCCTCATGTTGAATAACCACTTTTTAAACCCTCACAGTGACCAAAATTGCCATTTTTACAGAGTTTTGCTTACTCAAAATCTTCAATTTTGACCAATTTCAGGCACAGAAAGGACTTTAAACACACTTATTTTAGTTGAAAAAGTAATAATTCACATCCAACCGTCATTTAAAGTCAAAAGATTAAATGTTAAAATTTCATCAATATTGACAATTTTTTCAACGTTCGACTGGTCCGGGGTCATCGTTTTTCATCAGAAAATTGATTTTTTGGACTCTACCAAAAAAGATTCAAAATGTTTTTTGGATCGGGTCTCATGTTGAATAACCACTTTTTAAACCCTCACAGTGACCAAAATTGCAATTTTTACAGAGTTTTGCTTACTCAAAATCTTAAATTTTGACCAATTTCAGGCACAGAAATGACTTTAAACACACTTGTTTTAGTTGAAAAAGTAATAATTCACATCCAACCGTCATTTAAAGTCAAAAGATTAAATGTTAAAATTTCATCAATATTGACCATTTTTTCAACGTTCGACTGGTCCGGGGTCATCGTTTTTCATCAGAAAATTGATTTTTTGGACTCTACCAAAAATGATTCAAAATGTCATTTGGATCGGGCCTCATGTTGAATAACCACTTTTTAAACCCTCACAGTGACCAAAATTGCAATTTTTACAGAGTTTTGCTTACTCAAAATCTTAAATTTTGACCAATTTCAGGCACAGAAATGACTTTAAACACACTTGTTTTAGTTGAAAAAGTAATAATTCACATCCAACCATCATTTAAAGTCAAAAGATTAAATGTTAAAATTTCATTAATATTGACCATTTTTTCAACGTACGACTGGTCCGGGGTCATCGTTTTTCATCAGAAAATTGATTTTTTGGACTCTACCAAAAATGATTCAAAATGTCATTTGGATCGGGCCTCATGTTGAATAACCACTTTTTAAACCCTCACAGTGACCAAAATTGCCATTTTTACAGAGTTTTGCTTACTCAAAATCTTAAATTTTGACCAATTTCAGGCACAGAAATGACTTTAAACACACCTATTTTAGTTGAAAAAGTAATAATTCACATCCAACCGTCATTTAAAGTCAAAAGATTAAATGTTAAAATGTCATCAATATTGACCATTTTTTCAACGTTCGACTGGTCCGGGGTCATCGTTTTTCATCAGAAAATTGATTTTCTGGACTCTACCAAAAAAGATTCAAAATGTCTTTTGGATCGGGTCTCATGTTGAATAACCACTTTTTAAACCCTCACAGTGACCAAAATTGCCATTTTTACAGAGTTTTGCTTACTCAAAATCTTCAATTTTGACCAATTTCAGGCACAGAAATGACTTTAAACACACTTATTTTAGTTGAAAAAGTAATAATTCACATCCAACCGTCATTTAAAGTCAAAAGATTAAATCTTAAAATTTCATCAATATTGACCATTTTTTCAACGTTCGACTGGTCCGGGGTCATCGTTTTTCATCAGAAAATTGATTTTTTGGACTCTACCAAAAAAGATTCAAAATGTTTTTTGGATCGGGTCTCATGTTGAATAACCACTTTTTAAACCCTCACAGTGACCAAAATTGCCATTTTTACAGAGTTTTGCTTACTCAAAATCTTCAATTTTGACCAATTTCAGGCACAGAAATGACTTTAAACACACTTATTTTAGTTGAAAAAGTAATAATTCACATCCAACCGTCATTTAAAGTCAAAAGACTAAATGTTAAAATTTCATTAATATTGACCATTTTTTCAACTTTCGACTGGTCCGGGGTCATCGTTTTTCATCAGAAAATTGATTTTTTGGACTCTACCAAAAAAGATTCAGAATGTCTTTTGGATCGGGTCTCATGTTGAATAACCACTTTTTAAACCCTCACAGTGACCAAAATTGCCATTTTTACAGAGTTTTGCTTACTCAAAATCTTCAATTTTGACCAATTTCAGGCACAGAAATGACTTTAAACACACTTATTTTAGTTGAAAAAGTAATAATTCACATCCAACCATCATTTAAAGTCAAAAGATTAAATGTTAAAATTTCATCAATATTGACAATTTTTTCAACGTTCGACTGGTCCGGGGTCATCGTTTTTCATCAGAAAATTGATTTTTTGGACTCTACCAAAAAAGATTCAAAATGTTTTTTGGATCGGGTCTCATGTTGAATAACCACTTTTTAAACCCTCACAGTGACCAAAATTGCAATTTTTACAGAGTTTTGCTTACTCAAAATCTTAAATTTTGACCAATTTCAGGCACAGAAATGACTTTAAACACACTTATTTTAGTTGAAAAAGTAATAATTCACATCCAACCGTCATTTAAAGTCAAAAGATTAAATGTAAAAATTTCATCAATATTGACCATTTTTTCAACGTTCGACTGGTCCGGGGTCATCGTTTTTCATCAGAAAATTGATTTTTTGGACTCTATCAAAAATGATTCAAAATGTCATTTGGATCGGGCCTCATGTTGAATAACCACTTTTTAAACCCTCACAGTGACCAAAATTGCCATTTTTACAGAGTTTTGCTTACTCAAAATCTTCAATTTTGACCACTTTCAGGCACAGAAATTACTTTAAACACACTTATTTTAGTTGAAAAAGTAATAATTCACATCCAACCGTCATTTAAAGTCAAAAGATTAAATGTTAAAATTTCATCAATATTGACCATTTTTTCAACGTTCGACTGGTCCAGGGTCATCGTTTTTCATCAGAAAATGGATTTTTTGGACTCTACCAAAAGAGATTCAAAATGTCTTTTGGATCGGGCCTCATGTTGAATAACCACTTTTTAAACCCTCACAGTGACCAAAATTGCCATTTTTACAGAGTTTTGCTTACTCAAAATCTTACATTTTGACCAATTTCAGGCACAGAAATGACTTTAAACACACTTATTTTAGTTGAAAAAGTAATAATTCACATCCAACCGTCATTTAAAGTCAAAAGATTAAATGTTAAAATTTCATCAATATTGACCATTTTTTCAACGTTCGACTGGTCCGGGGTCATCGTTTTTCATCAGAAAATGGATTTTTTGGACTCTACCAAAAAAGATTCAAAATGTTTTTTGGATCGGGTCTCATGTTGAATAACCACTTTTTAAACCCTCACAGTGACCAAAATTGCCATTTTTACAGAGTTTTGCTTACTCAGAATCTTCAATTTTGACCAATTTCAGGCACAGAAATGACTTTAAACACACTTATTTTAGTTGAAAAAGTAATAATTCACATCCAACCGTCATTTAAAGTCAAAAGATTAAATGTTAAAATTTCATCAATATTGACCATTTTTTCAACGTTCGACTGGTCCGGGGTCATCGTTTTTCATCAGAAAATGGATTTTTTGGACTCTACCAAAAAAGATTCAAAATGTCTTTTGGATCGGGTCTCATGTTGAATAACCACTTTTTAAACCCTCACAGTGACCAAAATTGCCATTTTTACAGAGTTTTGCTTACTCAAAATCTTCAATTTTGACCAATTTCAGGCACAGAAATGACTTTAAACACACTTATTTTAGTTGAAAAAGTAATAATTCACATCCAACCGTCATTTAAAGTCAAAAGATTAAATCTTAAAATTTCCTCAATATTGACCATTTTTTCAAAGTTCGACTGGTCCGGGGTCATCGTTTTTCATCAGAAAATTAATTTTTTGGACTCTACCAAAAATGATTCAAAATGTCATTTGGATCGGGCCTCATGTTGAATAACCACTTTTTAAACCCTCACAGTGACCAAAATTGCCATTTTTACAGAGTTTTGCTTACTCAAAATCTTCAATTTTGACCAATTTCAGGCACAGAAATGACTTTAAACACACTTATTTTAGTTGAAAAAGTAATAATTCACATCCAACCGTCATTTAAAGTCAAAAGATTAAATGTTAAAATTTCATCAATATTGACCATTTTTTCAACTTTCGACTGGTCCGGGGTCATCGTTTTTCATCAGAAAATGGATTTTTTGGACTCTACCAAAAAAGATTCAAAATGTCTTTTGGATCGGGTCTCATGTTGAATAACCACTTTTTAAACCCTCACAGTGACCAAAATTGCCATTTTTACAGAGTTTTGCTTACTCAAAATCTTCCATTTTGACCAATTTCAGGCACAGAAATGACTTTAAACACACTTATTTTAGTTGAAAAAGTAATAATTCACATCCAACCGTCATTTAAAGTCAAAAGATTAAATGTTAAAATTTCATCAATATTGACAATTTTTTCAACGTTCGACTGGTCCGGGGTCATCGTTTTTCATCAGAAAATTGATTTTTTGGACTCTACCAAAAAAGATTCAAAATGTTTTTTGGATCGGGTCTCATGTTGAATAACCACTTTTTAAACCCTCACAGTGACCAAAATTGCAATTTTTACAGAGTTTTGCTTACTCAAAATCTTAAATTTTGACCAATTTCAGGCACAGAAATGACTTTAAACACACTTATTTTAGTTGAAAAAGTAATAATTCACATCCAACCGTCATTTAAAGTCAAAAGATTAAATGTAAAAATTTCATCAATATTGACCATTTTTTCAACGTTCGACTGGTCCGGGGTCATCGTTTTTCATCAGAAAATTGATTTTTTGGACTCTATCAAAAATGATTCAAAATATCATTTGGATCGGGCCTCATGTTGAATAACCACTTTTTAAACCCTCACAGTGACCAAAATTGCCATTTTTACAGAGTTTTGCTTACTCAAAATCTTCAATTTTGACTACTTTCAGGCACAGAAATTACTTTAAACACACTTATTTTAGTTGAAAAAGTAATAATTCACATCCAACCGTCATTTAAAGTCAAAAGATTAAATGTTAAAATTTCATCAATATTGACCATTTTTTCAACGTTCGACTGGTCCGGGGTCATCGTTTTTCATCAGAAAATGGATTTTTTGGACTCTACCAAAAGAGATTCAAAATGTCTTTTGGATCGGGCCTCATGTTGAATAACCACTTTTTAAACCCTCACAGTGACCAAAATTGCCATTTTTACAGAGTTTTGCTTACTCAAAATCTTACATGTTGACCAATTTCAGGCACAGAAATGACTTTAAACACACTTATTTTAGTTGAAAAAGTAATAATTCACATCCAACCGTCATTTAAAGTCAAAAGATTAAATGTTAAAATTTCATCAATATTGACCATTTTTTCAACGTTCGACTGGTCCGGGGTCATCGTTTTTCATCAGAAAATTGATTTTTTGGACTCTACCAAAAATGATTCAAAATGTCATTTGGATCGGGCCTCATGTTGAATAACCACTTTTTAAACCCTCACAGTGACCAAAATTGCCATTTTTACAGAGTTTTGCTTACTCAAAATCTTCAATTTTGACCAATTTCAGGCACAGAAATGACTTTAAACACACTTATTTTAGTTGAAAAAGTAATAATTCACATCCAACCGTCATTTAAAGTCAAAAGATTAAATGTTAAAATTTCATCAATATTGACAATTTTTTCAACGTTCGACTGGTCCGGGGTCATCGTTTTTCATCAGAAAATTGATTTTTTGGACTCTACCAAAAAAGATTCAAAATGTTTTTTGGATCGGGTCTCATGTTGAATAACCACTTTTTAAACCCTCACAGTGACCAAAATTGCAATTTTTACAGAGTTTTGCTTACTCAAAATCTTAAATTTTGACCAATTTCAGGCACAGAAATGACTTTAAACACACTTGTTTTAGTTGAAAAAGTAATAATTCACATCCAACCGTCATTTAAAGTCAAAAGATTAAATGTTAAAATTTCATCAATATTGACCATTTTTTCAACGTTCGACTGGTCCGGGGTCATCGTTTTTCATCAGAAAATTGATTTTTTTGGACTCTACCAAAAATGATTCAAAATGTCATTTGGATCGGGACTCATGTTGAATAACCACTTTTTAAACCCTCACAGTGACCAAAATTGCCATTTTTACAGAGTTTTGCTTACTCAAAATCTTAAATTTTGACCAATTTCAGGCACAGAAATGACTTTAAACACACCTATTTTAGTTGAAAAAGTAATAATTCACATCCAACCGTCATTTAAAGTCAAAAGATTAAATGTTAAAATTTCATCAATATTGACCATTTTTTCAACTTTCGACTGGTCCGGGGTCATCGTTTTTCATCAGAAAATGGATTTTTTGGACTCTACCAAAAAAGATTCAAAATGTCTTTTGGATCGGGTCTCATGTTGAATAACCACTTTTTAAACCCTCACAGTGACCAAAATTGCCATTTTTACAGAGTTTTGCTTACTCAAAATCTTCCATTTTGACCAATTTCAGGCACAGAAATGACTTTAAACACACTTATTTTAGTTGAAAAAGTAATAATTCACATCCAACCGTCATTTAAAGTCAAAAGATTAAATGTTAAAATTTCATCAATATTGACAATTTTTTCAACGTTCGACTGGTCCGGGGTCATCGTTTTTCATCAGAAAATTGATTTTTTGGACTCTACCAAAAAAGATTCAAAATGTTTTTTGGATCGGGTCTCATGTTGAATAACCACTTTTTAAACCCTCACAGTGACCAAAATTGCAATTTTTACAGAGTTTTGCTTACTCAAAATCTTAAATTTTGACCAATTTCAGGCACAGAAATGACTTTAAACACACTTATTTTAGTTGAAAAAGTAATAATTCACATCCAACCGTCATTTAAAGTCAAAAGATTAAATGTAAAAATTTCATCAATATTGACCATTTTTTCAACGTTCGACTGGTCCGGGGTCATCGTTTTTCATCAGAAAATTGATTTTTTGGACTCTATCAAAAATGATTCAAAATGTCATTTGGATCGGGCCTCATGTTGAATAACCACTTTTTAAACCCTCACAGTGACCAAAATTGCCATTTTTACAGAGTTTTGCTTACTCAAAATCTTCAATTTTGACTACTTTCAGGCACAGAAATTACTTTAAACACACTTATTTTAGTTGAAAAAGTAATAATTCACATCCAACCGTCATTTAAAGTCAAAAGATTAAATGTTAAAATTTCATCAATATTGACCATTTTTTCAACGTTCGACTGGTCCGGGGTCATCGTTTTTCATCAGAAAATGGATTTTTTGGACTCTACCAAAAGAGATTCAAAATGTCTTTTGGATCGGGCCTCATGTTGAATAACCACTTTTTAAACCCTCACAGTGACCAAAATTGCCATTTTTACAGAGTTTTGCTTACTCAAAATCTTACATGTTGACCAATTTCAGGCACAGAAATGACTTTAAACACACTTATTTTAGTTGAAAAAGTAATAATTCACATCCAACCGTCATTTAAAGTCAAAAGATTAAATGTTAAAATTTCATCAATATTGACCATTTTTTCAACGTTCGACTGGTCCGGGGTCATCGTTTTTCATCAGAAAATTGATTTTTTGGACTCTACCAAAAATGATTCAAAATGTCATTTGGATCGGGCCTCATGTTGAATAACCACTTTTTAAACCCTCACAGTGACCAAAATTGCCATTTTTACAGAGTTTTGCTTACTCAAAATCTTCAATTTTGACCAATTTCAGGCACAGAAATGACTTTAAACACACTTATTTTAGTTGAAAAAGTAATAATTCACATCCAACCGTCATTTAAAGTCAAAAGATTAAATGTTAAAATTTCATCAATATTGACAATTTTTTCAACGTTCGACTGGTCCGGGGTCATCGTTTTTCATCAGAAAATTGATTTTTTGGACTCTACCAAAAAAGATTCAAAATGTTTTTTGGATCGGGTCTCATGTTGAATAACCACTTTTTAAACCCTCACAGTGACCAAAATTGCAATTTTTACAGAGTTTTGCTTACTCAAAATCTTAAATTTTGACCAATTTCAGGCACAGAAATGACTTTAAACACACTTGTTTTAGTTGAAAAAGTAATAATTCACATCCAACCGTCATTTAAAGTCAAAAGATTAAATGTTAAAATTTCATCAATATTGACCATTTTTTCAACGTTCGACTGGTCCGGGGTCATCGTTTTTCATCAGAAAATTGATTTTCTGGACTCTACCAAAAAAGATTCAAAATGTCTTTTGGATCGGGTCTCATGTTGAATAACCACTTTTTAAACCCTCACAGTGACCAAAATTGCCATTTTTACAGAGTTTTGCTTACTCAAAATCTTACATGTTGACCAATTTCAGGCACAGAAATGACTTTAAACACACTTATTTTAGTTGAAAAAGTAATAATTCACATCCAACCGTCATTTAAAGTCAAAAGATTAAATGTTAAAATTTCATCAATATTGACCATTTTTTCAACGTTCGACTGGTCCGGGGTCATCGTTTTTCATCAGAAAATTGATTTTTTTGGACTCTACCAAAAATGATTCAAAATGTCATTTGGATCGGGACTCATGTTGAATAACCACTTTTTAAACCCTCACAGTGACCAAAATTGCCATTTTTACAGAGTTTTGCTTACTCAAAATCTTAAATTTTGACCAATTTCAGGCACAGAAATGACTTTAAACACACCTATTTTAGTTGAAAAAGTAATAATTCACATCCAACCGTCATTTAAAGTCAAAAGATTAAATGTTAAAATTTCATCAATATTGACCATTTTTTCAACTTTCGACTGGTCCGGGGTCATCGTTTTTCATCAGAAAATGGATTTTTTGGACTCTACCAAAAAAGATTCAAAATGTCTTTTGGATCGGGTCTCATGTTGAATAACCACTTTTTAAACCCTCACAGTGACCAAAATTGCCATTTTTACAGAGTTTTGCTTACTCAAAATCTTCCATTTTGACCAATTTCAGGCACAGAAATGACTTTAAACACACTTATTTTAGTTGAAAAAGTAATAATTCACATCCAACCGTCATTTAAAGTCAAAAGATTAAATGTTAAAATTTCATCAATATTGACAATTTTTTCAACGTTCGACTGGTCCGGGGTCATCGTTTTTCATCAGAAAATTGATTTTTTGGACTCTACCAAAAAAGATTCAAAATGTTTTTTGGATCGGGTCTCATGTTGAATAACCACTTTTTAAACCCTCACAGTGACCAAAATTGCAATTTTTACAGAGTTTTGCTTACTCAAAATCTTAAATTTTGACCAATTTCAGGCACAGAAATGACTTTAAACACACTTATTTTAGTTGAAAAAGTAATAATTCACATCCAACCGTCATTTAAAGTCAAAAGATTAAATGTAAAAATTTCATCAATATTGACCATTTTTTCAACGTTCGACTGGTCCGGGGTCATCGTTTTTCATCAGAAAATTGATTTTTTGGACTCTATCAAAAATGATTCAAAATGTCATTTGGATCGGGCCTCATGTTGAATAACCACTTTTTAAACCCTCACAGTGACCAAAATTGCCATTTTTACAGAGTTTTGCTTACTCAAAATCTTCAATTTTGACTACTTTCAGGCACAGAAATTACTTTAAACACACTTATTTTAGTTGAAAAAGTAATAATTCACATCCAACCGTCATTTAAAGTCAAAAGATTAAATGTTAAAATTTCATCAATATTGACCATTTTTTCAACGTTCGACTGGTCCGGGGTCATCGTTTTTCATCAGAAAATGGATTTTTTGGACTCTACCAAAAGAGATTCAAAATGTCTTTTGGATCGGGCCTCATGTTGAATAACCACTTTTTAAACCCTCACAGTGACCAAAATTGCCATTTTTACAGAGTTTTGCTTACTCAAAATCTTACATGTTGACCAATTTCAGGCACAGAAATGACTTTAAACACACTTATTTTAGTTGAAAAAGTAATAATTCACATCCAACCGTCATTTAAAGTCAAAAGATTAAATGTTAAAATTTCATCAATATTGACCATTTTTTCAACGTTCGACTGGTCCGGGGTCATCGTTTTTCATCAGAAAATTGATTTTTTGGACTCTACCAAAAATGATTCAAAATGTCATTTGGATCGGGCCTCATGTTGAATAACCACTTTTTAAACCCTCACAGTGACCAAAATTGCCATTTTTACAGAGTTTTGCTTACTCAAAATCTTCAATTTTGACCAATTTCAGGCACAGAAATGACTTTAAACACACTTATTTTAGTTGAAAAAGTAATAATTCACATCCAACCGTCATTTAAAGTCAAAAGATTAAATGTTAAAATTTCATCAATATTGACAATTTTTTCAACGTTCGACTGGTCCGGGGTCATCGTTTTTCATCAGAAAATTGATTTTTTGGACTCTACCAAAAAAGATTCAAAATGTTTTTTGGATCGGGTCTCATGTTGAATAACCACTTTTTAAACCCTCACAGTGACCAAAATTGCAATTTTTACAGAGTTTTGCTTACTCAAAATCTTAAATTTTGACCAATTTCAGGCACAGAAATGACTTTAAACACACTTATTTTAGTTGAAAAAGTAATAATTCACATCCAACCGTCATTTAAAGTCAAAAGATTAAATGTAAAAATTTCATCAATATTGACCATTTTTTCAACGTTCGACTGGTCCGGGGTCATCGTTTTTCATCAGAAAATTGATTTTTTGGACTCTATCAAAAATGATTCAAAATGTCATTTGGATCGGGCCTCATGTTGAATAACCACTTTTTAAACCCTCACAGTGACCAAAATTGCAATTTTTACAGAGTTTTGCTTACTCAAAATCTTAAATTTTGACCAATTTCAGGCACAGAAATGACTTTAAACACACTTGTTTTAGTTGAAAAAGTAATAATTCACATCCAACCATCATTTAAAGTCAAAAGATTAAATGTTAAAATTTCATTAATATTGACCATTTTTTCAACGTACGACTGGTCCGGGGTCATCGTTTTTCATCAGAAAATTGATTTTTTGGACTCTACCAAAAATGATTCAAAATGTCATTTGGATCGGGCCTCATGTTGAATAACCACTTTTTAAACCCTCACAGTGACCAAAATTGCCATTTTTACAGAGTTTTGCTTACTCAAAATCTTAAATTTTGACCAATTTCAGGCACAGAAATGACTTTAAACACACCTATTTTAGTTGAAAAAGTAATAATTCACATCCAACCGTCATTTAAAGTCAAAAGATTAAATGTTAAAATGTCATCAATATTGACCATTTTTTCAACGTTCGACTGGTCCGGGGTCATCGTTTTTCATCAGAAAATTGATTTTCTGGACTCTACCAAAAAAGATTCAAAATGTCTTTTGGATCGGGTCTCATGTTGAATAACCACTTTTTAAACCCTCACAGTGACCAAAATTGCCATTTTTACAGAGTTTTGCTTACTCAAAATCTTCAATTTTGACCAATTTCAGGCACAGAAATGACTTTAAACACACTTATTTTAGTTGAAAAAGTAATAATTCACATCCAACCGTCATTTAAAGTCAAAAGATTAAATCTTAAAATTTCATCAATATTGACCATTTTTTCAACGTTCGACTGGTCCGGGGTCATCGTTTTTCATCAGAAAATTGATTTTTTGGACTCTACCAAAAATGATTCAAAATGTTTTTTGGTTCGGGTCTCATGTTGAATAACCACTTTTTAAACCCTCACAGTGACCAAAATTGCCATTTTTACAGAGTTTTGCTTACTCAAAATCTTAAATTTTGACCAATTTCAGGCACAGAAATGACTTTAAACACACTTATTTTAGTTGAAAAAGTAATAATTCACATCCAACCGTCATTTAAAGTCAAAAGATTAAATGTAAAAATTTCATCAATATTGACCATTTTTTCAACGTTCGACTGGTCCGGGGTCATCGTTTTTCATCAGAAAATTGATTTTTTGGACTCTACCAAAAAAGATTCAAAATGTTTTTTGGATCGGGCCTCATGTTGAATAACCACTTTTTAAACCCTCACAGTGACCAAAATTGCCATTTTTACAGAGTTTTGCTTACTCAAAATCTTCAATTTTGACCACTTTCAGGCACAGAAATTACTTTAAACACACTTATTTTAGTTGAAAAAGTAATAATTCACATCCAACCGTCATTTAAAGTCAAAAGATTAAATGTTAAAATTTCATCAATATTGACCATTTTTTCAACGTTCGACTGGTCCAGGGTCATCGTTTTTCATCAGAAAATGGATTTTTTGGACTCTACCAAAAGAGATTCAAAATGTCTTTTGGATCGGGCCTCATGTTGAATAACCACTTTTTAAACCCTCACAGTGACCAAAATTGCCATTTTTACAGAGTTTTGCTTACTCAAAATCTTACATGTTGACCAATTTCAGGCACAGAAATGACTTTAAACACACTTATTTTAGTTGAAAAAGTAATAATTCACATCCAACCGTCATTTAAAGTCAAAAGATTAAATGTTAAAATTTCATCAATATTGACCATTTTTTCAACGTTCGACTGGTCCGGGGTCATCGTTTTTCATCAGAAAATTGATTTTTTTGGACTCTACCAAAAATGATTCAAAATGTCATTTGGATCGGGACTCATGTTGAATAACCACTTTTTAAACCCTCACAGTGACCAAAATTGCCATTTTTACAGAGTTTTGCTTACTCAAAATCTTAAATTTTGACCAATTTCAGGCACAGAAATGACTTTAAACACACCTATTTTAGTTGAAAAAGTAATAATTCACATCCAACCGTCATTTAAAGTCAAAAGATTAAATGTTAAAATTTCATCAATATTGACCATTTTTTCAACTTTCGACTGGTCCGGGGTCATCGTTTTTCATCAGAAAATGGATTTTTTGGACTCTACCAAAAAAGATTCAAAATGTCTTTTGGATCGGGTCTCATGTTGAATAACCACTTTTTAAACCCTCACAGTGACCAAAATTGCCATTTTTACAGAGTTTTGCTTACTCAAAATCTTCCATTTTGACCAATTTCAGGCACAGAAATGACTTTAAACACACTTATTTTAGTTGAAAAAGTAATAATTCACATCCAACCGTCATTTAAAGTCAAAAGATTAAATGTTAAAATTTCATCAATATTGACAATTTTTTCAACGTTCGACTGGTCCGGGGTCATCGTTTTTCATCAGAAAATTGATTTTTTGGACTCTACCAAAAAAGATTCAAAATGTTTTTTGGATCGGGTCTCATGTTGAATAACCACTTTTTAAACCCTCACAGTGACCAAAATTGCAATTTTTACAGAGTTTTGCTTACTCAAAATCTTAAATTTTGACCAATTTCAGGCACAGAAATGACTTTAAACACACTTATTTTAGTTGAAAAAGTAATAATTCACATCCAACCGTCATTTAAAGTCAAAAGATTAAATGTAAAAATTTCATCAATATTGACCATTTTTTCAACGTTCGACTGGTCCGGGGTCATCGTTTTTCATCAGAAAATTGATTTTTTGGACTCTATCAAAAATGATTCAAAATGTCATTTGGATCGGGCCTCATGTTGAATAACCACTTTTTAAACCCTCACAGTGACCAAAATTGCCATTTTTACAGAGTTTTGCTTACTCAAAATCTTCAATTTTGACTACTTTCAGGCACAGAAATTACTTTAAACACACTTATTTTAGTTGAAAAAGTAATAATTCACATCCAACCGTCATTTAAAGTCAAAAGATTAAATGTTAAAATTTCATCAATATTGACCATTTTTTCAACGTTCGACTGGTCCGGGGTCATCGTTTTTCATCAGAAAATGGATTTTTTGGACTCTACCAAAAGAGATTCAAAATGTCTTTTGGATCGGGCCTCATGTTGAATAACCACTTTTTAAACCCTCACAGTGACCAAAATTGCCATTTTTACAGAGTTTTGCTTACTCAAAATCTTACATGTTGACCAATTTCAGGCACAGAAATGACTTTAAACACACTTATTTTAGTTGAAAAAGTAATAATTCACATCCAACCGTCATTTAAAGTCAAAAGATTAAATGTTAAAATTTCATCAATATTGACCATTTTTTCAACGTTCGACTGGTCCGGGGTCATCGTTTTTCATCACAAAATTGATTTTTTGGACTCTACCAAAAATGATTCAAAATGTCATTTGGATCGGGCCTCATGTTGAATAACCACTTTTTAAACCCTCACAGTGACCAAAATTGCCATTTTTACAGAGTTTTGCTTACTCAAAATCTTCAATTTTGACCAATTTCAGGCACAGAAATGACTTTAAACACACTTATTTTAGTTGAAAAAGTAATAATTCACATCCAACCGTCATTTAAAGTCAAAAGATTAAATGTTAAAATTTCATCAATATTGACAATTTTTTCAACGTTCGACTGGTCCGGGGTCATCGTTTTTCATCAGAAAATTGATTTTTTGGACTCTACCAAAAAAGATTCAAAATGTTTTTTGGATCGGGTCTCATGTTGAATAACCACTTTTTAAACCCTCACAGTGACCAAAATTGCAATTTTTACAGAGTTTTGCTTACTCAAAATCTTAAATTTTGACCAATTTCAGGCACAGAAATGACTTTAAACACACTTGTTTTAGTTGAAAAAGTAATAATTCACATCCAACCGTCATTTAAAGTCAAAAGATTAAATGTTAAAATTTCATCAATATTGACCATTTTTTCAACGTTCGACTGGTCCGGGGTCATCGTTTTTCATCAGAAAATTGATTTTTTGGACTCTACCAAAAAAGATTCAAAATGTTTTTTGGATCGGGCCTCATGTTGAATAACCACTTTTTAAACCCTCACAGTGACCAAAATTGCCATTTTTACAGAGTTTTGCTTACTCAAAATCTTACATGTTGACCAATTTCAGGCACAGAAATGACTTTAAACACACTTATTTTAGTTGAAAAAGTAATAATTCACATCCAACCGTCATTTAAAGTCAAAAGATTAAATGTTAAAATTTCATCAATATTGACCATTTTTTCAACGTTCGACTGGTCCGGGGTCATCGTTTTTCATCAGAAAATTGATTTTTTGGACTCTACCAAAAATGATTCAAAATGTCATTTGGATCGGGCCTCATGTTGAATAACCACTTTTTAAACCCTCACAGTGACCAAAATTGCCATTTTTACAGAGTTTTGCTTACTCAAAATCTTCAATTTTGACCAATTTCAGGCACAGAAATGACTTTAAACACACTTATTTTAGTTGAAAAAGTAATAATTCACATCCAACCGTCATTTAAAGTCAAAAGATTAAATGTTAAAATTTCATCAATATTGACAATTTTTTCAACGTTCGACTGGTCCGGGGTCATCGTTTTTCATCAGAAAATTGATTTTTTGGACTCTACCAAAAAAGATTCAAAATGTTTTTTGGATCGGGTCTCATGTTGAATAACCACTTTTTAAACCCTCACAGTGACCAAAATTGCAATTTTTACAGAGTTTTGCTTACTCAAAATCTTAAATTTTGACCAATTTCAGGCACAGAAATGACTTTAAACACACTTGTTTTAGTTGAAAAAGTAATAATTCACATCCAACCGTCATTTAAAGTCAAAAGATTAAATGTTAAAATTTCATCAATATTGACCATTTTTTCAACGTTCGACTGGTCCGGGGTCATCGTTTTTCATCAGAAAATTGATTTTTTGGACTCTATCAAAAATGATTCAAAATGTCATTTGGATCGGGCCTCATGTTGAATAACCACTTTTTAAACCCTCACAGTGACCAAAATTGCCATTTTTACAGAGTTTTGCTTACTCAAAATCTTCAATTTTGACCACTTTCAGGCACAGAAATTACTTTAAACACACTTATTTTAGTTGAAAAAGTAATAATTCACATCCAACCGTCATTTAAAGTCAAAAGATTAAATGTTAAAATTTCATCAATATTGACCATTTTTTCAACGTTCGACTGGTCCGGGGTCATCGTTTTTCATCAGAAAATGGATTTTTTGGACTCTACCAAAAGAGATTCAAAATGTCTTTTGGATCGGGCCTCATGTTGAATAACCACTTTTTAAACCCTCACAGTGACCAAAATTGCCATTTTTACAGAGTTTTGCTTACTCAAAATCTTACATTTTGACCAATTTCAGGCACAGAAATGACTTTAAACACACTTATTTTAGTTGAAAAAGTAATAATTCACATCCAACCGTCATTTAAAGTCAAAAGATTAAATGTTAAAATTTCATCAATATTGACCATTTTTTCAACGTTCGACTGGTCCGGGGTCATCGTTTTTCATCAGAAAATTGATTTTTTGGACTCTACCAAAAATGATTCAAAATGTCTTTTGGATCGGGCCTCATGTTGAATAACCACTTTTTAAACCCTCACAGTGACCAAAATTGCCATTTTTACAGAGTTTTGCTTACTCAAAATCTTCAATTTTGACCAATTTCAGGCACAGAAATGACTTTAAACACACTTATTTTAGTTGAAAAAGTAATAATTCACATCCAACCGTCATTTAAAGTCAAAAGATTAAATCTTAAAATTTCCTCAATATTGACCATTTTTTCAACGTTCGACTGGTCCGGGGTCATCGTTTTTCATCAGAAAATTAATTTTTTGGACTCTACCAAAAATGATTCAAAATGTCATTTGGATCGGGCCTCATGTTGAATAACCACTTTTTAAACCCTCACAGTGACCAAAATTGCCATTTTTACAGAGTTTTGCTTACTCAAAATCTTCAATTTTGACCAATTTCAGGCACAGAAATGACTTTAAACACACTTATTTTAGTTGAAAAAGTAATAATTCACATCCAACCGTCATTTAAAGTCAAAAGATTAAATGTTAAAATTTCATCAATATTGACCATTTTTTCAACTTTCGACTGGTCCGGGGTCATCGTTTTTCATCAGAAAATGGATTTTTTGGACTCTACCAAAAAAGATTCAAAATGTCTTTTGGATCGGGTCTCATGTTGAATAACCACTTTTTAAACCCTCACAGTGACCAAAATTGCCATTTTTACAGAGTTTTGCTTACTCAAAATCTTCAATTTTGACCAATTTCAGGCACAGAAATGACTTTAAACACACTTATTTTAGTTGAAAAAGTAATAATTCACATCCAACCGTCATTTAAAGTCAAAAGATTAAATGTTAAAATTTCATCAATATTGACAATTTTTTCAACGTTCGACTGGTCCGGGGTCATCGTTTTTCATCAGAAAATTGATTTTTTGGACTCTACCAAAAAAGATTCAAAATGTTTTTTGGATCGGGTCTCATGTTGAATAACCACTTTTTAAACCCTCACAGTGACCAAAATTGCAATTTTTACAGAGTTTTGCTTACTCAAAATCTTAAATTTTGACCAATTTCAGGCACAGAAATGACTTTAAACACACTTATTTTAGTTGAAAAAGTAATAATTCACATCCAACCGTCATTTAAAGTCAAAAGATTAAATGTAAAAATTTCATCAATATTGACCATTTTTTCAACGTTCGACTGGTCCGGGGTCATCGTTTTTCATCAGAAAATTGATTTTTTGGACTCTATCAAAAATGATTCAAAATGTCATTTGGATCGGGCCTCATGTTGAATAACCACTTTTTAAACCCTCACAGTGACCAAAATTGCCATTTTTACAGAGTTTTGCTTACTCAAAATCTTCAATTTTGACCACTTTCAGGCACAGAAATTACTTTAAACACACTTATTTTAGTTGAAAAAGTAATAATTCACATCCAACCGTCATTTAAAGTCAAAAGATTAAATGTTAAAATTTCATCAATATTGACCATTTTTTCAACGTTCGACTGGTCCGGGGTCATCGTTTTTCATCAGAAAATGGATTTTTTGGACTCTACCAAAAGAGATTCAAAATGTCATTTGGATCGGGCCTCATGTTGAATAACCACTTTTTAAACCCTCACAGTGACCAAAATTGCCATTTTTACAGAGTTTTGCTTACTCAAAATCTTCAATTTTGACCAATTTCAGGCACAGAAATGACTTTAAACACACTTATTTTAGTTGAAAAAGTAATAATTCACATCCAACCGTCATTTAAAGTCAAAAGATTAAATGTTAAAATTTCATCAATATTGACAATTTTTTCAACGTTCGACTGGTCCGGGGTCATCGTTTTTCATCAGAAAATTGATTTTTTTGGACTCTACCAAAAATGATTCAAAATGTCATTTGGATCGGGCCTCATGTTGAATAACCACTTTTTAAACCCTCACAGTGACCAAAATTGCCATTTTTACAGAGTTTTGCTTACTCAAAATCTTAAATTTTGACCAATTTCAGGCACAGAAATGACTTTAAACACACCTATTTTAGTTGAAAAAGTAATAATTCACATCCAACCGTCATTTAAAGTCAAAAGATTAAATGTTAAAATGTCATCAATATTGACCATTTTTTCAACGTTCGACTGGTCCGGGGTCATCGTTTTTCATCAGAAAATTGATTTTCTGGACTCTACCAAAAAAGATTCAAAATGTCTTTTGGATCGGGTCTCATGTTGAATAACCACTTTTTAAACCCTCACAGTGACCAAAATTGCCATTTTTACAGAGTTTTGCTTACTCAAAATCTTCAATTTTGACCAATTTCAGGCACAGAAATGACTTTAAACACACTTATTTTAGTTGAAAAAGTAATAATTCACATCCAACCGTCATTTAAAGTCAAAAGATTAAATCTTAAAATTTCATCAATATTGACCATTTTTTCAACGTTCGACTGGTCCGGGGTCATCGTTTTTCATCAGAAAATTAATTTTTTGGACTCTACCAAAAATGATTCAAAATGTCATTTGGATCGGGCCTCATGTTGAATAACCACTTTTTAAACCCTCACAGTGACCAAAATTGCCATTTTTACGGAGTTTTGCTTACTCAAAATCTTCAATTTTGACCAATTTCAGGCACAGAAATGACTTTAAACACACTTATTTTAGTTGAAAAAGTAATAATTCACATCCAACCGTCATTTAAAGTCAAAAGACTAAATGTTAAAATTTCATCAATATTGACCATTTTTTCAACTTTCGACTGGTCCGGGGTCATCGTTTTTCATCAGAAAATGGATTTTTTGGACTCTACCAAAAAAGATTCAGAATGTCTTTTGGATCGGGTCTCATGTTGAATAACCACTTTTTAAACCCTCACAGTGACCAAAATTGCCATTTTTACAGAGTTTTGCTTACTCAAAATCTTCAATTTTGACCAATTTCAGGCACAGAAATGACTTTAAACACACTTATTTTAGTTGAAAAAGTAATAATTCACATCCAACCATCATTTAAAGTCAAAAGATTAAATGTTAAAATTTCATCAATATTGACAATTTTTTCAACGTTCGACTGGTCCGGGGTCATCGTTTTTCATCAGAAAATTGATTTTTTGGACTCTACCAAAAAAGATTCAAAATGTTTTTTGGATCGGGTCTCATGTTGAATAACCACTTTTTAAACCCTCACAGTGACCAAAATTGCAATTTTTACAGAGTTTTGCTTACTCAAAATCTTAAATTTTGACCAATTTCAGGCACAGAAATGACTTTAAACACACTTATTTTAGTTGAAAAAGTAATAATTCACATCCAACCGTCATTTAAAGTCAAAAGATTAAATGTAAAAATTTCATCAATATTGACCATTTTTTCAACGTTCGACTGGTCCGGGGTCATCGTTTTTCATCAGAAAATTGATTTTTTGGACTCTATCAAAAATGATTCAAAATGTCATTTGGATCGGGCCTCATGTTGAATAACCACTTTTTAAACCCTCACAGTGACCAAAATTGCCATTTTTACAGAGTTTTGCTTACTCAAAATCTTCAATTTTGACCACTTTCAGGCACAGAAATTACTTTAAACACACTTATTTTAGTTGAAAAAGTAATAATTCACATCCAACCGTCATTTAAAGTCAAAAGATTAAATGTTAAAATTTCATCAATATTGACCATTTTTTCAACGTTCGACTGGTCCGGGGTCATCGTTTTTCATCAGAAAATGGATTTTTTGGACTCTACCAAAAGAGATTCAAAATGTCTTTTGGATCGGGCCTCATGTTGAATAACCACTTTTTAAACCCTCACAGTGACCAAAATTGCCATTTTTACAGAGTTTTGCTTACTCAAAATCTTACATTTTGACCAATTTCAGGCACAGAAATGACTTTAAACACACTTATTTTAGTTGAAAAAGTAATAATTCACATCCAACCGTCATTTAAAGTCAAAAGATTAAATGTTAAAATTTCATCAATATTGACCATTTTTTCAACGTTCGACTGGTCCGGGGTCATCGTTTTTCATCAGAAAATGGATTTTTTGGACTCTACCAAAAAAGATTCAAAATGTTTTTTGGATCGGGTCTCATGTTGAATAACCACTTTTTAAACCCTCACAGTGACCAAAATTGCCATTTTTACAGAGTTTTGCTTACTCAGAATCTTCAATTTTGACCAATTTCAGGCACAGAAATGACTTTAAACACACTTATTTTAGTTGAAAAAGTAATAATTCACATCCAACCGTCATTTAAAGTCAAAAGATTAAATGTTAAAATTTCATCAATATTGACCATTTTTTCAACGTTCGACTGGTCCGGGGTCATCGTTTTTCATCAGAAAATTGATTTTTTGGACTCTACCAAAAAAGATTCAAAATGTCTTTTGGATCGGGTCTCATGTTGAATAACCACTTTTTAAACCCTCACAGTGACCAAAATTGCCATTTTTACAGAGTTTTGCTTACTCAAAATCTTCAATTTTGACCAATTTCAGGCACAGAAATGACTTTAAACACACTTATTTTAGTTGAAAAAGTAATAATTCACATCCAACCGTCATTTAAAGTCAAAAGATTAAATCTTAAAATTTCCTCAATATTGACCATTTTTTCAACGTTCGACTGGTCCGGGGTCATCGTTTTTCATCAGAAAATTAATTTTTTGGACTCTACCAAAAATGATTCAAAATGTCATTTGGATCGGGCCTCATGTTGAATAACCACTTTTTAAACCCTCACAGTGACCAAAATTGCCATTTTTACAGAGTTTTGCTTACTCAAAATCTTCAATTTTGACCAATTTCAGGCACAGAAATGACTTTAAACACACTTATTTTAGTTGAAAAAGTAATAATTCACATCCAACCGTCATTTAAAGTCAAAAGATTAAATGTTAAAATTTCATCAATATTGACCATTTTTTCAACTTTCGACTGGTCCGGGGTCATCGTTTTTCATCAGAAAATGGATTTTTTGGACTCTACCAAAAAAGATTCAAAATGTCTTTTGGATCGGGTCTCATGTTGAATAACCACTTTTTAAACCCTCACAGTGACCAAAATTGCCATTTTTACAGAGTTTTGCTTACTCAAAATCTTCAATTTTGACCAATTTCAGGCACAGAAATGACTTTAAACACACTTATTTTAGTTGAAAAAGTAATAATTCACATCCAACCGTCATTTAAAGTCAAAAGATTAAATGTTAAAATTTCATCAATATTGACAATTTTTTCAACGTTCGACTGGTCCGGGGTCATCGTTTTTCATCAGAAAATTGATTTTTTGGACTCTACCAAAAAAGATTCAAAATGTTTTTTGGATCGGGTCTCATGTTGAATAACCACTTTTTAAACCCTCACAGTGACCAAAATTGCAATTTTTACAGAGTTTTGCTTACTCAAAATCTTAAATTTTGACCAATTTCAGGCACAGAAATGACTTTAAACACACTTATTTTAGTTGAAAAAGTAATAATTCACATCCAACCGTCATTTAAAGTCAAAAGATTAAATGTAAAAATTTCATCAATATTGACCATTTTTTCAACGTTCGACTGGTCCGGGGTCATCGTTTTTCATCAGAAAATTGATTTTTTGGACTCTATCAAAAATGATTCAAAATGTCATTTGGATCGGGCCTCATGTTGAATAACCACTTTTTAAACCCTCACAGTGACCAAAATTGCCATTTTTACAGAGTTTTGCTTACTCAAAATCTTCAATTTTGACCACTTTCAGGCACAGAAATTACTTTAAACACACTTATTTTAGTTGAAAAAGTAATAATTCACATCCAACCGTCATTTAAAGTCAAAAGATTAAATGTTAAAATTTCATCAATATTGACCATTTTTTCAACGTTCGACTGGTCCGGGGTCATCGTTTTTCATCAGAAAATGGATTTTTTAGACTCTACCAAAAGAGATTCAAAATGTCTTTTGGATCGGGCCTCATGTTGAATAACCACTTTTTAAACCCTCACAGTGACCAAAATTGCCATTTTTACAGAGTTTTGCTTACTCAAAATCTTACATGTTGACCAATTTCAGGCACAGAAATGACTTTAAACACACTTATTTTAGTTGAAAAAGTAATAATTCACATCCAACCGTCATTTAAAGTCAAAAGATTAAATGTTAAAATTTCATCAATATTGACCATTTTTTCAACGTTCGACTGGTCCGGGGTCATCGTTTTTCATCAGAAAATTGATTTTTTGGACTCTACCAAAAAAGATTCAAAATGTTTTTTGGATCGGGTCTCATGTTGAATAACCACTTTTTAAACCCTCACAGTGACCAAAATTGCAATTTTTACAGAGTTTTGCTTACTCAAAATCTTTAAATTTTGACCAATTTCAGGCACAGAAATGACTTTAAACACACTTGTTTTAGTTGAAAAAGTAATAATTCACATCCAACCGTCATTTAAAGTCAAAAGATTAAATGTTAAAATTTCGTCAATATTGACCATTTTTTCAACGTTCGACTGGTCCGGGGTCATCGTTTTTCATCAGAAAATTGATTTTTTGGACTCTACCAAAAATGATTCAAAATGTCATTTGGATCGGCCCTCATGTTGAATAACCACTTTTTAAACCCTCACAGTGACCAAAATTGCCATTTTTACAGAGTTTTGCTTACTCAAAATCTTCAATTTTGACCAATTTCAGGCACAGAAAGGACTTTAAACACACTTATTTTAGTTGAAAAAGTAATAATTCACATCCAACCGTCATTTAAAGTCAAAAGATTAAATGTTAACATTTCATCAATATTGACAATTTTTTCAACGTTCGACTGGTCCGGGGTCATCGTTTTTCATCAGAAAATTGATTTTTTGGACTCTACCAAAAAAGATTCAAAATGTTTTTTGGATCGGGTCTCATGTTGAATAACCACTTTTTAAACCCTCACAGTGACCAAAATTGCAATTTTTACAGAGTTTTGCTTACTCAAAATCTTAAATTTTGACCAATTTCAGGCACAGAAATGACTTTAAACACACTTGTTATAGTTGAAAAAGTAATAATTCACATCCAACCGTCATTTAAAGTCAAAAGATTAAATGTTAAAATTTCATCAATATTGACCATTTTTTCAACGTTCGACTGGTCCGGGGTCATCGTTTTTCATCAGAAAATTGATTTTTTGGACTCTACCAAAAATGATTCAAAATGTCATTTGGATCGGGCCTCATGTTGAATAACCACTTTTTAAACCCTCACAGTGACCAAAATTGCAATTTTTACAGAGTTTTGCTTACTCAAAATCTTAAATTTTGACCAATTTCAGGCACAGAAATGACTTTAAACACACTTGTTTTAGTTGAAAAAGTAATAATTCACATCCAACCATCATTTAAAGTCAAAAGATTAAATGTTAAAATTTCATCAATATTGACCATTTTTTCAACGTTCGACTGGTCCGGGGTCATCGTTTTTCATCAGAAAATTGATTTTTTGGACTCTACCAAAAATGATTCAAAATGTCATTTGGATCGGGCCTCATGTTGAATAACCACTTTTTAAACCCTCACAGTGACCAAAATTGCCATTTTTACAGAGTTTTGCTTACTCAAAATCTTAAATTTTGACCAATTTCAGGCACAGAAATGACTTTAAACACACCTATTTTAGTTGAAAAAGTAATAATTCACATCCAACCGTCATTTAAAGTCAAAAGATTAAATGTTAAAATGTCATCAATATTGACCATTTTTTCAACGTTTGACTGGTCCGGGGTCATCGTTTTTCATCAGAAAATTGATTTTCTGGACTCTACCAAAAAAGATTCAAAATGTCTTTTGGATCGGGTCTCATGTTGAATAACCACTTTTTAAACCCTCACAGTGACCAAAATTGCCATTTTTACAGAGTTTTGCTTACTCAAAATCTTCAATTTTGACCAATTTCAGGCACAGAAATGACTTTAAACACACTTATTTTAGTTGAAAAAGTAATAATTCACATCCAACCGTCATTTAAAGTCAAAAGATTAAATCTTAAAATTTCATCAATATTGACCATTTTTTCAACGTTCGACTGGTCCGGGGTCATCGTTTTTCATCAGAAAATTAATTTTTTGGACTCTACCAAAAATGATTCAAAATGTCATTTGGATCGGGCCTCATGTTGAATAACCACTTTTTAAACCCTCACAGTGACCAAAATTGCCATTTTTACAGAGTTTTGCTTACTCAAAATCTTCAATTTTGACCAATTTCAGGCACAGAAATGACTTTAAACACACTTATTTTAGTTGAAAAAGTAATAATTCACATCCAACCGTCATTTAAAGTCAAAAGACTAAATGTTAAAATTTCATCAATATTGACCATTTTTTCAACTTTCGACTGGTCCGGGGTCATCGTTTTTCATCAGAAAATGGATTTTTTGGACTCTACCAAAAAAGATTCAAAATGTCTTTTGGATCGGGTCTCATGTTGAATAACCACTTTTTAAACCCTCACAGTGACCAAAATTGCCATTTTTACAGAGTTTTGCTTACTCAAAATCTTCAATTTTGACCAATTTCAGGCACAGAAATGACTTTAAACACACTTATTTTAGTTGAAAAAGTAATAATTCACATCCAACCATCATTTAAAGTCAAAAGATTAAATGTTAAAATTTCATCAATATTGACAATTTTTTCAACGTTCGACTGGTCCGGGGTCATCGTTTTTCATCAGAAAATTGATTTTTTGGACTCTACCAAAAAAGATTCAAAATGTTTTTTGGATCGGGTCTCATGTTGAATAACCACTTTTTAAACCCTCACAGTGACCAAAATTGCAATTTTTACAGAGTTTTGCTTACTCAAAATCTTAAATTTTGACCAATTTCAGGCACAGAAATGACTTTAAACACACTTATTTTAGTTGAAAAAGTAATAATTCACATCCAACCGTCATTTAAAGTCAAAAGATTAAATGTAAAAATTTCATCAATATTGACTATTTTTTCAACGTTCGACTGGTCCGGGGTCATCGTTTTTCATCAGAAAATTGATTTTTTGGACTCTATCAAAAATGATTCAAAATGTCATTTGGATCGGGCCTCATGTTGAATAACCACTTTTTAAACCCTCACAGTGACCAAAATTGCCATTTTTACAGAGTTTTGCTTACTCAAAATCTTCAATTTTGACCAATTTCAGGCACAGAAATGACTTTAAACACACTTATTTTAGTTGAAAAAGTAATAATTCACATCCAACCGTCATTTAAAGTCAAAAGATTAAATGTTAAAATTTCATCAATATTGACCATTTTTTCAACGTTCGACTGGTCCGGGGTCATCGTTTTTCATCAGAAAATTGATTTTTTGGACTCTACCAAAAATGATTCAAAATGTCATTTGGATCGGGCCTCATGTTGAATAACCACTTTTTAAACCCTCACAGTGACCAAAATTGCCATTTTTACAGAGTTTTGCTTACTCAAAATCTTACATTTTGACCAATTTCAGGCACAGAAATGACTTTAAACACACTTATTTTAGTTGAAAAAGTAATAATTCACATCCAACCGCCATTTAAAGTCAAAAGATTAAATGTTAAAATTTCATCAATATTGACCATTTTTTCAACTTTCGACTGGTCCGGGGTCATCGTTTTTCATCAGAAAATGGATTTTTTGGACTCTACCAAAAAAGATTCAAAATGTCTTTTGGATCGGGTCTCATGTTGAATAACCACTTTTTAAACCCTCACAGTGACCAAAATTGCCATTTTTACAGAGTTTTGCTTACTCAAAATCTTCAATTTTGACCAATTTCAGGCACAGAAATGACTTTAAACACACTTATTTTAGTTGAAAAAGTAATAATTCACATCCAACCATCATTTAAAGTCAAAAGATTAAATGTTAAAATTTCATCAATATTGACAATTTTTTCAACGTTCGACTGGTCCCGGGTCATCGTTTTTCATCAGAAAATTGATTTTTTGGACTCTACCAAAAAAGATTCAAAATGTTTTTTGGATCGGGTCTCATGTTGAATAACCACTTTTTAAACCCTCACAGTGACCAAAATTGCAATTTTTACAGAGTTTTGCTTACTCAAAATCTTAAATTTTGACCAATTTCAGGCACAGAAATGACTTTAAACACACTTATTTTAGTTGAAAAAGTAATAATTCACATCCAACCGTCATTTAAAGTCAAAAGATTAAATGTAAAAATTTCATCAATATTGACCATTTTTTCAACGTTCGACTGGTCCGGGGTCATCGTTTTTCATCAGAAAATTGATTTTTTGGACTCTACCAAAAAAGATTCAGAATGTCTTTTGGATCGGGTCTCATGTTGAATAACCACTTTTTAAACCCTCACAGTGACCAAAATTGCCATTTTTACAGAGTTTTGCTTACTCAAAATCTTCAATTTTGACCAATTTCAGGCACAGAAATGACTTTAAACACACTTATTTTAGTTGAAAAAGTAATAATTCACATCCAACCATCATTTAAAGTCAAAAGATTAAATGTTAAAATTTCATCAATATTGACAATTTTTTCAACGTTCGACTGGTCCGGGGTCATCGTTTTTCATCAGAAAATTGATTTTTTGGACTCTACCAAAAAAGATTCAAAATGTTTTTTGGATCGGGTCTCATGTTGAATAACCACTTTTTAAACCCTCACAGTGACCAAAATTGCAATTTTTACAGAGTTTTGCTTACTCAAAATCTTAAATTTTGACCAATTTCAGGCACAGAAATGACTTTAAACACACTTATTTTAGTTGAAAAAGTAATAATTCACATCCAACCGTCATTTAAAGTCAAAAGATTAAATGTAAAAATTTCATCAATATTGACCATTTTTTCAACGTTCGACTGGTCCGGGGTCATCGTTTTTCATCAGAAAATTGATTTTTTGGACTCTATCAAAAATGATTCAAAATGTCATTTGGATCGGGCCTCATGTTGAATAACCACTTTTTAAACCCTCACAGTGACCAAAATTGCCATTTTTACAGAGTTTTGCTTACTCAAAATCTTCAATTTTGACCACTTTCAGGCACAGAAATTACTTTAAACACACTTATTTTAGTTGAAAAAGTAATAATTCACATCCAACCGTCATTTAAAGTCAAAAGATTAAATGTTAAAATTTCATCAATATTGACCATTTTTTCAACGTTCGACTGGTCCGGGGTCATCGTTTTTCATCAGAAAATGGATTTTTTGGACTCTACCAAAAGAGATTCAAAATGTCTTTTGGATCGGGCCTCATGTTGAATAACCACTTTTTAAACCCTCACAGTGACCAAAATTGCCATTTTTACAGAGTTTTGCTTACTCAAAATCTTACATTTTGACCAATTTCAGGCACAGAAATGACTTTAAACACACTTATTTTAGTTGAAAAAGTAATAATTCACATCCAACCGTCATTTAAAGTCAAAAGATTAAATGTTAAAATTTCATCAATATTGACCATTTTTTCAACGTTCGACTGGTCCGGGGTCATCGTTTTTCATCAGAAAATTGATTTTTTGGACTCTACCAAAAAAGATTCAAAATGTCTTTTGGATCGGGTCTCATGTTGAATAACCACTTTTTAAACCCTCACAGTGACCAAAATTGCCATTTTTACAGAGTTTTGCTTACTCAAAATCTTCAATTTTGACCAATTTCAGGCACAGAAATGACTTTAAACACACTTATTTTAGTTGAAAAAGTAATAATTCACATCCAACCGTCATTTAAAGTCAAAAGATTAAATCTTAAAATTTCCTCAATATTGACCATTTTTTCAACGTTCGACTGGTCCGGGGTCATCGTTTTTCATCAGAAAATTAATTTTTTGGACTCTACCAAAAATGATTCAAAATGTCATTTGGATCGGGCCTCATGTTGAATAACCACTTTTTAAACCCTCACAGTGACCAAAATTGCCATTTTTACAGAGTTTTGCTTACTCAAAATCTTCAATTTTGACCAATTTCAGGCACAGAAATGACTTTAAACACACTTATTTTAGTTGAAAAAGTAATAATTCACATCCAACCGTCATTTAAAGTCAAAAGATTAAATGTTAAAATTTCATCAATATTGACCATTTTTTCAACTTTCGACTGGTCCGGGGTCATCGTTTTTCATCAGAAAATGGATTTTTTGGACTCTACCAAAAAAGATTCAAAATGTCTTTTGGATCGGGTCTCATGTTGAATAACCACTTTTTAAACCCTCACAGTGACCAAAATTGCCATTTTTACAGAGTTTTGCTTACTCAAAATCTTCAATTTTGACCAATTTCAGGCACAGAAATGACTTTAAACACACTTATTTTAGTTGAAAAAGTAATAATTCACATCCAACCGTCATTTAAAGTCAAAAGATTAAATCTTAAAATTTCCTCAATATTGACCATTTTTTCAACGTTCGACTGGTCCGGGGTCATCGTTTTTCATCAGAAAATTAATTTTTTGGACTCTACCAAAAATGATTCAAAATGTCATTTGGATCGGGCCTCATGTTGAATAACCACTTTTTAAACCCTCACAGTGACCAAAATTGCCATTTTTACAGAGTTTTGCTTACTCAAAATCTTCAATTTTGACCAATTTCAGGCACAGAAATGACTTTAAACACACTTATTTTAGTTGAAAAAGTAATAATTCACATCCAACCGTCATTTAAAGTCAAAAGATTAAATGTTAAAATTTCATCAATATTGACCATTTTTTCAACTTTCGACTGGTCCGGGGTCATCGTTTTTCATCAGAAAATGGATTTTTTGGACTCTACCAAAAAAGATTCAAAATGTCTTTTGGATCGGGTCTCATGTTGAATAACCACTTTTTAAACCCTCACAGTGACCAAAATTGCCATTTTTACAGAGTTTTGCTTACTCAAAATCTTCAATTTTGACCAATTTCAGGCACAGAAATGACTTTAAACACACTTATTTTAGTTGAAAAAGTAATAATTCACATCCAACCGTCATTTAAAGTCAAAAGATTAAATGTTAAAATTTCATCAATATTGACAATTTTTTCAACGTTCGACTGGTCCGGGGTCATCGTTTTTCATCAGAAAATTGATTTTTTGGACTCTACCAAAAAAGATTCAAAATGTTTTTTGGATCGGGTCTCATGTTGAATAACCACTTTTTAAACCCTCACAGTGACCAAAATTGCCATTTTTACAGAGTTTTGCTTACTCAAAATCTTACATTTTGACCAATTTCAGGCACAGAAATGACTTTAAACACACTTATTTTAGTTGAAAAAGTAATAATTCACATCCAACCGTCATTTAAAGTCAAAAGATTAAATGTTAAAATTTCATCAATATTGACCATTTTTTCAACTTTCGACTGGTCCGGGGTCATCGTTTTTCATCAGAAAATGGATTTTTTGGACTCTACCAAAAAAGATTCAAAATGTCTTTTGGATCGGGTCTCATGTTGAATAACCACTTTTTAAACCCTCACAGTGACCAAAATTGCCATTTTTACAGAGTTTTGCTTACTCAAAATCTTCAATTTTGACCAATTTCAGGCACAGAAATGACTTTAAACACACTTATTTTAGTTGAAAAAGTAATAATTCACATCCAACCATCATTTAAAGTCAAAAGATTAAATGTTAAAATTTCATCAATATTGACAATTTTTTCAACGTTCGACTGGTCCCGGGTCATCGTTTTTCATCAGAAAATTGATTTTTTGGACTCTATCAAAAATGATTCAAAATGTCATTTGGATCGGGCCTCATGTTGAATAACCACTTTTTAAACCCTCACAGTGACCAAAATTGCCATTTTTACAGAGTTTTGCTTACTCAAAATCTTCAATTTTGACCAATTTCAGGCACAGAAATGACTTTAAACACACTTATTTTAGTTGAAAAAGTAATAATTCACATCCAACCGTCATTTAAAGTCAAAAGATTAAATGTTAAAATTTCATCAATATTGACCATTTTTTCAACGTTCGACTGGTCCGGGGTCATCGTTTTTCATCAGAAAATTGATTTTTTGGACTCTACCAAAAATGATTCAAAATGTCATTTGGATCGGGCCTCATGTTGAATAACCACTTTTTAAACCCTCACAGTGACCAAAATTGCCATTTTTACAGAGTTTTGCTTACTCAAAATCTTACATTTTGACCAATTTCAGGCACAGAAATGACTTTAAACACACTTATTTTAGTTGAAAAAGTAATAATTCACATCCAACCGTCATTTAAAGTCAAAAGATTAAATGTTAAAATTTCATCAATATTGACCATTTTTTCAACGTTCGACTGGTCCGGGGTCATCGTTTTTCATCAGAAAATTGATTTTTTGGACTCTACCAAAAATGATTCAAAATGTTTTTTGGATCGGGTCTCATGTTGAATAACCACTTTTTAAACCCTCACAGTGACCAAAATTGCAATTTTTACAGAGTTTTGCTTACTCAAAATCTAAAATTTTGACCAATTTCAGGCACAGAAATGACTTTAAACACACTTATTTTAGTTGAAAAAGTAATAATTCACATCCAACCGTCATTTAAAGTCAAAAGATTAAATGTAAAAATTTCATCAATATTGACCATTTTTTCAACGTTCGACTGCCGGGGTCATCGTTTTTCATCAGAAAATTGATTTTTTGGACTCTATCAAAAATGATTCAAAATGTCATTTGGATCGGGCCTCATGTTGAATAACCACTTTTTAAACCCTCACAGTGACCAAAATTGCCATTTTTACAGAGTTTTGCTTACTCAAAATCTTCAATTTTGACCAATTTCAGGCACAGAAATGACTTTAAACACACTTATTTTAGTTGAAAAAGTAATAATTCACATCCAACCGTCATTTAAAGTCAAAAGATTAAATGTTAAAATTTCATCAATATTGACCATTTTTTCAACGTTCGACTGGTCCGGGGTCATCGTTTTTCATCAGAAAATTGATTTTTTGGACTCTACCAAAAATGATTCAAAATGTCATTTGGATCGGGCCTCATGTTGAATAACCACTTTTTAAACCCTCACAGTGACCAAAATTGCCATTTTTACAGAGTTTTGCTTACTCAAAATCTTACATTTTGACCAATTTCAGGCACAGAAATGACTTTAAACACACTTATTTTAGTTGAAAAAGTAATAATTCACATCCAACCGTCATTTAAAGTCAAAAGATTAAATGTTAAAATTTCATCAATATTGACAATTTTTTCAACGTTCGACTGGTCCGGGGTCATCGTTTTTCATCAGAAAATTGATTTTTTGGACTCTACCAAAAAAGATTCAAAATGTTTTTTGGATCGGGTCTAATGTTGAATAACCACTTTTTAAACCCTCACAATGACCAAAATTGCAATTTTTACAGAGTTTTGCTTACTCAAAATCTTAAATTTTGACCAATTTCAGGCACAGAAATGACTTTAAACACACTTATTTTAGTTGAAAAAGTAATAATTCACATCCAACCGTCATTTAAAGTCAAAAGATTAAATGTAAAAATTTCATCAATATTGACCATTTTTTCAACGTTCGACTGGTCCGGGGTCATCGTTTTTCATCAGAAAATTGATTTTTTGGACTCTATCAAAAATGATTCAAAATGTCATTTGGATCGGGCCTCATGTTGAATAACCACTTTTTAAACCCTCACAGTGACCAAAATTGCCATTTTTACAGAGTTTTGCTTACTCAAAATCTTCAATTTTGACCAATTTCAGGCACAGAAATGACTTTAAACACACTTATTTTAGTTGAAAAAGTAATAATTCAGATCCAAACGTCATTTAAAGTCAAAAGATTAAATGTTAAAATTTCATCAATATTGACAATTTTTTCAACGTTCGACTGGTCCGGGGTCATCGTTTTTCATCAGAAAATTGATTTTTTGGACTCTACCAAAAATGATTCAAAATGTCATTTGGATCGGGCCTCATGTTGAATAACCACTTTTTAAACCCTCACAGTGACCAAAATTGCCATTTTTACAGAGTTTTGCTTACTCAAAATCTTACATTTTGACCAATTTCAGGCACAGAAATGACTTTAAACACACTTATTTTAGTTGAAAAAGTAATAATTCACATCCAACCGTCATTTAAAGTCAAAAGATTAAATGTTAAAATTTCATCAATATTGACCATTTTTTCAACGTTCGACTGGTCCGGGGTCATCGTTTTTCATCAGAAAATTGATTTTTTGGACTCTACCAAAAATGATTCAAAATGTCATTTGGATTGGGCCTCATGTTGAATAACCACTTTTTAAACCCTCACAGTGACCAAAATTGCCATTTTTACAGAGTTTTGCTTACTCAAAATCTTCAATTTTGACCAATTTCAGGCACAGAAATGACTTTAAACACACTTATTTTAGTTGAAAAAGTAATAATTCACATCCAACCGTCATTTAAAGTCAAAAGATTAAATGTTAAAATTTCATCAATATTGACCATTTTTTCAACGTTCGACTGGTCCGGGGTCATCGTTTTTCATCAGAAAATTGATTTTTTGGACTCTACCAAAAATGATTCAAAATGTCTTTTGGATCGGGTCTCATGTTGAATAACCACTTTTTAAACCCTCACAGTGACCAAAATTGCCATTTTTACAGAGTTTTGCTTACTCAAAATCTTCAATTTTGACCACTTTCAGGCACAGAAATGACTTTAAACACACTTATTTTAGTTGAAAAAGTAATAATTCACATCCAACTGTCATTTAAAGTCAAAAGATTAAATGTAAACATTTCATCAATATTGACCATTTTTTCAACGTTCGACTGGTCCGGGGTCATCGTTTTTCATCAGAAAATTGATTTTTTTGGACTCTACCAAAAATGATTCAAAATGTCATTTGGATCGGGCCTCATGTTGAATAACCACTTTTTAAACCCTCACAGTGACCAAAATTGCCATTTTTACAGAGTTTTGCTTACTCAAAATCTTAAATTTTGACCAATTTCAGGCACAGAAATGACTTTAAACACACTTATTTTAGTTGAAAAAGTAATAATTCACATCCAACCGTCATTTAAAGTCAAAAGATTAAATGTTAAAATTTCATCAATATTGACCATTTTTTCAACGTTCGACTGGTCCGGGGTCATCGTTTTTCATCAGAAAATTGATTTTTTTGGACTCTACCAAAAATGATTCAAAATGTCATTTGGATCGGGCCTCATGTTGAATAACCACTTTTTAAACCCTCACAGTGACCAAAATTGCCATTTTTACAGAGTTTTGCTTACTCAAAATCTTCAATTTTGACCAATTTCAGGCACAGAAATGACTTTAAACACACTTATTTTAGTTGAAAAAGTAATAATTCACATCCAACCGTCATTTAAAGTCAAAAGATTAAATGTTAAAATTTCATCAATATTGACCATTTTTTCAACGTTCGACTGGTCCGGGGTCATCGTTTTTCATCAGAAAATGGATTTTTTGGACTCTACCAAAAAAGATTCAAAATGTTTTTTGGATCGGGTCTCATGTTGAATAACCACTTTTTAAACCCTCACAGTGACCAAAATTGCAATTTTTACAGAGTTTTGCTTACTCAAAATCTTTAAATTTTGACCAATTTCAGGCACAGAAATGACTTTAAACACACTTGTTTTAGTTGAAAAAGTAATAATTCACATCCAACCGTCATTTAAAGTCAAAAGATTAAATGTTAAAATTTCGTCAATATTGACCATTTTTTCAACGTTCGACTGGTCCGGGGGTCATCGTTTTTCATCAGAAAATTGATTTTTTGGACTCTACCAAAATGATTCAAAATGTCATTTGGATCGGCCCTCATGTTGAATAACCACTTTTTAAACCCTCACAGTGACCAAAATTGCCATTTTTACAGAGTTTTGCTTACTCAAAATCTTCAATTTTGACCAATTTCAGGCACAGAAAGGACTTTAAACACACTTATTTTAGTTGAAAAAGTAATAATTCACATCCAACCGTCATTTAAAGTCAAAAGATTAAATGTTAAAATTTCATCAATATTGACCATTTTTTCAACGTTCGACTGGTCCGGGGTCATCGTTTTTCATCAGAAAATGGATTTTTTGGACTCTACCAAAAATGATTCAAAATGTCATTTGGATCGGGCCTCATGTTGAATAACCACTTTTTAAACCCTCACAGTGACCAAAATTGACATTTTTACAGAGTTTTGCTTACTCAAAATCTTACATTTTGACCAATTTCAGGCACAGAAATGACTTTAAACACACTTATTTTAGTTGAAAAAGTAATAATTCACATCCAACCGTCATTTAAAGTCAAAAGATTAAATGTTAAAATTTCATCAATATTGACCATTTTTTCAACGTTCGACTGGTCCGGGGTCATCGTTTTTCATCAGAAAATTGATTTTTTGGACTCTACCAAAAATGATTCAAAATGTCATTTGGATCGGGCCTCATGTTGAATAACCACTTTTTAAACCCTCACAGTGACCAAAATTGCCATTTTTACAGAGTTTTGCTTACTCAAAATCTTACATTTTGACCAATTTCAGGCACAGAAATGACTTTAAACACACTTATTTTAGTTGAAAAAGTAATAATTCACATCCAACCGTCATTTAAAGTCAAAAGATTAAATGTTAAAATTTCATCAATATTGACAATTTTTTCAACGTTCGACTGGTCCGGGGTCATCGTTTTTCATCAGAAAATTGATTTTTTGGACTCTACCAAAAAAGATTCAAAATGTTTTTTGGATCGGGTCTAATGTTGAATAACCACTTTTTAAACCCTCACAATGACCAAAATTGCAATTTTTACAGAGTTTTGCTTACTCAAAATCTTAAATTTTGACCAATTTCAGGCACAGAAATGACTTTAAACACACTTATTTTAGTTGAAAAAGTAATAATTCACATCCAACCGTCATTTAAAGTCAAAAGATTAAATGTAAAAATTTCATCAATATTGACCATTTTTTCAACGTTCGACTGGTCCGGGGTCATCGTTTTTCATCAGAAAATTGATTTTTTGGACTCTATCAAAAATGATTCAAAATGTCATTTGGATCGGGCCTCATGTTGAATAACCACTTTTTAAACCCTCACAGTGACCAAAATTGCCATTTTTACAGAGTTTTGCTTACTCAAAATCTTCAATTTTGACCAATTTCAGGCACAGAAATGACTTTAAACACACTTATTTTAGTTGAAAAAGTAATAATTCAGATCCAAACGTCATTTAAAGTCAAAAGATTAAATGTTAAAATTTCATCAATATTGACAATTTTTTCAACGTTCGACTGGTCCGGGGTCATCGTTTTTCATCAGAAAATTGATTTTTTGGACTCTACCAAAAATGATTCAAAATGTCATTTGGATCGGGCCTCATGTTGAATAACCACTTTTTAAACCCTCACAGTGACCAAAATTGCCATTTTTACAGAGTTTTGCTTACTCAAAATCTTACATTTTGACCAATTTCAGGCACAGAAATGACTTTAAACACACTTATTTTAGTTGAAAAAGTAATAATTCACATCCAACCGTCATTTAAAGTCAAAAGATTAAATGTTAAAATTTCATCAATATTGACCATTTTTTCAACGTTCGACTGGTCCGGGGTCATCGTTTTTCATCAGAAAATTGATTTTTTGGACTCTACCAAAAATGATTCAAAATGTCATTTGGATTGGGCCTCATGTTGAATAACCACTTTTTAAACCCTCACAGTGACCAAAATTGCCATTTTTACAGAGTTTTGCTTACTCAAAATCTTCAATTTTGACCAATTTCAGGCACAGAAATGACTTTAAACACACTTATTTTAGTTGAAAAAGTAATAATTCACATCCAACCGTCATTTAAAGTCAAAAGATTAAATGTTAAAATTTCATCAATATTGACCATTTTTTCAACGTTCGACTGGTCCGGGGTCATCGTTTTTCATCAGAAAATTGATTTTTTGGACTCTACCAAAAATGATTCAAAATGTCTTTTGGATCGGGTCTCATGTTGAATAACCACTTTTTAAACCCTCACAGTGACCAAAATTGCCATTTTTACAGAGTTTTGCTTACTCAAAATCTTCAATTTTGACCACTTTCAGGCACAGAAATGACTTTAAACACACTTATTTTAGTTGAAAAAGTAATAATTCACATCCAACTGTCATTTAAAGTCAAAAGATTAAATGTAAACATTTCATCAATATTGACCATTTTTTCAACGTTCGACTGGTCCGGGGTCATCGTTTTTCATCAGAAAATTGATTTTTTTGGACTCTACCAAAAATGATTCAAAATGTCATTTGGATCGGGCCTCATGTTGAATAACCACTTTTTAAACCCTCACAGTGACCAAAATTGCCATTTTTACAGAGTTTTGCTTACTCAAAATCTTAAATTTTGACCAATTTCAGGCACAGAAATGACTTTAAACACACTTATTTTAGTTGAAAAAGTAATAATTCACATCCAACCGTCATTTAAAGTCAAAAGATTAAATGTTAAAATTTCATCAATATTGACCATTTTTTCAACGTTCGACTGGTCCGGGGTCATCGTTTTTCATCAGAAAATTGATTTTTTTGGACTCTACCAAAAATGATTCAAAATGTCATTTGGATCGGGCCTCATGTTGAATAACCACTTTTTAAACCCTCACAGTGACCAAAATTGCCATTTTTACAGAGTTTTGCTTACTCAAAATCTTCAATTTTGACCAATTTCAGGCACAGAAATGACTTTAAACACACTTATTTTAGTTGAAAAAGTAATAATTCACATCCAACCGTCATTTAAAGTCAAAAGATTAAATGTTAAAATTTCATCAATATTGACCATTTTTTCAACGTTCGACTGGTCCGGGGTCATCGTTTTTCATCAGAAAATGGATTTTTTGGACTCTACCAAAAAAGATTCAAAATGTTTTTTGGATCGGGTCTCATGTTGAATAACCACTTTTTAAACCCTCACAGTGACCAAAATTGCAATTTTTACAGAGTTTTGCTTACTCAAAATCTTTAAATTTTGACCAATTTCAGGCACAGAAATGACTTTAAACACACTTGTTTTAGTTGAAAAAGTAATAATTCACATCCAACCGTCATTTAAAGTCAAAAGATTAAATGTTAAAATTTCGTCAATATTGACCATTTTTTCAACGTTCGACTGGTCCGGGGGTCATCGTTTTTCATCAGAAAATTGATTTTTTGGACTCTACCAAAAATGATTCAAAATGTCATTTGGATCGGCCCTCATGTTGAATAACCACTTTTTAAACCCTCACAGTGACCAAAATTGCCATTTTTACAGAGTTTTGCTTACTCAAAATCTTCAATTTTGACCAATTTCAGGCACAGAAAGGACTTTAAACACACTTATTTTAGTTGAAAAAGTAATAATTCACATCCAACCGTCATTTAAAGTCAAAAGATTAAATGTTAAAATTTCATCAATATTGACCATTTTTTCAACGTTCGACTGGTCCGGGGTCATCGTTTTTCATCAGAAAATGGATTTTTTGGACTCTACCAAAAATGATTCAAAATGTCATTTGGATCGGGCCTCATGTTGAATAACCACTTTTTAAACCCTCACAGTGACCAAAATTGACATTTTTACAGAGTTTTGCTTACTCAAAATCTTACATTTTGACCAATTTCAGGCACAGAAATGACTTTAAACACACTTATTTTAGTTGAAAAAGTAATAATTCACATCCAACCGTCATTTAAAGTCAAAAGATTAAATGTTAAAATTTCATCAATATTGACAATTTTTTCAACGTTCGACTGGTCCGGGGTCATCGTTTTTCATCAGAAAATTGATTTTTTGGACTCTACCAAAAATGATTCAAAATGTCATTTGGATCGGGTCTAATGTTGAATAACCACTTTTTAAACCCTCACAATGACCAAAATTGCAATTTTTACAGAGTTTTGCTTACTCAAAATCTTAAATTTTGACCAATTTCAGGCACAGAAATGACTTTAAACACACTTATTTTAGTTGAAAAAGTAATAATTCACATCCAACCGTCATTTAAAGTCAAAAGATTAAATGTAAAAATTTCATCAATATTGACCATTTTTTCAACGTTCGACTGGTCCGGGGTCATCGTTTTTCATCAGAAAATTGATTTTTTGGACTCTATCAAAAATGATTCAAAATGTCATTTGGATCGGGCCTCATGTTGAATAACCACTTTTTAAACCCTCACAGTGACCAAAATTGCCATTTTTACAGAGTTTTGCTTACTCAAAATCTTCAATTTTGACCAATTTCAGGCACAGAAATGACTTTAAACACACTTATTTTAGTTGAAAAAGTAATAATTCAGATCCAAACGTCATTTAAAGTCAAAAGATTAAATGTTAAAATTTCATCAATATTGACAATTTTTTCAACGTTCGACTGGTCCGGGGTCATCGTTTTTCATCAGAAAATTGATTTTTTGGACTCTACCAAAAATGATTCAAAATGTCATTTGGATCGGGCCTCATGTTGAATAACCACTTTTTAAACCCTCACAGTGACCAAAATTGCCATTTTTACAGAGTTTTGCTTACTCAAAATCTTACATTTTGACCAATTTCAGGCACAGAAATGACTTTAAACACACTTATTTTAGTTGAAAAAGTAATAATTCACATCCAACCGTCATTTAAAGTCAAAAGATTAAATGTTAAAATTTCATCAATATTGACCATTTTTTCAACGTTCGACTGGTCCGGGGTCATCGTTTTTCATCAGAAAATTGATTTTTTGGACTCTACCAAAAATGATTCAAAATGTCATTTGGATCGGGCCTCATGTTGAATAACCACTTTTTAAACCCTCACAGTGACCAAAATTGCCATTTTTACAGAGTTTTGCTTACTCAAAATCTTCAATTTTGACCAATTTCAGGCACAGAAATGACTTTAAACACACTTATTTTAGTTGAAAAAGTAATAATTCACATCCAACCGTCATTTAAAGTCAAAAGATTAAATGTTAAAATTTCATCAATATTGACCATTTTTTCAACGTTCGACTGGTCCGGGGTCATCGTTTTTCATCAGAAAATTGATTTTTTGGACTCTACCAAAAATGATTCAAAATGTCTTTTGGATCGGGTCTCATGTTGAATAACCACTTTTTAAACCCTCACAGTGACCAAAATTGCCATTTTTACAGAGTTTTGCTTACTCAAAATCTTCAATTTTGACCACTTTCAGGCACAGAAATGACTTTAAACACACTTATTTTAGTTGAAAAAGTAATAATTCACATCCAACTGTCATTTAAAGTCAAAAGATTAAATGTAAACATTTCATCAATATTGACCATTTTTTCAACGTTCGACTGGTCCGGGGTCATCGTTTTTCATCAGAAAATTGATTTTTTTGGACTCTACCAAAAATGATTCAAAATGTCATTTGGATCGGGCCTCATGTTGAATAACCACTTTTTAAACCCTCACAGTGACCAAAATTGCCATTTTTACAGAGTTTTGCTTACTCAAAATCTTAAATTTTGACCAATTTCAGGCACAGAAATGACTTTAAACACACTTATTTTAGTTGAAAAAGTAATAATTCACATCCAACCGTCATTTAAAGTCAAAAGATTAAATGTTAAAATTTCATCAATATTGACCATTTTTTCAACGTTCGACTGGTCCGGGGTCATCGTTTTTCATCAGAAAATTGATTTTTTTGGACTCTACCAAAAATGATTCAAAATGTCATTTGGATCGGGCCTCATGTTGAATAACCACTTTTTAAACCCTCACAGTGACCAAAATTGCCATTTTTACAGAGTTTTGCTTACTCAAAATCTTCAATTTTGACCAATTTCAGGCACAGAAATGACTTTAAACACACTTATTTTAGTTGAAAAAGTAATAATTCACATCCAACCGTCATTTAAAGTCAAAAGATTAAATGTTAAAATTTCATCAATATTGACCATTTTTTCAACGTTCGACTGGTCCGGGGTCATCGTTTTTCATCAGAAAATGGATTTTTTGGACTCTACCAAAAAAGATTCAAAATGTTTTTTGGATCGGGTCTCATGTTGAATAACCACTTTTTAAACCCTCACAGTGACCAAAATTGCAATTTTTACAGAGTTTTGCTTACTCAAAATCTTTAAATTTTGACCAATTTCAGGCACAGAAATGACTTTAAACACACTTGTTTTAGTTGAAAAAGTAATAATTCACATCCAACCGTCATTTAAAGTCAAAAGATTAAATGTTAAAATTTCGTCAATATTGACCATTTTTTCAACGTTCGACTGGTCCGGGGGTCATCGTTTTTCATCAGAAAATTGATTTTTTGGACTCTACCAAAAATGATTCAAAATGTCATTTGGATCGGCCCTCATGTTGAATAACCACTTTTTAAACCCTCACAGTGACCAAAATTGCCATTTTTACAGAGTTTTGCTTACTCAAAATCTTCAATTTTGACCAATTTCAGGCACAGAAAGGACTTTAAACACACTTATTTTAGTTGAAAAAGTAATAATTCACATCCAACCGTCATTTAAAGTCAAAAGATTAAATGTTAAAATTTCATCAATATTGACCATTTTTTCAACGTTCGACTGGTCCGGGGTCATCGTTTTTCATCAGAAAATGGATTTTTTGGACTCTACCAAAAGAGATTCAAAATGTCTTTTGGATCGGGCCTCATGTTGAATAACCACTTTTTAAACCCTCACAGTGACCAAAATTGCCATTTTTACAGAGTTTTGCTTACTCAAAATCTTACATTTTGACCAATTTCAGGCACAGAAATGACTTTAAACACACTTATTTTAGTTGAAAAAGTAATAATTCACATCCAACCGTCATTTAAAGTCAAAAGATTAAATGTTAAAATTTCATCAATATTGACCATTTTTTCAACGTTCGACTGGTCCGGGGTCATCGTTTTTCATCAGAAAATTGATTTTTTGGACTCTACCAAAAATTATTCAAAATGTCATTTGGATCGGGCCTCATGTTGAATAACCACTTTTTAAACCCTCACAGTGACCAAAATTGCCATTTTTACAGAGTTTTGCTTACTCAAAATCTTACATTTTGACCAATTTCAGGCACAGAAATGACTTTAAACACACTTATTTTAGTTGAAAAAGTAATAATTCACATCCAACCGTCATTTAAAGTCAAAAGATTAAATGTTAAAATTTCATCAATATTGACCATTTTTTCAACGTTCGACTGGTCCGGGGTCATCGTTTTTCATCAGAAAATTGATTTTTTGGACTCTACCAAAAATGATTCAAAATGTCATTTGGATCGGGCCTCATGTTGAATAACCACTTTTTAAACCCTCACAGTGACCAAAATTGCCATTTTTACAGAGTTTTGCTTACTCAAAATCTTCAATTTTGACCAATTTCAGGCACAGAAATGACTTTAAACACACTTATTTTAGTTGAAAAAGTAATAATTCACATCCAACCGTCATTTAAAGTCAAAAGATTAAATGTTAAAATTTCATCAATATTGACCATTTTTTCAACGTTCGACTGGTCCGGGGTCATCGTTTTTCATCAGAAAATTGATTTTTTGGACTCTACCAAAAATGATTCAAAATGTCTTTTGGATCGGGTCTCATGTTGAATAACCACTTTTTAAACCCTCACAGTGACCAAAATTGCCATTTTTACAGAGTTTTGCTTACTCAAAATCTTCAATTTTGACCACTTTCAGGCACAGAAATGACTTTAAACACACTTATTTTAGTTGAAAAAGTAATAATTCACATCCAACTGTCATTTGAAGTCAAAAGATTAAATGTAAACATTTCATCAATATTGACCATTTTTTCAACGTTCGACTGGTCCGGGGTCATCGTTTTTCATCAGAAAATTGATTTTTTTGGACTCTACCAAAAATGATTCAAAATGTCATTTGGATCGGGCCTCATGTTGAATAACCACTTTTTAAACCCTCACAGTGACCAAAATTGCCATTTTTACAGAGTTTTGCTTACTCAAAATCTTAAATTTTGACCAATTTCAGGCACAGAAATGACTTTAAACACACTTATTTTAGTTGAAAAAGTAATAATTCACATCCAACCGTCATTTAAAGTCAAAAGATTAAATGTTAAAATTTCATCAATATTGACCATTTTTTCAATGTTCGACTGGTCCGGGGTCATCGTTTTTCATCAGAAAATTGATTTTTTGGACTCTATCAAAAATGATTCAAAATGTCATTTGGATCGGGCCTCATGTTGAATAACCACTTTTTAAACCCTCACAGTGACCAAAATTGCCATTTTTACAGAGTTTTGCTTACTCAAAATCTTCAATTTTGACCACTTTCAGGCACAGAAATTACTTTAAACACACTTATTTTAGTTGAAAAAGTAATAATTCACATCCAACCGTCATTTAAAGTCAAAAGATTAAATGTTAAAATTTCATCAATATTGACCATTTTTTCAACGTTCGACTGGTCCGGGGTCATCGTTTTTCATCAGAAAATGGATTTTTTGGACTCTACCAAAAGAGATTCAAAATGTCTTTTGGATCGGGCCTCATGTTGAATAACCACTTTTTAAACCCTCACAGTGACCAAAATTGCCATTTTTACAGAGTTTTGCTTACTCAAAATCTTCAATTTTGACCAATTTCAGGCACAGAAATGACTTTAAACACACTTATTTTAGTTGAAAAAGTAATAATTCACATCCAACCGTCATTTAAAGTCAAAAGATTAAATGTTAAAATTTCATCAATATTGACCATTTTTTCAACGTTCGACTGGTCCGGGGTCATCGTTTTTCATCAGAAAATGGATTTTTTGGACTCTACCAAAAAAGATTCAAAATGTTTTTTGGATCGGGTCTCATGTTGAATAACCACTTTTTAAACCCTCACAGTGACCAAAATTGCAATTTTTACAGAGTTTTGCTTACTCAAAATCTTTAAATTTTGACCAATTTCAGGCACAGAAATGACTTTAAACACACTTGTTTTAGTTGAAAAAGTAATAATTCACATCCAACCGTCATTTAAAGTCAAAAGATTAAATGTTAAAATTTCGTCAATATTGACCATTTTTTCAACGTTCGACTGGTCCGGGGTCATCGTTTTTCATCAGAAAATTGATTTTTTGGACTCTACCAAAAATGATTCAAAATGTCATTTGGATCGGCCCTCATGTTGAATAACCACTTTTTAAACCCTCACAGTGACCAAAATTGCCATTTTTACAGAGTTTTGCTTACTCAAAATCTTCAATTTTGACCAATTTCAGGCACAGAAAGGACTTTAAACACACTTATTTTAGTTGAAAAAGTAATAATTCACATCCAACCGTCATTTAAAGTCAAAAGATTAAATGTTAAAATTTCATCAATATTGACCATTTTTTCAACGTTCGACTGGTCCGGGGTCATCGTTTTTCATCAGAAAATGGATTTTTTGGACTCTACCAAAAAAGATTCAAAATGTTTTTTGGATCGGGTCTCATGTTGAATAACCACTTTTTAAACCCTCACAGTGACCAAAATTGCAATTTTTACAGAGTTTTGCTTACTCAAAATCTTTAAATTTTGACCAATTTCAGGCACAGAAATGACTTTAAACACACTTGTTTTAGTTGAAAAAGTAATAATTCACATCCAACCGTCATTTAAAGTCAAAAGATTAAATGTTAAAATTTCGTCAATATTGACCATTTTTTCAACGTTCGACTGGTCCGGGGTCATCGTTTTTCATCAGAAAATTGATTTTTTGGACTCTACCAAAAATGATTCAAAATGTCATTTGGATCGGCCCTCATGTTGAATAACCACTTTTTAAACCCTCACAGTGACCAAAATTGCCATTTTTACAGAGTTTTGCTTACTCAAAATCTTCAATTTTGACCAATTTCAGGCACAGAAAGGACTTTAAACACACTTATTTTAGTTGAAAAAGTAATAATTCACATCCAACCGTCATTTAAATTCAAAAGATTAAATGTTAAAATTTCATCAATATTGACCATTTTTTCAACGTTCGACTGGTCCGGGGTCATCGTTTTTCATCAGAAAATGGATTTTTTGGACTCTACCAAAAGAGATTCAAAATGTCTTTTGGATCGGGCCTCATGTTGAATAACCACTTTTTAAACCCTCACAGTGACCAAAATTGCCATTTTTACAGAGTTTTGCTTACTCAAAATCTTACATTTTGACCAATTTCAGGCACAGAAATGACTTTAAACACACTTATTTTAGTTGAAAAAGTAATAATTCACATCCAACCGTCATTTAAAGTCAAAAGATTAAATGTTAAAATTTCATCAATATTGACCATTTTTTCAACGTTCGACTGGTCCGGGGTCATCGTTTTTCATCAGAAAATTGATTTTTTGGACTCTACCAAAAATTATTCAAAATGTCATTTGGATCGGGCCTCATGTTGAATAACCACTTTTTAAACCCTCACAGTGACCAAAATTGCCATTTTTACAGAGTTTTGCTTACTCAAAATCTTCAATTTTGACCAATTTCAGGCACAGAAATGACTTTAAACACACTTATTTTAGTTGAAAAAGTAATAATTCACATCCAACCGTCATTTAAAGTCAAAAGATTAAATGTTAAAATTTCATCAATATTGACCATTTTTTCAACGTTCGACTGGTCCGGGGTCATCGTTTTTCATCAGAAAATTGATTTTTTGGACTCTACCAAAAATGATTCAAAATGTTATTTGGATTGGGCCTCATGTTGAATAACCACTTTTTAAACCCTCACAGTGACCAAAATTGCCATTTTTACAGAGTTTTGCTTACTCAAAATCTTACATTTTGACCAATTTCAGGCACAGAAATGACTTTAAACACACTTATTTTAGTTGAAAAAGTAATAATTCACATCCAACCGTCATTTAAAGTCAAAAGATTAAATGTTAAAATTTCATCAATATTGACCATTTTTTCAACGTTCGACTGGTCCGGGGTCATCGTTTTTCATCAGAAAATTGATTTTTTGGACTCTACCAAAAATGATTCAAAATGTCATTTGGATCGGGCCTCATGTTGAATAACCACTTTTTAAACCCTCACAGTGACCAAAATTGCCATTTTTACAGAGTTTTGCTTACTCAAAATCTTCAATTTTGACCAATTTCAGGCACAGAAATGACTTTAAACACACTTATTTTAGTTGAAAAAGTAATAATTCACATCCAACCGTCATTTAAAGTCAAAAGATTAAATGTTAAAATTTCATCAATATTGACCATTTTTTCAACGTTCGACTGGTCCGGGGTCATCGTTTTTCATCAGAAAATTGATTTTTTGGACTCTACCAAAAATGATTCAAAATGTCTTTTGGATCGGGTCTCATGTTGAATAACCACTTTTTAAACCCTCACAGTGACCAAAATTGCCATTTTTACAGAGTTTTGCTTACTCAAAATCTTCAATTTTGACCACTTTCAGGCACAGAAATGACTTTAAACACACTTATTTTAGTTGAAAAAGTAATAATTCACATCCAACTGTCATTTAAAGTCAAAAGATTAAATGTAAACATTTCATCAATATTGACCATTTTTTCAACGTTCGACTGGTCCGGGGTCATCGTTTTTCATCAGAAAATTGATTTTTTTGGACTCTACCAAAAATGATTCAAAATGTCATTTGGATCGGGCCTCATGTTGAATAACCACTTTTTAAACCCTCACAGTGACCAAAATTGCCATTTTTACAGAGTTTTGCTTACTCAAAATCTTAAATTTTGACCAATTTCAGGCACAGAAATGACTTTAAACACACTTATTTTAGTTGAAAAAGTAATAATTCACATCCAACCGTCATTTAAAGTCAAAAGATTAAATGTTAAAATTTCATCAATATTGACCATTTTTTCAATGTTCGACTGGTCCGGGGTCATCGTTTTTCATCAGAAAATTGATTTTTTTGGACTCTACCAAAAATGATTCAAAATGTCATTTGGATCGGGCCTCATGTTGAATAACCACTTTTTAAACCCTCACAGTGACCAAAATTGCCATTTTTACAGAGTTTTGCTTACTCAAAATCTTCAATTTTGACCAATTTCAGGCACAGAAATGACTTTAAACACACTTATTTTAGTTGAAAAAGTAATAATTCACATCCAACCGTCATTTAAAGCCAAAAGATTAAATGTTAAAATTTCATCAATATTGACCATTTTTTCAACGTTCGACTGGTCCGGGGTCATCGTTTTTCATCAGAAAATGGATTTTTTGGACTCTACCAAAAAAGATTCAAAATGTTTTTTGGATCGGGTCTCATGTTGAATAACCACTTTTTAAACCCTCACAGTGACCAAAATTGCCATTTTTACAGAGTTTTGCTTACTCAAAATCTTCAATTTTGACCAATTTCAGGCACAGAAATGACTTTAAACACACTTATTGTAGTTGAAAAAGTAATAATTCACATCCAACCGTTATTTAAAGTCAAAAGATTAAATGTTAAAATTTCATCAATATTGACCATTTTTTCAACGGTCGACTGGTCCGGGGTCATCGTTTTTCATCAGAAAATTGATTTTTTGGACTCTACCAAAAATGATTCAAAATGTCATTTGGATCGGGCCTCATGTTGAATAACCACTTTTTAAACCCTCACAGTGACCAAAATTGCCATTTTTACAGAGTTTTGCTTACTCAAAATCTTAAATTTTGACCAATTTCAGGCACAGAAATGACTTTAAACACACTTATTTTAGTTGAAAAAGTAATAATTCACATCCAACCGTCATTTAAAGTCAAAAGATTAAATGTTAAAATTTCATCAATATTGACCATTTTTTCAACGTTCGACTGGTCCGGGGTCATCGTTTTTCATCAGAAAATTGATTTTTTGGACTCTACCAAAAATGATTCAAAATGTTATTTGGATTGGGCCTCATGTTGAATAACCACTTTTTAAACCCTCACAGTGACCAAAATTGCCATTTTTACAGAGTTTTGCTTACTCAAAATCTTACATTTTGACCAATTTCAGGCACAGAAATGACTTTAAACACACTTATTTTAGTTGAAAAAGTAATAATTCACATCCAACCGTCATTTAAAGTCAAAAGATTAAATGTTAAAATTTCATCAATATTGACCATTTTTTCAACGTTCGACTGGTCCGGGGTCATCGTTTTTCATCAGAAAATTGATTTTTTGGACTCTACCAAAAATGATTCAAAATGTCATTTGGATCGGGCCTCATGTTGAATAACCACTTTTTAAACCCTCACAGTGACCAAAATTGCCATTTTTACAGAGTTTTGCTTACTCAAAATCTTCAATTTTGACCAATTTCAGGCACAGAAATGACTTTAAACACACTTATTTTAGTTGAAAAAGTAATAATTCACATCCAACCGTCATTTAAAGTCAAAAGATTAAATGTTAAAATTTCATCAATATTGACCATTTTTTCAACGTTCGACTGGTCCGGGGTCATCGTTTTTCATCAGAAAATTGATTTTTTGGACTCTACCAAAAATGATTCAAAATGTCTTTTGGATCGGGTCTCATGTTGAATAACCACTTTTTAAACCCTCACAGTGACCAAAATTGCCATTTTTACAGAGTTTTGCTTACTCAAAATCTTCAATTTTGACCACTTTCAGGCACAGAAATGACTTTAAACACACTTATTTTAGTTGAAAAAGTAATAATTCACATCCAACTGTCATTTAAAGTCAAAAGATTAAATGTAAACATTTCATCAATATTGACCATTTTTTCAACGTTCGACTGGTCCGGGGTCATCGTTTTTCATCAGAAAATTGATTTTTTTGGACTCTACCAAAAATGATTCAAAATGTCATTTGGATCGGGCCTCATGTTGAATAACCACTTTTTAAACCCTCACAGTGACCAAAATTGCCATTTTTACAGAGTTTTGCTTACTCAAAATCTTAAATTTTGACCAATTTCAGGCACAGAAATGACTTTAAACACACTTATTTTAGTTGAAAAAGTAATAATTCACATCCAACCGTCATTTAAAGTCAAAAGATTAAATGTTAAAATTTCATCAATATTGACCATTTTTTCAATGTTCGACTGGTCCGGGGTCATCGTTTTTCATCAGAAAATTGATTTTTTTGGACTCTACCAAAAATGATTCAAAATGTCATTTGGATCGGGCCTCATGTTGAATAACCACTTTTTAAACCCTCACAGTGACCAAAATTGCCATTTTTACAGAGTTTTGCTTACTCAAAATCTTCAATTTTGACCAATTTCAGGCACAGAAATGACTTTAAACACACTTATTTTAGTTGAAAAAGTAATAATTCACATCCAACCGTCATTTAAAGCCAAAAGATTAAATGTTAAAATTTCATCAATATTGACCATTTTTTCAACGTTCGACTGGTCCGGGGTCATCGTTTTTCATCAGAAAATGGATTTTTTGGACTCTACCAAAAAAGATTCAAAATGTTTTTTGGATCGGGTCTCATGTTGAATAACCACTTTTTAAACCCTCACAGTGACCAAAATTGCCATTTTTACAGAGTTTTGCTTACTCAAAATCTTCAATTTTGACCAATTTCAGGCACAGAAATGACTTTAAACACACTTATTTTAGTTGAAAAAGTAATAATTCACATCCAACCGTTATTTAAAGTCAAAAGATTAAATGTTAAAATTTCATCAATATTGACCATTTTTTCAACGGTCGACTGGTCCGGGGTCATCGTTTTTCATCAGAAAATTGATTTTTTGGACTCTACCAAAAATGATTCAAAATGTCATTTGGATCGGGCCTCATGTTGAATAACCACTTTTTAAACCCTCACAGTGACCAAAATTGCCATTTTTACAGAGTTTTGCTTACTCAAAATCTTAAATTTTGACCAATTTCAGGCACAGAAATGACTTTAAACACACTTATTTTAGTTGAAAAAGTAATAATTCACATCCAACCGTCATTTAAAGTCAAAAGATTAAATGTTAAAATTTCATCAATATTGACCATTTTTTCAACGTTCGACTGGTCCGGGGTCATCGTTTTTCATCAGAAAATTGATTTTTTTGGACTCTACCAAAAATGATTCAAAATGTCATTTGGATCGGGCCTCATGTTGAATAACCACTTTTTAAACCCTCACAGTGACCAAAATTGCCATTTTTACAGAGTTTTGCTTACTCAAAATCTTCAATTTTGACCAATTTCAGGCACAGAAATGACTTTAAACACACTTATTTTAGTTGAAAAAGTAATAATTCACATCCAACCGTCATTTAAAGTCAAAAGATTAAATCTTAAAAATTCCTCAATATTGACCATTTTTTCAACGTTCGACTGGTCCGGGGTCATCGTTTTTCATCAGAAAATTAATTTTTTGGACTCTACCAAAAATGATTCAAAATGTCATTTGGATCGGGCCTCATGTTGAATAACCACTTTTTAAACCCTCACAGTGACCAAAATTGCCATTTTTACAGAGTTTTGCTTACTCAAAATCTTCAATTTTGACCAATTTCAGGCACAGAAATGACTTTAAACACACTTATTTTAGTTGAAAAAGTAATAATTCACATCCAACCGTCATTTAAAGTCAAAAGATTAAATGTTAAAATTTCATCAATATTGACCATTTTTTCAACTTTCGACTGGTCCGGGGTCATCGTTTTTCATCAGAAAATGGATTTTTTGGACTCTACCAAAAAAGATTCAAAATGTCTTTTGGATCGGGTCTCATGTTGAATAACCACTTTTTAAACCCTCACAGTGACCAAAATTGCCATTTTTACAGAGTTTTGCTTACTCAAAATCTTCAATTTTGACCAATTTCAGGCACAGAAATGACTTTAAACACACTTATTTTAGTTGAAAAAGTAATAATTCACATCCAACCGTCATTTAAAGTCAAAAGATTAAATGTTAAAATTTCATCAATATTGACCATTTTTTCAACGTTCGACTGGTCCGGGGTCATCGTTTTTCATCAGAAAATTGATTTTTTGGACTCTACCAAAAATGATTCAAAATGTTTTTTGGATCGGGTCTCATGTTGAATAACCACTTTTTAAACCCTCACAGTGACCAAAATTGCAATTTTTACAGAGTTTTGCTTACTCAAAATCTTAAATTTTGACCAATTTCAGGCACAGAAATGACTTTAAACACACTTATTTTAGTTGAAAAAGTAATAATTCACATCCAACCGTCATTTAAAGTCAAAAGATTAAATGTAAAAATTTCATCAATATTGACCATTTTTTCAACGTTCGACTGGTCCGGGGTCATCGTTTTTCATCAGAAAATTGATTTTTTGGACTCTACCAAAAATGATTCAAAATGTCATTTGGATCGGGCCTCATGTTGAATAACCACTTTTTAAACCCTCACAGTGACCAAAATTGCCATTTTTACAGAGTTTTGCTTACTCAAAATCTTCAATTTTGACCAATTTCAGGCACAGAAATGACTTTAAACACACTTATTTTAGTTGAAAAAGTAATAATTCACATCCAACCGTCATTTAAAGTCAAAAGACTAAATGTTAAAATTTCATCAATATTGACCATTTTTTCAACTTTCGACTGGTCCGGGGTCATCGTTTTTCATCAGAAAATGGATTTTTTGGACTCTACCAAAAAAGATTCAAAATGTCTTTTGGATCGGGTCTCATGTTGAATAACCACTTTTTAAACCCTCACAGTGACCAAAATTGCCATTTTTACAGAGTTTTGCTTACTCAAAATCTTCAATTTTGACCAATTTCAGGCACAGAAATGACTTTAAACACACTTATTTTAGTTGAAAAAGTAATAATTCACATCCAACCATCATTTAAAGTCAAAAGATTAAATGTTAAAATTTCATCAATATTGACAATTTTTTCAACGTTCGACTGGTCCGGGGTCATCGTTTTTCATCAGAAAATTGATTTTTTGGACTCTACCAAAAAAGATTCAAAATGTTTTTTGGATCGGGTCTCATGTTGAATAACCACTTTTTAAACCCTCACAGTGACCAAAATTGCAATTTTTACAGAGTTTTGCTTACTCAAAATCTTAAATTTTGACCAATTTCAGGCACAGAAATGACTTTAAACACACTTATTTTAGTTGAAAAAGTAATAATTCACATCCAACCGTCATTTAAAGTCAAAAGATTAAATGTAAAAATTTCATCAATATTGACTATTTTTTCAACGTTCGACTGGTCCGGGGTCATCGTTTTTCATCAGAAAATTGATTTTTTGGACTCTATCAAAAATGATTCAAAATGTCATTTGGATCGGGCCTCATGTTGAATAACCACTTTTTAAACCCTCACAGTGACCAAAATTGCCATTTTTACAGAGTTTTGCTTACTCAAAATCTTCAATTTTGACCAATTTCAGGCACAGAAATGACTTTAAACACACTTATTTTAGTTGAAAAAGTAATAATTCACATCCAACCATCATTTAAAGTCAAAAGATTAAATGTTAAAATTTCATCAATATTGACCATTTTTTCAACGTTCGACTGGTCCCGGGTCATCGTTTTTCATCAGAAAATTGATTTTTTGGACTCTACCAAAAATGATTCAAAATGTCATTTGGATCGGGCCTCATGTTGAATAACCACTTTTTAAACCCTCACAGTGACCAAAATTGCCATTTTTACAGAGTTTTGCTTACTCAAAATCTTACATTTTGACCAATTTCAGGCACAGAAATGACTTTAAACACACTTATTTTAGTTGAAAAAGTAATAATTCACATCCAACCGTCATTTAAAGTCAAAAGATTAAATGTTAAAATTTCATCAATATTGACCATTTTTTCAACGTTCGACTGGTCCGGGGTCATCGTTTTTCATCAGAAAATTGATTTTTTGGACTCTACCAAAAATTATTCAAAATGTCATTTGGATCGGGCCTCATGTTGAATAACCACTTTTTAAACCCTCACAGTGACCAAAATTGCCATTTTTACAGAGTTTTGCTTACTCAAAATCTTCAATTTTGACCAATTTCAGGCACAGAAATGACTTTAAACACACTTATTTTAGTTGAAAAAGTAATAATTCACATCCAACCGTCATTTAAAGTCAAAAGATTAAATGTTAAAATTTCATCAATATTGACCATTTTTTCAACGTTCGACTGGTCCGGGGTCATCGTTTTTCATCAGAAAATTGATTTTTTGGACTCTACCAAAAATGATTCAAAATGTTATTTGGATTGGGCCTCATGTTGAATAACCACTTTTTAAGCCCTCACAGTGACCAAAATTGCCATTTTTACAGAGTTTTGCTTACTCAAAATCTTACATTTTGACCAATTTCAGGCACAGAAATGACTTTAAACACACTTATTTTAGTTGAAAAAGTAATAATTCACATCCAACCGTCATTTAAAGTCAAAAGATTAAATGTTAAAATTTCATCAATATTGACCATTTTTTCAACGTTCGACTGGTCCGGGGTCATCGTTTTTCATCAGAAAATTGATTTTTTGGACTCTACCAAAAATGATTCAAAATGTCATTTGGATCGGGCCTCATGTTGAATAACCACTTTTTAAACCCTCACAGTGACCAAAATTGCCATTTTTACAGAGTTTTGCTTACTCAAAATCTTCAATTTTGACCAATTTCAGGCACAGAAATGACTTTAAACACACTTATTTTAGTTGAAAAAGTAATAATTCACATCCAACCGTCATTTAAAGTCAAAAGATTAAATGTTAAAATTTCATCAATATTGACCATTTTTTCAACGTTCGACTGGTCCGGGGTCATCGTTTTTCATCAGAAAATTGATTTTTTGGACTCTACCAAAAATGATTCAAAATGTCTTTTGGATCGGGTCTCATGTTGAATAACCACTTTTTAAACCCTCACAGTGACCAAAATTGCCATTTTTACAGAGTTTTGCTTACTCAAAATCTTCAATTTTGACCACTTTCAGGCACAGAAATGACTTTAAACACACTTATTTTAGTTGAAAAAGTAATAATTCACATCCAACTGTCATTTAAAGTCAAAAGATTAAATGTAAACATTTCATCAATATTGACCATTTTTTCAACGTTCGACTGGTCCGGGGTCATCGTTTTTCATCAGAAAATTGATTTTTTTGGACTCTACCAAAAATGATTCAAAATGTCATTTGGATCGGGCCTCATGTTGAATAACCACTTTTTAAACCCTCACAGTGACCAAAATTGCCATTTTTACAGAGTTTTGCTTACTCAAAATCTTAAATTTTGACCAATTTCAGGCACAGAAATGACTTTAAACACACTTATTTTAGTTGAAAAAGTAATAATTCACATCCAACCGTCATTTAAAGTCAAAAGATTAAATGTTAAAATTTCATCAATATTGACCATTTTTTCAATGTTCGACTGGTCCGGGGTCATCGTTTTTCATCAGAAAATTGATTTTTTTGGACTCTACCAAAAATGATTCAAAATGTCATTTGGATCGGGCCTCATGTTGAATAACCACTTTTTAAACCCTCACAGTGACCAAAATTGCCATTTTTACAGAGTTTTGCTTACTCAAAATCTTCAATTTTGACCAATTTCAGGCACAGAAATGACTTTAAACACACTTATTTTAGTTGAAAAAGTAATAATTCACATCCAACCGTCATTTAAAGCCAAAAGATTAAATGTTAAAATTTCATCAATATTGACCATTTTTTCAACGTTCGACTGGTCCGGGGTCATCGTTTTTCATCAGAAAATGGATTTTTTGGACTCTACCAAAAAAGATTCAAAATGTTTTTTGGATCGGGTCTCATGTTGAATAACCACTTTTTAAACCCTCACAGTGACCAAAATTGCCATTTTTACAGAGTTTTGCTTACTCAAAATCTTCAATTTTGACCAATTTCAGGCACAGAAATGACTTTAAACACACTTATTTTAGTTGAAAAAGTAATAATTCACATCCAACCGTTATTTAAAGTCAAAAGATTAAATGTTAAAATTTCATCAATATTGACCATTTTTTCAACGGTCGACTGGTCCGGGGTCATCGTTTTTCATCAGAAAATTGATTTTTTGGACTCTACCAAAAATGATTCAAAATGTCATTTGGATCGGGCCTCATGTTGAATAACCACTTTTTAAACCCTCACAGTGACCAAAATTGCCATTTTTACAGAGTTTTGCTTACTCAAAATCTTAAATTTTGACCAATTTCAGGCACAGAAATGACTTTAAACACACTTATTTTAGTTGAAAAAGTAATAATTCACATCCAACCGTCATTTAAAGTCAAAAGATTAAATGTTAAAATTTCATCAATATTGACCATTTTTTCAACGTTCGACTGGTCCGGGGTCATCGTTTTTCATCAGAAAATTGATTTTTTTGGACTCTACCAAAAATGATTCAAAATGTCATTTGGATCGGGCCTCATGTTGAATAACCACTTTTTAAACCCTCACAGTGACCAAAATTGCCATTTTTACAGAGTTTTGCTTACTCAAAATCTTCAATTTTGACCAATTTCAGGCACAGAAATGACTTTAAACACACTTATTTTAGTTGAAAAAGTAATAATTCACATCCAACCGTCATTTAAAGTCAAAAGATTAAATCTTAAAAATTCCTCAATATTGACCATTTTTTCAACGTTCGACTGGTCCGGGGTCATCGTTTTTCATCAGAAAATTAATTTTTTGGACTCTACCAAAAATGATTCAAACTGTCATTTGGATCGGGCCTCATGTTGAATAACCACTTTTTAAACCCTCACAGTGACCAAAATTGCCATTTTTACAGAGTTTTGCTTACTCAAAATCTTTAAATTTTGACCAATTTCAGGCACAGAAATGACTTTAAACACACTTGTTTTAGTTGAAAAAGTAATAATTCACATCCAACCGTCATTTAAAGTCAAAAGATTAAATGTTAAAATTTCGTCAATATTGACCATTTTTTCAACGTTCGACTGGTCCGGGGTCATCGTTTTTCATCAGAAAATTGATTTTTTGGACTCTACCAAAAATGATTCAAAATGTCATTTGGATCGGCCCTCATGTTGAATAACCACTTTTTAAACCCTCACAGTGACCAAAATTGCCATTTTTACAGAGTTTTGCTTACTCAAAATCTTCAATTTTGACCAATTTCAGGCACAGAAAGGACTTTAAACACACTTATTTTAGTTGAAAAAGTAATAATTCACATCCAACCGTCATTTAAAGTCAAAAGATTAAATGTTAAAATTTCATCAATATTGACCATTTTTTCAACGTTCGACTGGTCCGGGGTCATCGTTTTTCATCAGAAAATGGATTTTTTGGACTCTACCAAAAAAGATTCAAAATGTTTTTTGGATCGGGTCTCATGTTGAATAACCACTTTTTAAACCCTCACAGTGACCAAAATTGCAATTTTTACAGAGTTTTGCTTACTCAAAATCTTTAAATTTTGACCAATTTCAGGCACAGAAATGACTTTAAACACACTTGTTTTAGTTGAAAAAGTAATAATTCACATCCAACCGTCATTTAAAGTCAAAAGATTAAATGTTAAAATTTCGTCAATATTGACCATTTTTTCAACGTTCGACTGGTCCGGGGTCATCGTTTTTCATCAGAAAATTGATTTTTTGGACTCTACCAAAAATGATTCAAAATGTCATTTGGATCGGCCCTCATGTTGAATAACCACTTTTTAAACCCTCACAGTGACCAAAATTGCCATTTTTACAGAGTTTTGCTTACTCAAAATCTTCAATTTTGACCAATTTCAGGCACAGAAAGGACTTTAAACACACTTATTTTAGTTGAAAAAGTAATAATTCACATCCAACCGTCATTTAAAGTCAAAAGATTAAATGTTAAAATTTCATCAATATTGACCATTTTTTCAACGTTCGACTGGTCCGGGGTCATCGTTTTTCATCAGAAAATGGATTTTTTGGACTCTACCAAAAGAGATTCAAAATGTCTTTTGGATCGGGCCTCATGTTGAATAACCACTTTTTAAACCCTCACAGTGACCAAAATTGCCATTTTTACAGAGTTTTGCTTACTCAAAATCTTACATTTTGACCAATTTCAGGCACAGAAATGACTTTAAACACACCTATTTTAGTTGAAAAAGTAATAATTCACATCCAACCGTCATTTAAAGTCAAAAGATTAAATGTTAAAATTTCATCAATATTGACCATTTTTTCAACGTTCGACTGGTCCGGGGTCATCGTTTTTCATCAGAAAATTGATTTTTTGGACTCTACCAAAAATTATTCAAAATGTCATTTGGATCGGGCCTCATGTTGAATAACCACTTTTTAAACCCTCACAGTGACCAAAATTGCCATTTTTACAGAGTTTTGCTTACTCAAAATCTTCAATTTTGACCAATTTCAGGCACAGAAATGACTTTAAACACACTTATTTTAGTTGAAAAAGTAATAATTCACATCCAACCGTCATTTAAAGTCAAAAGATTAAATGTTAAAATTTCATCAATATTGACCATTTTTTCAACGTTCGACTGGTCCGGGGTCATCGTTTTTCATCAGAAAATTGATTTTTTGGACTCTACCAAAAATGATTCAAAATGTTATTTGGATTGGGCCTCATGTTGAATAACCACTTTTTAAACCCTCACAGTGACCAAAATTGCCATTTTTACAGAGTTTTGCTTACTCAAAATCTTACATTTTGACCAATTTCAGGCACAGAAATGACTTTAAACACACTTATTTTAGTTGAAAAAGTAATAATTCACATCCAACCGTCATTTAAAGTCAAAAGATTAAATGTTAAAATTTCATCAATATTGACCATTTTTTCAACGTTCGACTGGTCCGGGGTCATCGTTTTTCATCAGAAAATTGATTTTTTGGACTCTACCAAAAATGATTCAAAATGTCATTTGGATCGGGCCTCATGTTGAATAACCACTTTTTAAACCCTCACAGTGACCAAAATTGCCATTTTTACAGAGTTTTGCTTACTCAAAATCTTCAATTTTGACCAATTTCAGGCACAGAAATGACTTTAAACACACTTATTTTAGTTGAAAAAGTAATAATTCACATCCAACCGTCATTTAAAGTCAAAAGATTAAATGTTAAAATTTCATCAATATTGACCATTTTTTCAACGTTCGACTGGTCCGGGGTCATCGTTTTTCATCAGAAAATTGATTTTTTGGACTCTACCAAAAATGATTCAAAATGTCTTTTGGATCGGGTCTCATGTTGAATAACCACTTTTTAAACCCTCACAGTGACCAAAATTGCCATTTTTACAGAGTTTTGCTTACTCAAAATCTTCAATTTTGACCACTTTCAGGCACAGAAATGACTTTAAACACACTTATTTTAGTTGAAAAAGTAATAATTCACATCCAACTGTCATTTAAAGTCAAAAGATTAAATGTAAACATTTCATCAATATTGACCATTTTTTCAACGTTCGACTGGTCCGGGGTCATCGTTTTTCATCAGAAAATTGATTTTTTTGGACTCTACCAAAAATGATTCAAAATGTCATTTGGATCGGGCCTCATGTTGAATAACCACTTTTTAAACCCTCACAGTGACCAAAATTGCCATTTTTACAGAGTTTTGCTTACTCAAAATCTTAAATTTTGACCAATTTCAGGCACAGAAATGACTTTAAACACACTTATTTTAGTTGAAAAAGTAATAATTCACATCCAACCGTCATTTAAAGTCAAAAGATTAAATGTTAAAATTTCATCAATATTGACCATTTTTTCAATGTTCGACTGGTCCGGGGTCATCGTTTTTCATCAGAAAATTGATTTTTTTGGACTCTACCAAAAATGATTCAAAATGTCATTTGGATCGGGCCTCATGTTGAATAACCACTTTTTAAACCCTCACAGTGACCAAAATTGCCATTTTTACAGAGTTTTGCTTACTCAAAATCTTCAATTTTGACCAATTTCAGGCACAGAAATGACTTTAAACACACTTATTTTAGTTGAAAAAGTAATAATTCACATCCAACCGTCATTTAAAGCCAAAAGATTAAATGTTAAAATTTCATCAATATTGACCATTTTTTCAACGTTCGACTGGTCCGGGGTCATCGTTTTTCATCAGAAAATGGATTTTTTGGACTCTACCAAAAAAGATTCAAAATGTTTTTTGGATCGGGTCTCATGTTGAATAACCACTTTTTAAACCCTCACAGTGACCAAAATTGCCATTTTTACAGAGTTTTGCTTACTCAAAATCTTCAATTTTGACCAATTTCAGGCACAGAAATGACTTTAAACACACTTATTTTAGTTGAAAAAGTAATAATTCACATCCAACCGTTATTTAAAGTCAAAAGATTAAATGTTAAAATTTCATCAATATTGACCATTTTTTCAACGGTCGACTGGTCCGGGGTCATCGTTTTTCATCAGAAAATTGATTTTTTGGACTCTACCAAAAATGATTCAAAATGTCATTTGGATCGGGCCTCATGTTGAATAACCACTTTTTAAACCCTCACAGTGACCAAAATTGCCATTTTTACAGAGTTTTGCTTACTCAAAATCTTAAATTTTGACCAATTTCAGGCACAGAAATGACTTTAAACACACTTATTTTAGTTGAAAAAGTAATAATTCACATCCAACCGTCATTTAAAGTCAAAAGATTAAATGTTAAAATTTCATCAATATTGACCATTTTTTCAACGTTCGACTGGTCCGGGGTCATCGTTTTTCATCAGAAAATTGATTTTTTTGGACTCTACCAAAAATGATTCAAAATGTCATTTGGATCGGGCCTCATGTTGAATAACCACTTTTTAAACCCTCACAGTGACCAAAATTGCCATTTTTACAGAGTTTTGCTTACTCAAAATCTTCAATTTTGACCAATTTCAGGCACAGAAATGACTTTAAACACACTTATTTTAGTTGAAAAAGTAATAATTCACATCCAACCGTCATTTAAAGTCAAAAGATTAAATCTTAAAAATTCCTCAATATTGACCATTTTTTCAACGTTCGACTGGTCCGGGGTCATCGTTTTTCATCAGAAAATTAATTTTTTGGACTCTACCAAAAATGATTCAAACTGTCATTTGGATCGGGCCTCATGTTGAATAACCACTTTTTAAACCCTCACAGTGACCAAAATTGCCATTTTTACAGAGTTTTGCTTACTCAAAATCTTTAAATTTTGACCAATTTCAGGCACAGAAATGACTTTAAACACACTTGTTTTAGTTGAAAAAGTAATAATTCACATCCAACCGTCATTTAAAGTCAAAAGATTAAATGTTAAAATTTCGTCAATATTGACCATTTTTTCAACGTTCGACTGGTCCGGGGTCATCGTTTTTCATCAGAAAATTGATTTTTTGGACTCTACCAAAAATGATTCAAAATGTCATTTGGATCGGCCCTCATGTTGAATAACCACTTTTTAAACCCTCACAGTGACCAAAATTGCCATTTTTACAGAGTTTTGCTTACTCAAAATCTTCAATTTTGACCAATTTCAGGCACAGAAAGGACTTTAAACACACTTATTTTAGTTGAAAAAGTAATAATTCACATCCAACCGTCATTTAAAGTCAAAAGATTAAATGTTAAAATTTCATCAATATTGACCATTTTTTCAACGTTCGACTGGTCCGGGGTCATCGTTTTTCATCAGAAAATGGATTTTTTGGACTCTACCAAAAAAGATTCAAAATGTTTTTTGGATCGGGTCTCATGTTGAATAACCACTTTTTAAACCCTCACAGTGACCAAAATTGCAATTTTTACAGAGTTTTGCTTACTCAAAATCTTTAAATTTTGACCAATTTCAGGCACAGAAATGACTTTAAACACACTTGTTTTAGTTGAAAAAGTAATAATTCACATCCAACCGTCATTTAAAGTCAAAAGATTAAATGTTAAAATTTCGTCAATATTGACCATTTTTTCAACGTTCGACTGGTCCGGGGTCATCGTTTTTCATCAGAAAATTGATTTTTTGGACTCTACCAAAAATGATTCAAAATGTCATTTGGATCGGCCCTCATGTTGAATAACCACTTTTTAAACCCTCACAGTGACCAAAATTGCCATTTTTACAGAGTTTTGCTTACTCAAAATCTTCAATTTTGACCAATTTCAGGCACAGAAAGGACTTTAAACACACTTATTTTAGTTGAAAAAGTAATAATTCACATCCAACCGTCATTTAAAGTCAAAAGATTAAATGTTAAAATTTCATCAATATTGACCATTTTTTCAACGTTCGACTGGTCCGGGGTCATCGTTTTTCATCAGAAAATGGATTTTTTGGACTCTACCAAAAGAGATTCAAAATGTCTTTTGGATCGGGCCTCATGTTGAATAACCACTTTTTAAACCCTCACAGTGACCAAAATTGCCATTTTTACAGAGTTTTGCTTACTCAAAATCTTACATTTTGACCAATTTCAGGCACAGAAATGACTTTAAACACACCTATTTTAGTTGAAAAAGTAATAATTCACATCCAACCGTCATTTAAAGTCAAAAGATTAAATGTTAAAATTTCATCAATATTGACCATTTTTTCAACGTTCGACTGGTCCGGGGTCATCGTTTTTCATCAGAAAATTGATTTTTTGGACTCTACCAAAAATTATTCAAAATGTCATTTGGATCGGGCCTCATGTTGAATAACCACTTTTTAAACCCTCACAGTGACCAAAATTGCCATTTTTACAGAGTTTTGCTTACTCAAAATCTTCAATTTTGACCAATTTCAGGCACAGAAATGACTTTAAACACACTTATTTTAGTTGAAAAAGTAATAATTCACATCCAACCGTCATTTAAAGTCAAAAGATTAAATGTTAAAATTTCATCAATATTGACCATTTTTTCAACGTTCGACTGGTCCGGGGTCATCGTTTTTCATCAGAAAATTGATTTTTTGGACTCTACCAAAAATGATTCAAAATGTTATTTGGATTGGGCCTCATGTTGAATAACCACTTTTTAAACCCTCACAGTGACCAAAATTGCCATTTTTACAGAGTTTTGCTTACTCAAAATCTTACATTTTGACCAATTTCAGGCACAGAAATGACTTTAAACACACTTATTTTAGTTGAAAAAGTAATAATTCACATCCAACCGTCATTTAAAGTCAAAAGATTAAATGTTAAAATTTCATCAATATTGACCATTTTTTCAACGTTCGACTGGTCCGGGGTCATCGTTTTTCATCAGAAAATTGATTTTTTGGACTCTACCAAAAATGATTCAAAATGTCATTTGGATCGGGCCTCATGTTGAATAACCACTTTTTAAACCCTCACAGTGACCAAAATTGCCATTTTTACAGAGTTTTGCTTACTCAAAATCTTCAATTTTGACCAATTTCAGGCACAGAAATGACTTTAAACACACTTATTTTAGTTGAAAAAGTAATAATTCACATCCAACCGTCATTTAAAGTCAAAAGATTAAATGTTAAAATTTCATCAATATTGACCATTTTTTCAACGTTCGACTGGTCCGGGGTCATCGTTTTTCATCAGAAAATTGATTTTTTGGACTCTACCAAAAATGATTCAAAATGTCTTTTGGATCGGGTCTCATGTTGAATAACCACTTTTTAAACCCTCACAGTGACCAAAATTGCCATTTTTACAGAGTTTTGCTTACTCAAAATCTTCAATTTTGACCACTTTCAGGCACAGAAATGACTTTAAACACACTTATTTTAGTTGAAAAAGTAATAATTCACATCCAACTGTCATTTAAAGTCAAAAGATTAAATGTAAACATTTCATCAATATTGACCATTTTTTCAACGTTCGACTGGTCCGGGGTCATCGTTTTTCATCAGAAAATTGATTTTTTTGGACTCTACCAAAAATGATTCAAAATGTCATTTGGATCGGGCCTCATGTTGAATAACCACTTTTTAAACCCTCACAGTGACCAAAATTGCCATTTTTACAGAGTTTTGCTTACTCAAAATCTTAAATTTTGACCAATTTCAGGCACAGAAATGACTTTAAACACACTTATTTTAGTTGAAAAAGTAATAATTCACATCCAACCGTCATTTAAAGTCAAAAGATTAAATGTTAAAATTTCATCAATATTGACCATTTTTTCAATGTTCGACTGGTCCGGGGTCATCGTTTTTCATCAGAAAATTGATTTTTTTGGACTCTACCAAAAATGATTCAAAATGTCATTTGGATCGGGCCTCATGTTGAATAACCACTTTTTAAACCCTCACAGTGACCAAAATTGCCATTTTTACAGAGTTTTGCTTACTCAAAATCTTCAATTTTGACCAATTTCAGGCACAGAAATGACTTTAAACACACTTATTTTAGTTGAAAAAGTAATAATTCACATCCAACCGTCATTTAAAGCCAAAAGATTAAATGTTAAAATTTCATCAATATTGACCATTTTTTCAACGTTCGACTGGTCCGGGGTCATCGTTTTTCATCAGAAAATGGATTTTTTGGACTCTACCAAAAAAGATTCAAAATGTTTTTTGGATCGGGTCTCATGTTGAATAACCACTTTTTAAACCCTCACAGTGACCAAAATTGCCATTTTTACAGAGTTTTGCTTACTCAAAATCTTCAATTTTGACCAATTTCAGGCACAGAAATGACTTTAAACACACTTATTTTAGTTGAAAAAGTAATAATTCACATCCAACCGTTATTTAAAGTCAAAAGATTAAATGTTAAAATTTCATCAATATTGACCATTTTTTCAACGGTCGACTGGTCCGGGGTCATCGTTTTTCATCAGAAAATTGATTTTTTGGACTCTACCAAAAATGATTCAAAATGTCATTTGGATCGGGCCTCATGTTGAATAACCACTTTTTAAACCCTCACAGTGACCAAAATTGCCATTTTTACAGAGTTTTGCTTACTCAAAATCTTAAATTTTGACCAATTTCAGGCACAGAAATGACTTTAAACACACTTATTTTAGTTGAAAAAGTAATAATTCACATCCAACCGTCATTTAAAGTCAAAAGATTAAATGTTAAAATTTCATCAATATTGACCATTTTTTCAACGTTCGACTGGTCCGGGGTCATCGTTTTTCATCAGAAAATTGATTTTTTTGGACTCTACCAAAAATGATTCAAAATGTCATTTGGATCGGGCCTCATGTTGAATAACCACTTTTTAAACCCTCACAGTGACCAAAATTGCCATTTTTACAGAGTTTTGCTTACTCAAAATCTTCAATTTTGACCAATTTCAGGCACAGAAATGACTTTAAACACACTTATTTTAGTTGAAAAAGTAATAATTCACATCCAACCGTCATTTAAAGTCAAAAGATTAAATCTTAAAAATTCCTCAATATTGACCATTTTTTCAACGTTCGACTGGTCCGGGGTCATCGTTTTTCATCAGAAAATTAATTTTTTGGACTCTACCAAAAATGATTCAAAATGTCATTTGGATCGGGCCTCATGTTGAATAACCACTTTTTAAACCCTCACAGTGACCAAAATTGCCATTTTTACAGAGTTTTGCTTACTCAAAATCTTCAATTTTGACCAATTTCAGGCACAGAAATGACTTTAAACACACTTATTTTAGTTGAAAAAGTAATAATTCACATCCAACCGTCATTTAAAGTCAAAAGATTAAATGTTAAAATTTCATCAATATTGACCATTTTTTCAACTTTCGACTGGTCCGGGGTCATCGTTTTTCATCAGAAAATTGATTTTTTGGACTCTACCAAAAAAGATTCAAAATGTCTTTTGGATCGGGTCTCATGTTGAATAACCACTTTTTAAACCCTCACAGTGACCAAAATTGCCATTTTTACAGAGTTTTGCTTACTCAAAATCTTCAATTTTGACCAATTTCAGGCACAGAAATGACTTTAAACACACTTATTTTAGTTGAAAAAGTAATAATTCACATCCAACCGTCATTTAAAGTCAAAAGATTAAATGTTAAAATTTCATCAATATTGACCATTTTTTCAACGTTCGACTGGTCCGGGGTCATCGTTTTTCATCAGAAAATTGATTTTTTGGACTCTACCAAAAATTATTCAAAATGTTTTTTGGATCGGGTCTCATGTTGAATAACCACTTTTTAAACCCTCACAGTGACCAAAATTGCAATTTTTACAGAGTTTTGCTTACTCAAAATCTTAAATTTTGACCAATTTCAGGCACAGAAATGACTTTAAACACACTTATTTTAGTTGAAAAAGTAATAATTCACATCCAACCGTCATTTAAAGTCAAAAGATTAAATGTAAAAATTTCATCAATATTGACCATTTTTTCAACGTTCGACTGGTCCGGGGTCATCGTTTTTCATCAGAAAATTGATTTTTTGGACTCTACCAAAAATGATTCAAAATGTCATTTGGATCGGGCCTCATGTTGAATAACCACTTTTTAAACCCTCACAGTGACCAAAATTGCCATTTTTACAGAGTTTTGCTTACTCAAAATCTTCAATTTTGACCAATTTCAGGCACAGAAATGACTTTAAACACACTTATTTTAGTTGAAAAAGTAATAATTCACATCCAACCGTCATTTAAAGTCAAAAGACTAAATGTTAAAATTTCATCAATATTGACCATTTTTTCAACTTTCGACTGGTCCGGGGTCATCGTTTTTCATCAGAAAATGGATTTTTTGGACTCTACCAAAAAAGATTCAAAATGTCTTTTGGATCGGGTCTCATGTTGAATAACCACTTTTTAAACCCTCACAGTGACCAAAATTGCCATTTTTACAGAGTTTTGCTTACTCAAAATCTTCAATTTTGACCAATTTCAGGCACAGAAATGACTTTAAACACACTTATTTTAGTTGAAAAAGTAATAATTCACATCCAACCATCATTTAAAGTCAAAAGATTAAATGTTAAAATTTCATCAATATTGACAATTTTTTCAACGTTCGACTGGTCCGGGGTCATCGTTTTTCATCAGAAAATTGATTTTTTGGACTCTACCAAAAAAGATTCAAAATGTTTTTTGGATCGGGTCTCATGTTGAATAACCACTTTTTAAACCCTCACAGTGACCAAAATTGCAATTTTTACAGAGTTTTGCTTACTCAAAATCTTAAATTTTGACCAATTTCAGGCACAGAAATGACTTTAAACACACTTATTTTAGTTGAAAAAGTAATAATTCACATCCAACCGTCATTTAAAGTCAAAAGATTAAATGTAAAAATTTCATCAATATTGACTATTTTTTCAACGTTCGACTGGTCCGGGGTCATCGTTTTTCATCAGAAAATTGATTTTTTGGACTCTATCAAAAATGATTCAAAATGTCATTTGGATCGGGCCTCATGTTGAATAACCACTTTTTAAACCCTCACAGTGACCAAAATTGCCATTTTTACAGAGTTTTGCTTACTCAAAATCTTCAATTTTGACCAATTTCAGGCACAGAAATGACTTTAAACACACTTATTTTAGTTGAAAAAGTAATAATTCACATCCAACCATCATTTAAAGTCAAAAGATTAAATGTTAAAATTTCATCAATATTGACCATTTTTTCAACGTTCGACTGGTCCCGGGTCATCGTTTTTCATCAGAAAATTGATTTTTTGGACTCTACCAAAAATGATTCAAAATGTCATTTGGATCGGGCCTCATGTTGAATAACCACTTTTTAAACCCTCACAGTGACCAAAATTGCCATTTTTACAGAGTTTTGCTTACTCAAAATCTTACATTTTGACCAATTTCAGGCACAGAAATGACTTTAAACACACTTATTTTAGTTGAAAAAGTAATAATTCACATCCAACCGTCATTTAAAGTCAAAAGATTAAATGTTAAAATTTCATCAATATTGACCATTTTTTCAACGTTCGACTGGTCCGGGGTCATCGTTTTTCATCAGAAAATTGATTTTTTGGACTCTACCAAAAATTATTCAAAATGTCATTTGGATCGGGCCTCATGTTGAATAACCACTTTTTAAACCCTCACAGTGACCAAAATTGCCATTTTTACAGAGTTTTGCTTACTCAAAATCTTCAATTTTGACCAATTTCAGGCACAGAAATGACTTTAAACACACTTATTTTAGTTGAAAAAGTAATAATTCACATCCAACCGTCATTTAAAGTCAAAAGATTAAATGTTAAAATTTCATCAATATTGACCATTTTTTCAACGTTCGACTGGTCCGGGGTCATCGTTTTTCATCAGAAAATTGATTTTTTGGACTCTACCAAAAATGATTCAAAATGTTATTTGGATTGGGCCTCATGTTGAATAACCACTTTTTAAACCCTCACAGTGACCAAAATTGCCATTTTTACAGAGTTTTGCTTACTCAAAATCTTACATTTTGACCAATTTCAGGCACAGAAATGACTTTAAACACACTTATTTTAGTTGAAAAAGTAATAATTCACATCCAACCGTCATTTAAAGTCAAAAGATTAAATGTTAAAATTTCATCAATATTGACCATTTTTTCAACGTTCGACTGGTCCGGGGTCATCGTTTTTCATCAGAAAATTGATTTTTTGGACTCTACCAAAAATGATTCAAAATGTCATTTGGATCGGGCCTCATGTTGAATAACCACTTTTTAAACCCTCACAGTGACCAAAATTGCCATTTTTACAGAGTTTTGCTTACTCAAAATCTTCAATTTTGACCAATTTCAGGCACAGAAATGACTTTAAACACACTTATTTTAGTTGAAAAAGTAATAATTCACATCCAACCGTCATTTAAAGTCAAAAGATTAAATGTTAAAATTTCATCAATATTGACCATTTTTTCAACGTTCGACTGGTCCGGGGTCATCGTTTTTCATCAGAAAATTGATTTTTTGGACTCTACCAAAAATGATTCAAAATGTCTTTTGGATCGGGTCTCATGTTGAATAACCACTTTTTAAACCCTCACAGTGACCAAAATTGCCATTTTTACAGAGTTTTGCTTACTCAAAATCTTCAATTTTGACCACTTTCAGGCACAGAAATGACTTTAAACACACTTATTTTAGTTGAAAAAGTAATAATTCACATCCAACTGTCATTTAAAGTCAAAAGATTAAATGTAAACATTTCATCAATATTGACCATTTTTTCAACGTTCGACTGGTCCGGGGTCATCGTTTTTCATCAGAAAATTGATTTTTTTGGACTCTACCAAAAATGATTCAAAATGTCATTTGGATCGGGCCTCATGTTGAATAACCACTTTTTAAACCCTCACAGTGACCAAAATTGCCATTTTTACAGAGTTTTGCTTACTCAAAATCTTAAATTTTGACCAATTTCAGGCACAGAAATGACTTTAAACACACTTATTTTAGTTGAAAAAGTAATAATTCACATCCAACCGTCATTTAAAGTCAAAAGATTAAATGTTAAAATTTCATCAATATTGACCATTTTTTCAATGTTCGACTGGTCCGGGGTCATCGTTTTTCATCAGAAAATTGATTTTTTTGGACTCTACCAAAAATGATTCAAAATGTCATTTGGATCGGGCCTCATGTTGAATAACCACTTTTTAAACCCTCACAGTGACCAAAATTGCCATTTTTACAGAGTTTTGCTTACTCAAAATCTTCAATTTTGACCAATTTCAGGCACAGAAATGACTTTAAACACACTTATTTTAGTTGAAAAAGTAATAATTCACATCCAACCGTCATTTAAAGCCAAAAGATTAAATGTTAAAATTTCATCAATATTGACCATTTTTTCAACGTTCGACTGGTCCGGGGTCATCGTTTTTCATCAGAAAATGGATTTTTTGGACTCTACCAAAAAAGATTCAAAATGTTTTTTGGATCGGGTCTCATGTTGAATAACCACTTTTTAAACCCTCACAGTGACCAAAATTGCCATTTTTACAGAGTTTTGCTTACTCAAAATCTTCAATTTTGACCAATTTCAGGCACAGAAATGACTTTAAACACACTTATTTTAGTTGAAAAAGTAATAATTCACATCCAACCGTTATTTAAAGTCAAAAGATTAAATGTTAAAATTTCATCAATATTGACCATTTTTTCAACGGTCGACTGGTCCGGGGTCATCGTTTTTCATCAGAAAATTGATTTTTTGGACTCTACCAAAAATGATTCAAAATGTCATTTGGATCGGGCCTCATGTTGAATAACCACTTTTTAAACCCTCACAGTGACCAAAATTGCCATTTTTACAGAGTTTTGCTTACTCAAAATCTTAAATTTTGACCAATTTCAGGCACAGAAATGACTTTAAACACACTTATTTTAGTTGAAAAAGTAATAATTCACATCCAACCGTCATTTAAAGTCAAAAGATTAAATGTTAAAATTTCATCAATATTGACCATTTTTTCAACGTTCGACTGGTCCGGGGTCATCGTTTTTCATCAGAAAATTGATTTTTTTGGACTCTACCAAAAATGATTCAAAATGTCATTTGGATCGGGCCTCATGTTGAATAACCACTTTTTAAACCCTCACAGTGACCAAAATTGCCATTTTTACAGAGTTTTGCTTACTCAAAATCTTCAATTTTGACCAATTTCAGGCACAGAAATGACTTTAAACACACTTATTTTAGTTGAAAAAGTAATAATTCACATCCAACCGTCATTTAAAGTCAAAAGATTAAATCTTAAAAATTCCTCAATATTGACCATTTTTTCAACGTTCGACTGGTCCGGGGTCATCGTTTTTCATCAGAAAATTAATTTTTTGGACTCTACCAAAAATGATTCAAAATGTCATTTGGATCGGGCCTCATGTTGAATAACCACTTTTTAAACCCTCACAGTGACCAAAATTGCCATTTTTACAGAGTTTTGCTTACTCAAAATCTTCAATTTTGACCAATTTCAGGCACAGAAATGACTTTAAACACACTTATTTTAGTTGAAAAAGTAATAATTCACATCCAACCGTCATTTAAAGTCAAAAGATTAAATGTTAAAATTTCATCAATATTGACCATTTTTTCAACTTTCGACTGGTCCGGGGTCATCGTTTTTCATCAGAAAATTGATTTTTTGGACTCTACCAAAAAAGATTCAAAATGTCTTTTGGATCGGGTCTCATGTTGAATAACCACTTTTTAAACCCTCACAGTGACCAAAATTGCCATTTTTACAGAGTTTTGCTTACTCAAAATCTTCAATTTTGACCAATTTCAGGCACAGAAATGACTTTAAACACACTTATTTTAGTTGAAAAAGTAATAATTCACATCCAACCGTCATTTAAAGTCAAAAGATTAAATGTTAAAATTTCATCAATATTGACCATTTTTTCAACGTTCGACTGGTCCGGGGTCATCGTTTTTCATCAGAAAATTGATTTTTTGGACTCTACCAAAAATTATTCAAAATGTTTTTTGGATCGGGTCTCATGTTGAATAACCACTTTTTAAACCCTCACAGTGACCAAAATTGCAATTTTTACAGAGTTTTGCTTACTCAAAATCTTAAATTTTGACCAATTTCAGGCACAGAAATGACTTTAAACACACTTATTTTAGTTGAAAAAGTAATAATTCACATCCAACCGTCATTTAAAGTCAAAAGATTAAATGTAAAAATTTCATCAATATTGACCATTTTTTCAACGTTCGACTGGTCCGGGGTCATCGTTTTTCATCAGAAAATTGATTTTTTGGACTCTACCAAAAATGATTCAAAATGTCATTTGGATCGGGCCTCATGTTGAATAACCACTTTTTAAACCCTCACAGTGACCAAAATTGCCATTTTTACAGAGTTTTGCTTACTCAAAATCTTCAATTTTGACCAATTTCAGGCACAGAAATGACTTTAAACACACTTATTTTAGTTGAAAAAGTAATAATTCACATCCAACCGTCATTTAAAGTCAAAAGACTAAATGTTAAAATTTCATCAATATTGACCATTTTTTCAACTTTCGACTGGTCCGGGGTCATCGTTTTTCATCAGAAAATGGATTTTTTGGACTCTACCAAAAAAGATTCAAAATGTCTTTTGGATCGGGTCTCATGTTGAATAACCACTTTTTAAACCCTCACAGTGACCAAAATTGCCATTTTTACAGAGTTTTGCTTACTCAAAATCTTCAATTTTGACCAATTTCAGGCACAGAAATGACTTTAAACACACTTATTTTAGTTGAAAAAGTAATAATTCACATCCAACCATCATTTAAAGTCAAAAGATTAAATGTTAAAATTTCATCAATATTGACAATTTTTTCAACGTTCGACTGGTCCGGGGTCATCGTTTTTCATCAGAAAATTGATTTTTTGGACTCTACCAAAAAAGATTCAAAATGTTTTTTGGATCGGGTCTCATGTTGAATAACCACTTTTTAAACCCTCACAGTGACCAAAATTGCAATTTTTACAGAGTTTTGCTTACTCAAAATCTTAAATTTTGACCAATTTCAGGCACAGAAATGACTTTAAACACACTTATTTTAGTTGAAAAAGTAATAATTCACATCCAACCGTCATTTAAAGTCAAAAGATTAAATGTAAAAATTTCATCAATATTGACTATTTTTTCAACGTTCGACTGGTCCGGGGTCATCGTTTTTCATCAGAAAATTGATTTTTTGGACTCTATCAAAAATGATTCAAAATGTCATTTGGATCGGGCCTCATGTTGAATAACCACTTTTTAAACCCTCACAGTGACCAAAATTGCCATTTTTACAGAGTTTTGCTTACTCAAAATCTTCAATTTTGACCAATTTCAGGCACAGAAATGACTTTAAACACACTTATTTTAGTTGAAAAAGTAATAATTCACATCCAACCATCATTTAAAGTCAAAAGATTAAATGTTAAAATTTCATCAATATTGACCATTTTTTCAACGTTCGACTGGTCCCGGGTCATCGTTTTTCATCAGAAAATTGATTTTTTGGACTCTACCAAAAATGATTCAAAATGTCATTTGGATCGGGCCTCATGTTGAATAACCACTTTTTAAACCCTCACAGTGACCAAAATTGCCATTTTTACAGAGTTTTGCTTACTCAAAATCTTACATTTTGACCAATTTCAGGCACAGAAATGACTTTAAACACACTTATTTTAGTTGAAAAAGTAATAATTCACATCCAACCGTCATTTAAAGTCAAAAGATTAAATGTTAAAATTTCATCAATATTGACCATTTTTTCAACGTTCGACTGGTCCGGGGTCATCGTTTTTCATCAGAAAATTGATTTTTTGGACTCTACCAAAAATTATTCAAAATGTCATTTGGATCGGGCCTCATGTTGAATAACCACTTTTTAAACCCTCACAGTGACCAAAATTGCCATTTTTACAGAGTTTTGCTTACTCAAAATCTTCAATTTTGACCAATTTCAGGCACAGAAATGACTTTAAACACACTTATTTTAGTTGAAAAAGTAATAATTCACATCCAACCGTCATTTAAAGTCAAAAGATTAAATGTTAAAATTTCATCAATATTGACCATTTTTTCAACGTTCGACTGGTCCGGGGTCATCGTTTTTCATCAGAAAATTGATTTTTTGGACTCTACCAAAAATGATTCAAAATGTTATTTGGATTGGGCCTCATGTTGAATAACCACTTTTTAAACCCTCACAGTGACCAAAATTGCCATTTTTACAGAGTTTTGCTTACTCAAAATCTTACATTTTGACCAATTTCAGGCACAGAAATGACTTTAAACACACTTATTTTAGTTGAAAAAGTAATAATTCACATCCAACCGTCATTTAAAGTCAAAAGATTAAATGTTAAAATTTCATCAATATTGACCATTTTTTCAACGTTCGACTGGTCCGGGGTCATCGTTTTTCATCAGAAAATTGATTTTTTGGACTCTACCAAAAATGATTCAAAATGTCATTTGGATCGGGCCTCATGTTGAATAACCACTTTTTAAACCCTCACAGTGACCAAAATTGCCATTTTTACAGAGTTTTGCTTACTCAAAATCTTCAATTTTGACCAATTTCAGGCACAGAAATGACTTTAAACACACTTATTTTAGTTGAAAAAGTAATAATTCACATCCAACCGTCATTTAAAGTCAAAAGATTAAATGTTAAAATTTCATCAATATTGACCATTTTTTCAACGTTCGACTGGTCCGGGGTCATCGTTTTTCATCAGAAAATTGATTTTTTGGACTCTACCAAAAATGATTCAAAATGTCTTTTGGATCGGGTCTCATGTTGAATAACCACTTTTTAAACCCTCACAGTGACCAAAATTGCCATTTTTACAGAGTTTTGCTTACTCAAAATCTTCAATTTTGACCACTTTCAGGCACAGAAATGACTTTAAACACACTTATTTTAGTTGAAAAAGTAATAATTCACATCCAACTGTCATTTAAAGTCAAAAGATTAAATGTAAACATTTCATCAATATTGACCATTTTTTCAACGTTCGACTGGTCCGGGGTCATCGTTTTTCATCAGAAAATTGATTTTTTTGGACTCTACCAAAAATGATTCAAAATGTCATTTGGATCGGGCCTCATGTTGAATAACCACTTTTTAAACCCTCACAGTGACCAAAATTGCCATTTTTACAGAGTTTTGCTTACTCAAAATCTTAAATTTTGACCAATTTCAGGCACAGAAATGACTTTAAACGCACTTATTTTAGTTGAAAAAGTAATAATTCACATCCAACCGTCATTTAAAGTCAAAAGATTAAATGTTAAAATTTCATCAATATTGACCATTTTTTCAATGTTCGACTGGTCCGGGGTCATCGTTTTTCATCAGAAAATTGATTTTTTTGGACTCTACCAAAAATGATTCAAAATGTCATTTGGATCGGGCCTCATGTTGAATAACCACTTTTTAAACCCTCACAGTGACCAAAATTGCCATTTTTACAGAGTTTTGCTTACTCAAAATCTTCAATTTTGACCAATTTCAGGCACAGAAATGACTTTAAACACACTTATTTTAGTTGAAAAAGTAATAATTCACATCCAACCGTCATTTAAAGCCAAAAGATTAAATGTTAAAATTTCATCAATATTGACCATTTTTTCAACGTTCGACTGGTCCGGGGTCATCGTTTTTCATCAGAAAATGGATTTTTTGGACTCTACCAAAAAAGATTCAAAATGTTTTTTGGATCGGGTCTCATGTTGAATAACCACTTTTTAAACCCTCACAGTGACCAAAATTGCCATTTTTACAGAGTTTTGCTTACTCAAAATCTTCAATTTTGACCAATTTCAGGCACAGAAATGACTTTAAACACACTTATTTTAGTTGAAAAAGTAATAATTCACATCCAACCGTTATTTAAAGTCAAAAGATTAAATGTTAAAATTTCATCAATATTGACCATTTTTTCAACGGTCGACTGGTCCGGGGTCATCGTTTTTCATCAGAAAATTGATTTTTTGGACTCTACCAAAAATGATTCAAAATGTCATTTGGATCGGGCCTCATGTTGAATAACCACTTTTTAAACCCTCACAGTGACCAAAATTGCCATTTTTACAGAGTTTTGCTTACTCAAAATCTTAAATTTTGACCAATTTCAGGCACAGAAATGACTTTAAACACACTTATTTTAGTTGAAAAAGTAATAATTCACATCCAACCGTCATTTAAAGTCAAAAGATTAAATGTTAAAATTTCATCAATATTGACCATTTTTTCAACTTTCGACTGGTCCGGGGTCATCGTTTTTCATCAGAAAATTGATTTTTTGGACTCTACCAAAAAAGATTCAAAATGTCTTTTGGATCGGGTCTCATGTTGAATAACCACTTTTTAAACCCTCACAGTGACCAAAATTGCCATTTTTACAGAGTTTTGCTTACTCAAAATCTTCAATTTTGACCAATTTCAGGCACAGAAATGACTTTAAACACACTTATTTTAGTTGAAAAAGTAATAATTCACATCCAACCGTCATTTAAAGTCAAAAGACTAAATGTTAAAATTTCATCAATATTGACCATTTTTTCAACTTTCGACTGGTCCGGGGTCATCGTTTTTCATCAGAAAATGGATTTTTTGGACTCTACCAAAAAAGATTCAAAATGTCTTTTGGATCGGGTCTCATGTTGAATAACCACTTTTTAAACCCTCACAGTGACCAAAATTGCCATTTTTACAGAGTTTTGCTTACTCAAAATCTTCAATTTTGACCAATTTCAGGCACAGAAATGACTTTAAACACACTTATTTTAGTTGAAAAAGTAATAATTCACATCCAACCGTCATTTAAAGTCAAAAGATTAAATGTTAAAATTTCATCAATATTGACCATTTTTTCAACGTTCGACTGGTCCGGGGTCATCGTTTTTCATCAGAAAATTGATTTTTTGGACTCTACCAAAAATGATTCAAAATGTCTTTTGGATCGGGTCTCATGTTGAATAACCACTTTTTAAACCCTCACAGTGACCAAAATTGCCATTTTTACAGAGTTTTGCTTACTCAAAATCTTCAATTTTGACCACTTTCAGGCACAGAAATGACTTTAAACACACTTATTTTAGTTGAAAAAGTAATAATTCACATCCAACTGTCATTTAAAGTCAAAAGATTAAATGTAAACATTTCATCAATATTGACCATTTTTTCAACGTTCGACTGGTCCGGGGTCATCGTTTTTCATCAGAAAATTGATTTTTTTGGACTCTACCAAAAATGATTCAAAATGTCATTTGGATCGGGCCTCATGTTGAATAACCACTTTTTAAACCCTCACAGTGACCAAAATTGCCATTTTTACAGAGTTTTGCTTACTCAAAATCTTAAATTTTGACCAATTTCAGGCACAGAAATGACTTTAAACGCACTTATTTTAGTTGAAAAAGTAATAATTCACATCCAACCGTCATTTAAAGTCAAAAGATTAAATGTTAAAATTTCATCAATATTGACCATTTTTTCAATGTTCGACTGGTCCGGGGTCATCGTTTTTCATCAGAAAATTGATTTTTTTGGACTCTACCAAAAATGATTCAAAATGTCATTTGGATCGGGCCTCATGTTGAATAACCACTTTTTAAACCCTCACAGTGACCAAAATTGCCATTTTTACAGAGTTTTGCTTACTCAAAATCTTCAATTTTGACCAATTTCAGGCACAGAAATGACTTTAAACACACTTATTTTAGTTGAAAAAGTAATAATTCACATCCAACCGTCATTTAAAGCCAAAAGATTAAATGTTAAAATTTCATCAATATTGACCATTTTTTCAACGTTCGACTGGTCCGGGGTCATCGTTTTTCATCAGAAAATGGATTTTTTGGACTCTACCAAAAAAGATTCAAAATGTTTTTTGGATCGGGTCTCATGTTGAATAACCACTTTTTAAACCCTCACAGTGACCAAAATTGCCATTTTTACAGAGTTTTGCTTACTCAAAATCTTCAATTTTGACCAATTTCAGGCACAGAAATGACTTTAAACACACTTATTTTAGTTGAAAAAGTAATAATTCACATCCAACCGTTATTTAAAGTCAAAAGATTAAATGTTAAAATTTCATCAATATTGACCATTTTTTCAACGGTCGACTGGTCCGGGGTCATCGTTTTTCATCAGAAAATTGATTTTTTGGACTCTACCAAAAATGATTCAAAATGTCATTTGGATCGGGCCTCATGTTGAATAACCACTTTTTAAACCCTCACAGTGACCAAAATTGCCATTTTTACAGAGTTTTGCTTACTCAAAATCTTAAATTTTGACCAATTTCAGGCACAGAAATGACTTTAAACACACTTATTTTAGTTGAAAAAGTAATAATTCACATCCAACCGTCATTTAAAGTCAAAAGATTAAATGTTAAAATTTCATCAATATTGACCATTTTTTCAACTTTCGACTGGTCCGGGGTCATCGTTTTTCATCAGAAAATTGATTTTTTGGACTCTACCAAAAAAGATTCAAAATGTCTTTTGGATCGGGTCTCATGTTGAATAACCACTTTTTAAACCCTCACAGTGACCAAAATTGCCATTTTTACAGAGTTTTGCTTACTCAAAATCTTCAATTTTGACCAATTTCAGGCACAGAAATGACTTTAAACACACTTATTTTAGTTGAAAAAGTAATAATTCACATCCAACCGTCATTTAAAGTCAAAAGATTAAATGTTAAAATTTCATCAATATTGACCATTTTTTCAACGTTCGACTGGTCCGGGGTCATCGTTTTTCATCAGAAAATTGATTTTTTGGACTCTACCAAAAATTATTCAAAATGTTTTTTGGATCGGGTCTCATGTTGAATAACCACTTTTTAAACCCTCACAGTGACCAAAATTGCAATTTTTACAGAGTTTTGCTTACTCAAAATCTTAAATTTTGACCAATTTCAGGCACAGAAATGACTTTAAACACACTTATTTTAGTTGAAAAAGTAATAATTCACATCCAACCGTCATTTAAAGTCAAAAGATTAAATGTAAAAATTTCATCAATATTGACCATTTTTTCAACGTTCGACTGGTCCGGGGTCATCGTTTTTCATCAGAAAATTGATTTTTTGGACTCTACCAAAAATGATTCAAAATGTCATTTGGATCGGGCCTCATGTTGAATAACCACTTTTTAAACCCTCACAGTGACCAAAATTGCCATTTTTACAGAGTTTTGCTTACTCAAAATCTTCAATTTTGACCAATTTCAGGCACAGAAATGACTTTAAACACACTTATTTTAGTTGAAAAAGTAATAATTCACATCCAACCGTCATTTAAAGTCAAAAGACTAAATGTTAAAATTTCATCAATATTGACCATTTTTTCAACTTTCGACTGGTCCGGGGTCATCGTTTTTCATCAGAAAATGGATTTTTTGGACTCTACCAAAAAAGATTCAAAATGTCTTTTGGATCGGGTCTCATGTTGAATAACCACTTTTTAAACCCTCACAGTGACCAAAATTGCCATTTTTACAGAGTTTTGCTTACTCAAAATCTTCAATTTTGACCAATTTCAGGCACAGAAATGACTTTAAACACACTTATTTTAGTTGAAAAAGTAATAATTCACATCCAACCATCATTTAAAGTCAAAAGATTAAATGTTAAAATTTCATCAATATTGACAATTTTTTCAACGTTCGACTGGTCCGGGGTCATCGTTTTTCATCAGAAAATTGATTTTTTGGACTCTACCAAAAAAGATTCAAAATGTTTTTTGGATCGGGTCTCATGTTGAATAACCACTTTTTAAACCCTCACAGTGACCAAAATTGCAATTTTTACAGAGTTTTGCTTACTCAAAATCTTAAATTTTGACCAATTTCAGGCACAGAAATGACTTTAAACACACTTATTTTAGTTGAAAAAGTAATAATTCACATCCAACCGTCATTTAAAGTCAAAAGATTAAATGTAAAAATTTCATCAATATTGACTATTTTTTCAACGTTCGACTGGTCCGGGGTCATCGTTTTTCATCAGAAAATTGATTTTTTGGACTCTATCAAAAATGATTCAAAATGTCATTTGGATCGGGCCTCATGTTGAATAACCACTTTTTAAACCCTCACAGTGACCAAAATTGCCATTTTTACAGAGTTTTGCTTACTCAAAATCTTCAATTTTGACCAATTTCAGGCACAGAAATGACTTTAAACACACTTATTTTAGTTGAAAAAGTAATAATTCACATCCAACCATCATTTAAAGTCAAAAGATTAAATGTTAAAATTTCATCAATATTGACCATTTTTTCAACGTTCGACTGGTCCCGGGTCATCGTTTTTCATCAGAAAATTGATTTTTTGGACTCTACCAAAAATGATTCAAAATGTCATTTGGATCGGGCCTCATGTTGAATAACCACTTTTTAAACCCTCACAGTGACCAAAATTGCCATTTTTACAGAGTTTTGCTTACTCAAAATCTTACATTTTGACCAATTTCAGGCACAGAAATGACTTTAAACACACTTATTTTAGTTGAAAAAGTAATAATTCACATCCAACCGTCATTTAAAGTCAAAAGATTAAATGTTAAAATTTCATCAATATTGACCATTTTTTCAACGTTCGACTGGTCCGGGGTCATCGTTTTTCATCAGAAAATTGATTTTTTGGACTCTACCAAAAATTATTCAAAATGTCATTTGGATCGGGCCTCATGTTGAATAACCACTTTTTAAACCCTCACAGTGACCAAAATTGCCATTTTTACAGAGTTTTGCTTACTCAAAATCTTCAATTTTGACCAATTTCAGGCACAGAAATGACTTTAAACACACTTATTTTAGTTGAAAAAGTAATAATTCACATCCAACCGTCATTTAAAGTCAAAAGATTAAATGTTAAAATTTCATCAATATTGACCATTTTTTCAACGTTCGACTGGTCCGGGGTCATCGTTTTTCATCAGAAAATTGATTTTTTGGACTCTACCAAAAATGATTCAAAATGTTATTTGGATTGGGCCTCATGTTGAATAACCACTTTTTAAACCCTCACAGTGACCAAAATTGCCATTTTTACAGAGTTTTGCTTACTCAAAATCTTACATTTTGACCAATTTCAGGCACAGAAATGACTTTAAACACACTTATTTTAGTTGAAAAAGTAATAATTCACATCCAACCGTCATTTAAAGTCAAAAGATTAAATGTTAAAATTTCATCAATATTGACCATTTTTTCAACGTTCGACTGGTCCGGGGTCATCGTTTTTCATCAGAAAATTGATTTTTTGGACTCTACCAAAAATGATTCAAAATGTCATTTGGATCGGGCCTCATGTTGAATAACCACTTTTTAAACCCTCACAGTGACCAAAATTGCCATTTTTACAGAGTTTTGCTTACTCAAAATCTTCAATTTTGACCAATTTCAGGCACAGAAATGACTTTAAACACACTTATTTTAGTTGAAAAAGTAATAATTCACATCCAACCGTCATTTAAAGTCAAAAGATTAAATGTTAAAATTTCATCAATATTGACCATTTTTTCAACGTTCGACTGGTCCGGGGTCATCGTTTTTCATCAGAAAATTGATTTTTTGGACTCTACCAAAAATGATTCAAAATGTCTTTTGGATCGGGTCTCATGTTGAATAACCACTTTTTAAACCCTCACAGTGACCAAAATTGCCATTTTTACAGAGTTTTGCTTACTCAAAATCTTCAATTTTGACCACTTTCAGGCACAGAAATGACTTTAAACACACTTATTTTAGTTGAAAAAGTAATAATTCACATCCAACTGTCATTTAAAGTCAAAAGATTAAATGTAAACATTTCATCAATATTGACCATTTTTTCAACGTTCGACTGGTCCGGGGTCATCGTTTTTCATCAGAAAATTGATTTTTTTGGACTCTACCAAAAATGATTCAAAATGTCATTTGGATCGGGCCTCATGTTGAATAACCACTTTTTAAACCCTCACAGTGACCAAAATTGCCATTTTTACAGAGTTTTGCTTACTCAAAATCTTAAATTTTGACCAATTTCAGGCACAGAAATGACTTTAAACGCACTTATTTTAGTTGAAAAAGTAATAATTCACATCCAACCGTCATTTAAAGTCAAAAGATTAAATGTTAAAATTTCATCAATATTGACCATTTTTTCAATGTTCGACTGGTCCGGGGTCATCGTTTTTCATCAGAAAATTGATTTTTTTGGACTCTACCAAAAATGATTCAAAATGTCATTTGGATCGGGCCTCATGTTGAATAACCACTTTTTAAACCCTCACAGTGACCAAAATTGCCATTTTTACAGAGTTTTGCTTACTCAAAATCTTCAATTTTGACCAATTTCAGGCACAGAAATGACTTTAAACACACTTATTTTAGTTGAAAAAGTAATAATTCACATCCAACCGTCATTTAAAGCCAAAAGATTAAATGTTAAAATTTCATCAATATTGACCATTTTTTCAACGTTCGACTGGTCCGGGGTCATCGTTTTTCATCAGAAAATGGATTTTTTGGACTCTACCAAAAAAGATTCAAAATGTTTTTTGGATCGGGTCTCATGTTGAATAACCACTTTTTAAACCCTCACAGTGACCAAAATTGCCATTTTTACAGAGTTTTGCTTACTCAAAATCTTCAATTTTGACCAATTTCAGGCACAGAAATGACTTTAAACACACTTATTTTAGTTGAAAAAGTAATAATTCACATCCAACCGTTATTTAAAGTCAAAAGATTAAATGTTAAAATTTCATCAATATTGACCATTTTTTCAACGGTCGACTGGTCCGGGGTCATCGTTTTTCATCAGAAAATTGATTTTTTGGACTCTACCAAAAATGATTCAAAATGTCATTTGGATCGGGCCTCATGTTGAATAACCACTTTTTAAACCCTCACAGTGACCAAAATTGCCATTTTTACAGAGTTTTGCTTACTCAAAATCTTAAATTTTGACCAATTTCAGGCACAGAAATGACTTTAAACACACTTATTTTAGTTGAAAAAGTAATAATTCACATCCAACCGTCATTTAAAGTCAAAAGATTAAATGTTAAAATTTCATCAATATTGACCATTTTTTCAACGTTCGACTTGTCCGGGGTCATCGTTTTTCATCAGAAAATTGATTTTTTTGGACTCTACCAAAAATGATTCAAAATGTCATTTGGATCGGGCCTCATGTTGAATAACCACTTTTTAAACCCTCACAGTGACCAAAATTGCCATTTTTACAGAGTTTTGCTTACTCAAAATCTTCAATTTTGACCAATTTCAGGCACAGAAATGACTTTAAACACACTTATTTTAGTTGAAAAAGTAATAATTCACATCCAACCGTCATTTAAAGTCAAAAGATTAAATCTTAAAAATTCCTCAATATTGACCATTTTTTCAACGTTCGACTGGTCCGGGGTCATCGTTTTTCATCAGAAAATTAATTTTTTGGACTCTACCAAAAATGATTCAAAATGTCATTTGGATCGGGCCTCATGTTGAATAACCACTTTTTAAACCCTCACAGTGACCAAAATTGCCATTTTTACAGAGTTTTGCTTACTCAAAATCTTCAATTTTGACCAATTTCAGGCACAGAAATGACTTTAAACACACTTATTTTAGTTGAAAAAGTAATAATTCACATCCAACCGTCATTTAAAGTCAAAAGATTAAATGTTAAAATTTCATCAATATTGACCATTTTTTCAACTTTCGACTGGTCCGGGGTCATCGTTTTTCATCAGAAAATGGATTTTTTGGACTCTACCAAAAAAGATTCAAAATGTCTTTTGGATCGGGTCTCATGTTGAATAACCACTTTTTAAACCCTCACAGTGACCAAAATTGCCATTTTTACAGAGTTTTGCTTACTCAAAATCTTCAATTTTGACCAATTTCAGGCACAGAAATGACTTTAAACACACTTATTTTAGTTGAAAAAGTAATAATTCACATCCAACCGTCATTTAAAGTCAAAAGATTAAATGTTAAAATTTCATCAATATTGACCATTTTTTCAACGTTCGACTGGTCCGGGGTCATCGTTTTTCATCAGAAAATTGATTTTTTGGACTCTACCAAAAATGATTCAAAATGTTTTTTGGATCGGGTCTCATGTTGAATAACCACTTTTTAAACCCTCACAGTGACCAAAATTGCAATTTTTACAGAGTTTTGCTTACTCAAAATCTTAAATTTTGACCAATTTCAGGCACAGAAATGACTTTAAACACACTTATTTTAGTTGAAAAAGTAATAATTCACATCCAACCGTCATTTAAAGTCAAAAGATTAAATGTAAAAATTTCATCAATATTGACCATTTTTTCAACGTTCGACTGGTCCGGGGTCATCGTTTTTCATCAGAAAATGGATTTTTTGGACTCTACCAAAAAAGATTCAAAATGTCATTTGGATCGGGCCTCATGTTGAATAACCACTTTTTAAACCCTCACAGTGACCAAAATTACCATTTTTACAGAGTTTTGCTTACTCAAAATCTTCAATTTTGACCAATTTCAGGCACAGAAATGACTTTAAACACACTTATTTTAGTTGAAAAAGTAATAATTCACATCCAACCGTCATTTAAAGTCAAAAGATTAAATGTTAAAATTTCATCAATATTGACCATTTTTTCAACGTTCGACTGGTCCGGGGTCATCGTTTTTCATCAGAAAATTGATTTTTTGGACTCTACCAAAAATGATTCAAAATGTCATTTGGATCGGGCCTCATGTTGAATAACCACTTTTTAAACCCTCACAGTGACCAAAATTGCCATTTTTACAGAGTTTTGCTTACTCAAAATCTTACATTTTGACCAATTTCAGGCACAGAAATGACTTTAAACACACTTATTTTAGTTGAAAAAGTAATAATTCACATCCAACCGTCATTTAAAGTCAAAAGATTAAATGTTAAAATTTCATCAATATTGACCATTTTTTCAACGTTCGACTGGTCCCGGGTCATCGTTTTTCATCAGAAAATTGATTTTTTGGACTCTACCAAAAATGATTCAAAATGTCATTTGGATCGGGCCTCATGTTGAATAACCACTTTTTAAACCCTCACAGTGACCAAAATTGCCATTTTTACAGAGTTTTGCTTACTCAAAATCTTACATTTTGACCAATTTCAGGCACAGAAATGACTTTAAACACACTTATTTTAGTTGAAAAAGTAATAATTCACATCCAACCGTCATTTAAAGTCAAAAGATTAAATGTTAAAATTTCATCAATATTGACCATTTTTTCAACGTTCGACTGGTCCGGGGTCATCGTTTTTCATCAGAAAATTGATTTTTTGGACTCTACCAAAAATTATTCAAAATGTCATTTGGATCGGGCCTCATGTTGAATAACCACTTTTTAAACCCTCACAGTGACCAAAATTGCCATTTTTACAGAGTTTTGCTTACTCAAAATCTTCAATTTTGACCAATTTCAGGCACAGAAATGACTTTAAACACACTTATTTTAGTTGAAAAAGTAATAATTCACATCCAACCGTCATTTAAAGTCAAAAGATTAAATGTTAAAATTTCATCAATATTGACCATTTTTTCAACGTTCGACTGGTCCGGGGTCATCGTTTTTCATCAGAAAATTGATTTTTTGGACTCTACCAAAAATGATTCAAAATGTTATTTGGATTGGGCCTCATGTTGAATAACCACTTTTTAAACCCTCACAGTGACCAAAATTGCCATTTTTACAGAGTTTTGCTTACTCAAAATCTTACATTTTGACCAATTTCAGGCACAGAAATGACTTTAAACACACTTATTTTAGTTGAAAAAGTAATAATTCACATCCAACCGTCATTTAAAGTCAAAAGATTAAATGTTAAAATTTCATCAATATTGACCATTTTTTCAACGTTCGACTGGTCCGGGGTCATCGTTTTTCATCAGAAAATTGATTTTTTGGACTCTACCAAAAATGATTCAAAATGTCATTTGGATCGGGCCTCATGTTGAATAACCACTTTTTAAACCCTCACAGTGACCAAAATTGCCATTTTTACAGAGTTTTGCTTACTCAAAATCTTCAATTTTGACCAATTTCAGGCACAGAAATGACTTTAAACACACTTATTTTAGTTGAAAAAGTAATAATTCACATCCAACCGTCATTTAAAGTCAAAAGATTAAATGTTAAAATTTCATCAATATTGACCATTTTTTCAACGTTCGACTGGTCCGGGGTCATCGTTTTTCATCAGAAAATTGATTTTTTGGACTCTACCAAAAATGATTCAAAATGTCTTTTGGATCGGGTCTCATGTTGAATAACCACTTTTTAAACCCTCACAGTGACCAAAATTGCCATTTTTACAGAGTTTTGCTTACTCAAAATCTTCAATTTTGACCACTTTCAGGCACAGAAATGACTTTAAACACACTTATTTTAGTTGAAAAAGTAATAATTCACATCCAACTGTCATTTAAAGTCAAAAGATTAAATGTAAACATTTCATCAATATTGACCATTTTTTCAACGTTCGACTGGTCCGGGGTCATCGTTTTTCATCAGAAAATTGATTTTTTTGGACTCTACCAAAAATGATTCAAAATGTCATTTGGATCGGGCCTCATGTTGAATAACCACTTTTTAAACCCTCACAGTGACCAAAATTGCCATTTTTACAGAGTTTTGCTTACTCAAAATCTTAAATTTTGACCAATTTCAGGCACAGAAATGACTTTAAACGCACTTATTTTAGTTGAAAAAGTAATAATTCACATCCAACCGTCATTTAAAGTCAAAAGATTAAATGTTAAAATTTCATCAATATTGACCATTTTTTCAATGTTCGACTGGTCCGGGGTCATCGTTTTTCATCAGAAAATTGATTTTTTTGGACTCTACCAAAAATGATTCAAAATGTCATTTGGATCGGGCCTCATGTTGAATAACCACTTTTTAAACCCTCACAGTGACCAAAATTGCCATTTTTACAGAGTTTTGCTTACTCAAAATCTTCAATTTTGACCAATTTCAGGCACAGAAATGACTTTAAACACACTTATTTTAGTTGAAAAAGTAATAATTCACATCCAACCGTCATTTAAAGCCAAAAGATTAAATGTTAAAATTTCATCAATATTGACCATTTTTTCAACGTTCGACTGGTCCGGGGTCATCGTTTTTCATCAGAAAATGGATTTTTTGGACTCTACCAAAAAAGATTCAAAATGTTTTTTGGATCGGGTCTCATGTTGAATAACCACTTTTTAAACCCTCACAGTGACCAAAATTGCCATTTTTACAGAGTTTTGCTTACTCAAAATCTTCAATTTTGACCAATTTCAGGCACAGAAATGACTTTAAACACACTTATTTTAGTTGAAAAAGTAATAATTCACATCCAACCGTTATTTAAAGTCAAAAGATTAAATGTTAAAATTTCATCAATATTGACCATTTTTTCAACGGTCGACTGGTCCGGGGTCATCGTTTTTCATCAGAAAATTGATTTTTTGGACTCTACCAAAAATGATTCAAAATGTCATTTGGATCGGGCCTCATGTTGAATAACCACTTTTTAAACCCTCACAGTGACCAAAATTGCCATTTTTACAGAGTTTTGCTTACTCAAAATCTTAAATTTTGACCAATTTCAGGCACAGAAATGACTTTAAACACACTTATTTTAGTTGAAAAAGTAATAATTCACATCCAACCGTCATTTAAAGTCAAAAGATTAAATGTAAAAATTTCATCAATATTGACTATTTTTTCAACGTTCGACTGGTCCGGGGTCATCGTTTTTCATCAGAAAATTGATTTTTTGGACTCTATCAAAAATGATTCAAAATGTCATTTGGATCGGGCCTCATGTTGAATAACCACTTTTTAAACCCTCACAGTGACCAAAATTGCCATTTTTACAGAGTTTTGCTTACTCAAAATCTTCAATTTTGACCAATTTCAGGCACAGAAATGACTTTAAACACACTTATTTTAGTTGAAAAAGTAATAATTCACATCCAACCATCATTTAAAGTCAAAAGATTAAATGTTAAAATTTCATCAATATTGACCATTTTTTCAACGTTCGACTGGTCCCGGGTCATCGTTTTTCATCAGAAAATTGATTTTTTGGACTCTACCAAAAATAATTCAAAATGTCATTTGGATCGGGCCTCATGTTGAATAACCACTTTTTAAACCCTCACAGTGACCAAAATTGCCATTTTTACAGAGTTTTGCTTACTCAAAATCTTACATTTTGACCAATTTCAGGCACAGAAATGACTTTAAACACACTTATTTTAGTTGAAAAAGTAATAATTCACATCCAACCGTCATTTAAAGTCAAAAGATTAAATGTTAAAATTTCATCAATATTGACCATTTTTTCAACGTTCGACTGGTCCGGGGTCATCGTTTTTCATCAGAAAATTGATTTTTTGGACTCTACCAAAAATTATTCAAAATGTCATTTGGATCGGGCCTCATGTTGAATAACCACTTTTTAAACCCTCACAGTGACCAAAATTGCCATTTTTACAGAGTTTTGCTTACTCAAAATCTTCAATTTTGACCAATTTCAGGCACAGAAATGACTTTAAACACACTTATTTTAGTTGAAAAAGTAATAATTCACATCCAACCGTCATTTAAAGTCAAAAGATTAAATGTTAAAATTTCATCAATATTGACCATTTTTTCAACGTTCGACTGGTCCGGGGTCATCGTTTTTCATCAGAAAATTGATTTTTTGGACTCTACCAAAAATGATTCAAAATGTTATTTGGATTGGGCCTCATGTTGAATAACCACTTTTTAAACCCTCACAGTGACCAAAATTGCCATTTTTACAGAGTTTTGCTTACTCAAAATCTTACATTTTGACCAATTTCAGGCACAGAAATGACTTTAAACACACTTATTTTAGTTGAAAAAGTAATAATTCACATCCAACCGTCATTTAAAGTCAAAAGATTAAATGTTAAAATTTCATCAATATTGACCATTTTTTCAACGTTCGACTGGTCCGGGGTCATCGTTTTTCATCAGAAAATTGATTTTTTGGACTCTACCAAAAATGATTCAAAATGTCATTTGGATCGGGCCTCATGTTGAATAACCACTTTTTAAACCCTCACAGTGACCAAAATTGCCATTTTTACAGAGTTTTGCTTACTCAAAATCTTCAATTTTGACCAATTTCAGGCACAGAAATGACTTTAAACACACTTATTTTAGTTGAAAAAGTAATAATTCACATCCAACCGTCATTTAAAGTCAAAAGATTAAATGTTAAAATTTCATCAATATTGACCATTTTTTCAACGTTCGACTGGTCCGGGGTCATCGTTTTTCATCAGAAAATTGATTTTTTGGACTCTACCAAAAATGATTCAAAATGTCTTTTGGATCGGGTCTCATGTTGAATAACCACTTTTTAAACCCTCACAGTGACCAAAATTGCCATTTTTACAGAGTTTTGCTTACTCAAAATCTTCAATTTTGACCACTTTCAGGCACAGAAATGACTTTAAACACACTTATTTTAGTTGAAAAAGTAATAATTCACATCCAACTGTCATTTAAAGTCAAAAGATTAAATGTAAACATTTCATCAATATTGACCATTTTTTCAACGTTCGACTGGTCCGGGGTCATCGTTTTTCATCAGAAAATTGATTTTTTTGGACTCTACCAAAAATGATTCAAAATGTCATTTGGATCGGGCCTCATGTTGAATAACCACTTTTTAAACCCTCACAGTGACCAAAATTGCCATTTTTACAGAGTTTTGCTTACTCAAAATCTTAAATTTTGACCAATTTCAGGCACAGAAATGACTTTAAACACACTTATTTTAGTTGAAAAAGTAATAATTCACATCCAACCGTCATTTAAAGTCAAAAGATTAAATGTTAAAATTTCATCAATATTGACCATTTTTTCAATGTTCGACTGGTCCGGGGTCATCGTTTTTCATCAGAAAATTGATTTTTTTGGACTCTACCAAAAATGATTCAAAATGTCATTTGGATCGGGCCTCATGTTGAATAACCACTTTTTAAACCCTCACAGTGACCAAAATTGCCATTTTTACAGAGTTTTGCTTACTCAAAATCTTCAATTTTGACCAATTTCAGGCACAGAAATGACTTTAAACACACTTATTTTAGTTGAAAAAGTAATAATTCACATCCAACCGTCATTTAAAGCCAAAAGATTAAATGTTAAAATTTCATCAATATTGACCATTTTTTCAACGTTCGACTGGTCCGGGGTCATCGTTTTTCATCAGAAAATGGATTTTTTGGACTCTACCAAAAAAGATTCAAAATGTTTTTTGGATCGGGTCTCATGTTGAATAACCACTTTTTAAACCCTCACAGTGACCAAAATTGCCATTTTTACAGAGTTTTGCTTACTCAAAATCTTCAATTTTGACCAATTTCAGGCACAGAAATGACTTTAAACACACTTATTTTAGTTGAAAAAGTAATAATTCACATCCAACCGTTATTTAAAGTCAAAAGATTAAATGTTAAAATTTCATCAATATTGACCATTTTTTCAACGGTCGACTGGTCCGGGGTCATCGTTTTTCATCAGAAAATTGATTTTTTGGACTCTACCAAAAATGATTCAAAATGTCATTTGGATCGGGCCTCATGTTGAATAACCACTTTTTAAACCCTCACAGTGACCAAAATTGCCATTTTTACAGAGTTTTGCTTACTCAAAATCTTAAATTTTGACCAATTTCAGGCACAGAAATGACTTTAAACACACTTATTTTAGTTGAAAAAGTAATAATTCACATCCAACCGTCATTTAAAGTCAAAAGATTAAATGTTAAAATTTCATCAATATTGACCATTTTTTCAACGTTCGACTGGTCCGGGGTCATCGTTTTTCATCAGAAAATTGATTTTTTTGGACTCTACCAAAAATGATTCAAAATGTCATTTGGATCGGGCCTCATGTTGAATAACCACTTTTTAAACCCTCACAGTGACCAAAATTGCCATTTTTACAGAGTTTTGCTTACTCAAAATCTTCAATTTTGACCAATTTCAGGCACAGAAATGACTTTAAACACACTTATTTTAGTTGAAAAAGTAATAATTCACATCCAACCGTCATTTAAAGTCAAAAGATTAAATCTTAAAAATTCCTCAATATTGACCATTTTTTCAACGTTCGACTGGTCCGGGGTCATCGTTTTTCATCAGAAAATTAATTTTTTGGACTCTACCAAAAATGATTCAAAATGTCATTTGGATCGGGCCTCATGTTGAATAACCACTTTTTAAACCCTCACAGTGACCAAAATTGCCATTTTTACAGAGTTTTGCTTACTCAAAATCTTCAATTTTGACCAATTTCAGGCACAGAAATGACTTTAAACACACTTATTTTAGTTGAAAAAGTAATAATTCACATCCAACCGTCATTTAAAGTCAAAAGATTAAATGTTAAAATTTCATCAATATTGACCATTTTTTCAACTTTCGACTGGTCCGGGGTCATCGTTTTTCATCAGAAAATTGATTTTTTGGACTCTACCAAAAAAGATTCAAAATGTCTTTTGGATCGGGTCTCATGTTGAATAACCACTTTTTAAACCCTCACAGTGACCAAAATTGCCATTTTTACAGAGTTTTGCTTACTCAAAATCTTCAATTTTGACCAATTTCAGGCACAGAAATGACTTTAAACACACTTATTTTAGTTGAAAAAGTAATAATTCACATCCAACCGTCATTTAAAGTCAAAAGATTAAATGTTAAAATTTCATCAATATTGACCATTTTTTCAACGTTCGACTGGTCCGGGGTCATCGTTTTTCATCAGAAAATTGATTTTTTGGACTCTACCAAAAATTATTCAAAATGTTTTTTGGATCGGGTCTCATGTTGAATAACCACTTTTTAAACCCTCACAGTGACCAAAATTGCAATTTTTACAGAGTTTTGCTTACTCAAAATCTTAAATTTTGACCAATTTCAGGCACAGAAATGACTTTAAACACACTTATTTTAGTTGAAAAAGTAATAATTCACATCCAACCGTCATTTAAAGTCAAAAGATTAAATGTAAAAATTTCATCAATATTGACCATTTTTTCAACGTTCGACTGGTCCGGGGTCATCGTTTTTCATCAGAAAATTGATTTTTTGGACTCTACCAAAAATGATTCAAAATGTCATTTGGATCGGGCCTCATGTTGAATAACCACTTTTTAAACCCTCACAGTGACCAAAATTGCCATTTTTACAGAGTTTTGCTTACTCAAAATCTTCAATTTTGACCAATTTCAGGCACAGAAATGACTTTAAACACACTTATTTTAGTTGAAAAAGTAATAATTCACATCCAACCGTCATTTAAAGTCAAAAGACTAAATGTTAAAATTTCATCAATATTGACCATTTTTTCAACTTTCGACTGGTCCGGGGTCATCGTTTTTCATCAGAAAATGGATTTTTTGGACTCTACCAAAAAAGATTCAAAATGTCTTTTGGATCGGGTCTCATGTTGAATAACCACTTTTTAAACCCTCACAGTGACCAAAATTGCCATTTTTACAGAGTTTTGCTTACTCAAAATCTTCAATTTTGACCAATTTCAGGCACAGAAATGACTTTAAACACACTTATTTTAGTTGAAAAAGTAATAATTCACATCCAACCATCATTTAAAGTCAAAAGATTAAATGTTAAAATTTCATCAATATTGACAATTTTTTCAACGTTCGACTGGTCCGGGGTCATCGTTTTTCATCAGAAAATTGATTTTTTGGACTCTACCAAAAAAGATTCAAAATGTTTTTTGGATCGGGTCTCATGTTGAATAACCACTTTTTAAACCCTCACAGTGACCAAAATTGCAATTTTTACAGAGTTTTGCTTACTCAAAATCTTAAATTTTGACCAATTTCAGGCACAGAAATGACTTTAAACACACTTATTTTAGTTGAAAAAGTAATAATTCACATCCAACCGTCATTTAAAGTCAAAAGATTAAATGTAAAAATTTCATCAATATTGACTATTTTTTCAACGTTCGACTGGTCCGGGGTCATCGTTTTTCATCAGAAAATTGATTTTTTGGACTCTATCAAAAATGATTCAAAATGTCATTTGGATCGGGCCTCATGTTGAATAACCACTTTTTAAACCCTCACAGTGACCAAAATTGCCATTTTTACAGAGTTTTGCTTACTCAAAATCTTCAATTTTGACCAATTTCAGGCACAGAAATGACTTTAAACACACTTATTTTAGTTGAAAAAGTAATAATTCACATCCAACCATCATTTAAAGTCAAAAGATTAAATGTTAAAATTTCATCAATATTGACCATTTTTTCAACGTTCGACTGGTCCCGGGTCATCGTTTTTCATCAGAAAATTGATTTTTTGGACTCTACCAAAAATGATTCAAAATGTCATTTGGATCGGGCCTCATGTTGAATAACCACTTTTTAAACCCTCACAGTGACCAAAATTGCCATTTTTACAGAGTTTTGCTTACTCAAAATCTTACATTTTGACCAATTTCAGGCACAGAAATGACTTTAAACACACTTATTTTAGTTGAAAAAGTAATAATTCACATCCAACCGTCATTTAAAGTCAAAAGATTAAATGTTAAAATTTCATCAATATTGACCATTTTTTCAACGTTCGACTGGTCCGGGGTCATCGTTTTTCATCAGAAAATTGATTTTTTGGACTCTACCAAAAATTATTCAAAATGTCATTTGGATCGGGCCTCATGTTGAATAACCACTTTTTAAACCCTCACAGTGACCAAAATTGCCATTTTTACAGAGTTTTGCTTACTCAAAATCTTCAATTTTGACCAATTTCAGGCACAGAAATGACTTTAAACACACTTATTTTAGTTGAAAAAGTAATAATTCACATCCAACCGTCATTTAAAGTCAAAAGATTAAATGTTAAAATTTCATCAATATTGACCATTTTTTCAACGTTCGACTGGTCCGGGGTCATCGTTTTTCATCAGAAAATTGATTTTTTGGACTCTACCAAAAATGATTCAAAATGTTATTTGGATTGGGCCTCATGTTGAATAACCACTTTTTAAACCCTCACAGTGACCAAAATTGCCATTTTTACAGAGTTTTGCTTACTCAAAATCTTACATTTTGACCAATTTCAGGCACAGAAATGACTTTAAACACACTTATTTTAGTTGAAAAAGTAATAATTCACATCCAACCGTCATTTAAAGTCAAAAGATTAAATGTTAAAATTTCATCAATATTGACCATTTTTTCAACGTTCGACTGGTCCGGGGTCATCGTTTTTCATCAGAAAATTGATTTTTTGGACTCTACCAAAAATGATTCAAAATGTCATTTGGATCGGGCCTCATGTTGAATAACCACTTTTTAAACCCTCACAGTGACCAAAATTGCCATTTTTACAGAGTTTTGCTTACTCAAAATCTTCAATTTTGACCAATTTCAGGCACAGAAATGACTTTAAACACACTTATTTTAGTTGAAAAAGTAATAATTCACATCCAACCGTCATTTAAAGTCAAAAGATTAAATGTTAAAATTTCATCAATATTGACCATTTTTTCAACGTTCGACTGGTCCGGGGTCATCGTTTTTCATCAGAAAATTGATTTTTTGGACTCTACCAAAAATGATTCAAAATGTCTTTTGGATCGGGTCTCATGTTGAATAACCACTTTTTAAACCCTCACAGTGACCAAAATTGCCATTTTTACAGAGTTTTGCTTACTCAAAATCTTCAATTTTGACCACTTTCAGGCACAGAAATGACTTTAAACACACTTATTTTAGTTGAAAAAGTAATAATTCACATCCAACTGTCATTTAAAGTCAAAAGATTAAATGTAAACATTTCATCAATATTGACCATTTTTTCAACGTTCGACTGGTCCGGGGTCATCGTTTTTCATCAGAAAATTGATTTTTTTGGACTCTACCAAAAATGATTCAAAATGTCATTTGGATCGGGCCTCATGTTGAATAACCACTTTTTAAACCCTCACAGTGACCAAAATTGCCATTTTTACAGAGTTTTGCTTACTCAAAATCTTAAATTTTGACCAATTTCAGGCACAGAAATGACTTTAAACGCACTTATTTTAGTTGAAAAAGTAATAATTCACATCCAACCGTCATTTAAAGTCAAAAGATTAAATGTTAAAATTTCATCAATATTGACCATTTTTTCAATGTTCGACTGGTCCGGGGTCATCGTTTTTCATCAGAAAATTGATTTTTTTGGACTCTACCAAAAATGATTCAAAATGTCATTTGGATCGGGCCTCATGTTGAATAACCACTTTTTAAACCCTCACAGTGACCAAAATTGCCATTTTTACAGAGTTTTGCTTACTCAAAATCTTCAATTTTGACCAATTTCAGGCACAGAAATGACTTTAAACACACTTATTTTAGTTGAAAAAGTAATAATTCACATCCAACCGTCATTTAAAGCCAAAAGATTAAATGTTAAAATTTCATCAATATTGACCATTTTTTCAACGTTCGACTGGTCCGGGGTCATCGTTTTTCATCAGAAAATGGATTTTTTGGACTCTACCAAAAAAGATTCAAAATGTTTTTTGGATCGGGTCTCATGTTGAATAACCACTTTTTAAACCCTCACAGTGACCAAAATTGCCATTTTTACAGAGTTTTGCTTACTCAAAATCTTCAATTTTGACCAATTTCAGGCACAGAAATGACTTTAAACACACTTATTTTAGTTGAAAAAGTAATAATTCACATCCAACCGTTATTTAAAGTCAAAAGATTAAATGTTAAAATTTCATCAATATTGACCATTTTTTCAACGGTCGACTGGTCCGGGGTCATCGTTTTTCATCAGAAAATTGATTTTTTGGACTCTACCAAAAATGATTCAAAATGTCATTTGGATCGGGCCTCATGTTGAATAACCACTTTTTAAACCCTCACAGTGACCAAAATTGCCATTTTTACAGAGTTTTGCTTACTCAAAATCTTAAATTTTGACCAATTTCAGGCACAGAAATGACTTTAAACACACTTATTTTAGTTGAAAAAGTAATAATTCACATCCAACCGTCATTTAAAGTCAAAAGATTAAATGTTAAAATTTCATCAATATTGACCATTTTTTCAACGTTCGACTGGTCCGGGGTCATCGTTTTTCATCAGAAAATTGATTTTTTTGGACTCTACCAAAAATGATTCAAAATGTCATTTGGATCGGGCCTCATGTTGAATAACCACTTTTTAAACCCTCACAGTGACCAAAATTGCCATTTTTACAGAGTTTTGCTTACTCAAAATCTTCAATTTTGACCAATTTCAGGCACAGAAATGACTTTAAACACACTTATTTTAGTTGAAAAAGTAATAATTCACATCCAACCGTCATTTAAAGTCAAAAGATTAAATCTTAAAAATTCCTCAATATTGACCATTTTTTCAACGTTCGACTGGTCCGGGGTCATCGTTTTTCATCAGAAAATTAATTTTTTGGACTCTACCAAAAATGATTCAAAATGTCATTTGGATCGGGCCTCATGTTGAATAACCACTTTTTAAACCCTCACAGTGACCAAAATTGCCATTTTTACAGAGTTTTGCTTACTCAAAATCTTCAATTTTGACCAATTTCAGGCACAGAAATGACTTTAAACACACTTATTTTAGTTGAAAAAGTAATAATTCACATCCAACCGTCATTTAAAGTCAAAAGATTAAATGTTAAAATTTCATCAATATTGACCATTTTTTCAACTTTCGACTGGTCCGGGGTCATCGTTTTTCATCAGAAAATGGATTTTTTGGACTCTACCAAAAAAGATTCAAAATGTCTTTTGGATCGGGTCTCATGTTGAATAACCACTTTTTAAACCCTCACAGTGACCAAAATTGCCATTTTTACAGAGTTTTGCTTACTCAAAATCTTCAATTTTGACCAATTTCAGGCACAGAAATGACTTTAAACACACTTATTTTAGTTGAAAAAGTAATAATTCACATCCAACCGTCATTTAAAGTCAAAAGATTAAATGTTAAAATTTCATCAATATTGACCATTTTTTCAACGTTCGACTGGTCCGGGGTCATCGTTTTTCATCAGAAAATTGATTTTTTGGACTCTACCAAAAATGATTCAAAATGTTTTTTGGATCGGGTCTCATGTTGAATAACCACTTTTTAAACCCTCACAGTGACCAAAATTGCAATTTTTACAGAGTTTTGCTTACTCAAAATCTTAAATTTTGACCAATTTCAGGCACAGAAATGACTTTAAACACACTTATTTTAGTTGAAAAAGTAATAATTCACATCCAACCGTCATTTAAAGTCAAAAGATTAAATGTAAAAATTTCATCAATATTGACCATTTTTTCAACGTTCGACTGGTCCGGGGTCATCGTTTTTCATCAGAAAATGGATTTTTTGGACTCTACCAAAAAAGATTCAAAATGTCATTTGGATCGGGCCTCATGTTGAATAACCACTTTTTAAACCCTCACAGTGACCAAAATTACCATTTTTACAGAGTTTTGCTTACTCAAAATCTTCAATTTTGACCAATTTCAGGCACAGAAATGACTTTAAACACACTTATTTTAGTTGAAAAAGTAATAATTCACATCCAACCGTCATTTAAAGTCAAAAGATTAAATGTTAAAATTTCATCAATATTGACCATTTTTTCAACGTTCGACTGGTCCGGGGTCATCGTTTTTCATCAGAAAATTGATTTTTTGGACTCTACCAAAAATGATTCAAAATGTCATTTGGATCGGGCCTCATGTTGAATAACCACTTTTTAAACCCTCACAGTGACCAAAATTGCCATTTTTACAGAGTTTTGCTTACTCAAAATCTTACATTTTGACCAATTTCAGGCACAGAAATGACTTTAAACACACTTATTTTAGTTGAAAAAGTAATAATTCACATCCAACCGTCATTTAAAGTCAAAAGATTAAATGTTAAAATTTCATCAATATTGACCATTTTTTCAACGTTCGACTGGTCCCGGGTCATCGTTTTTCATCAGAAAATTGATTTTTTGGACTCTACCAAAAATGATTCAAAATGTCATTTGGATCGGGCCTCATGTTGAATAACCACTTTTTAAACCCTCACAGTGACCAAAATTGCCATTTTTACAGAGTTTTGCTTACTCAAAATCTTACATTTTGACCAATTTCAGGCACAGAAATGACTTTAAACACACTTATTTTAGTTGAAAAAGTAATAATTCACATCCAACCGTCATTTAAAGTCAAAAGATTAAATGTTAAAATTTCATCAATATTGACCATTTTTTCAACGTTCGACTGGTCCGGGGTCATCGTTTTTCATCAGAAAATTGATTTTTTGGACTCTACCAAAAATTATTCAAAATGTCATTTGGATCGGGCCTCATGTTGAATAACCACTTTTTAAACCCTCACAGTGACCAAAATTGCCATTTTTACAGAGTTTTGCTTACTCAAAATCTTCAATTTTGACCAATTTCAGGCACAGAAATGACTTTAAACACACTTATTTTAGTTGAAAAAGTAATAATTCACATCCAACCGTCATTTAAAGTCAAAAGATTAAATGTTAAAATTTCATCAATATTGACCATTTTTTCAACGTTCGACTGGTCCGGGGTCATCGTTTTTCATCAGAAAATTGATTTTTTGGACTCTACCAAAAATGATTCAAAATGTTATTTGGATTGGGCCTCATGTTGAATAACCACTTTTTAAACCCTCACAGTGACCAAAATTGCCATTTTTACAGAGTTTTGCTTACTCAAAATCTTACATTTTGACCAATTTCAGGCACAGAAATGACTTTAAACACACTTATTTTAGTTGAAAAAGTAATAATTCACATCCAACCGTCATTTAAAGTCAAAAGATTAAATGTTAAAATTTCATCAATATTGACCATTTTTTCAACGTTCGACTGGTCCGGGGTCATCGTTTTTCATCAGAAAATTGATTTTTTGGACTCTACCAAAAATGATTCAAAATGTCATTTGGATCGGGCCTCATGTTGAATAACCACTTTTTAAACCCTCACAGTGACCAAAATTGCCATTTTTACAGAGTTTTGCTTACTCAAAATCTTCAATTTTGACCAATTTCAGGCACAGAAATGACTTTAAACACACTTATTTTAGTTGAAAAAGTAATAATTCACATCCAACCGTCATTTAAAGTCAAAAGATTAAATGTTAAAATTTCATCAATATTGACCATTTTTTCAACGTTCGACTGGTCCGGGGTCATCGTTTTTCATCAGAAAATTGATTTTTTGGACTCTACCAAAAATGATTCAAAATGTCTTTTGGATCGGGTCTCATGTTGAATAACCACTTTTTAAACCCTCACAGTGACCAAAATTGCCATTTTTACAGAGTTTTGCTTACTCAAAATCTTCAATTTTGACCACTTTCAGGCACAGAAATGACTTTAAACACACTTATTTTAGTTGAAAAAGTAATAATTCACATCCAACTGTCATTTAAAGTCAAAAGATTAAATGTAAACATTTCATCAATATTGACCATTTTTTCAACGTTCGACTGGTCCGGGGTCATCGTTTTTCATCAGAAAATTGATTTTTTTGGACTCTACCAAAAATGATTCAAAATGTCATTTGGATCGGGCCTCATGTTGAATAACCACTTTTTAAACCCTCACAGTGACCAAAATTGCCATTTTTACAGAGTTTTGCTTACTCAAAATCTTAAATTTTGACCAATTTCAGGCACAGAAATGACTTTAAACGCACTTATTTTAGTTGAAAAAGTAATAATTCACATCCAACCGTCATTTAAAGTCAAAAGATTAAATGTTAAAATTTCATCAATATTGACCATTTTTTCAATGTTCGACTGGTCCGGGGTCATCGTTTTTCATCAGAAAATTGATTTTTTTGGACTCTACCAAAAATGATTCAAAATGTCATTTGGATCGGGCCTCATGTTGAATAACCACTTTTTAAACCCTCACAGTGACCAAAATTGCCATTTTTACAGAGTTTTGCTTACTCAAAATCTTCAATTTTGACCAATTTCAGGCACAGAAATGACTTTAAACACACTTATTTTAGTTGAAAAAGTAATAATTCACATCCAACCGTCATTTAAAGCCAAAAGATTAAATGTTAAAATTTCATCAATATTGACCATTTTTTCAACGTTCGACTGGTCCGGGGTCATCGTTTTTCATCAGAAAATGGATTTTTTGGACTCTACCAAAAAAGATTCAAAATGTTTTTTGGATCGGGTCTCATGTTGAATAACCACTTTTTAAACCCTCACAGTGACCAAAATTGCCATTTTTACAGAGTTTTGCTTACTCAAAATCTTCAATTTTGACCAATTTCAGGCACAGAAATGACTTTAAACACACTTATTTTAGTTGAAAAAGTAATAATTCACATCCAACCGTTATTTAAAGTCAAAAGATTAAATGTTAAAATTTCATCAATATTGACCATTTTTTCAACGGTCGACTGGTCCGGGGTCATCGTTTTTCATCAGAAAATTGATTTTTTGGACTCTACCAAAAATGATTCAAAATGTCATTTGGATCGGGCCTCATGTTGAATAACCACTTTTTAAACCCTCACAGTGACCAAAATTGCCATTTTTACAGAGTTTTGCTTACTCAAAATCTTAAATTTTGACCAATTTCAGGCACAGAAATGACTTTAAACACACTTATTTTAGTTGAAAAAGTAATAATTCACATCCAACCGTCATTTAAAGTCAAAAGATTAAATGTTAAAATTTCATCAATATTGACCATTTTTTCAACGTTCGACTGGTCCGGGGTCATCGTTTTTCATCAGAAAATTGATTTTTTTGGACTCTACCAAAAATGATTCAAAATGTCATTTGGATCGGGCCTCATGTTGAATAACCACTTTTTAAACCCTCACAGTGACCAAAATTGCCATTTTTACAGAGTTTTGCTTACTCAAAATCTTCAATTTTGACCAATTTCAGGCACAGAAATGACTTTAAACACACTTATTTTAGTTGAAAAAGTAATAATTCACATCCAACCGTCATTTAAAGTCAAAAGATTAAATCTTAAAAATTCCTCAATATTGACCATTTTTTCAACGTTCGACTGGTCCGGGGTCATCGTTTTTCATCAGAAAATTAATTTTTTGGACTCTACCAAAAATGATTCAAAATGTCATTTGGATCGGGCCTCATGTTGAATAACCACTTTTTAAACCCTCACAGTGACCAAAATTGCCATTTTTACAGAGTTTTGCTTACTCAAAATCTTCAATTTTGACCAATTTCAGGCACAGAAATGACTTTAAACACACTTATTTTAGTTGAAAAAGTAATAATTCACATCCAACCGTCATTTAAAGTCAAAAGATTAAATGTTAAAATTTCATCAATATTGACCATTTTTTCAACTTTCGACTGGTCCGGGGTCATCGTTTTTCATCAGAAAATGGATTTTTTGGACTCTACCAAAAAAGATTCAAAATGTCTTTTGGATCGGGTCTCATGTTGAATAACCACTTTTTAAACCCTCACAGTGACCAAAATTGCCATTTTTACAGAGTTTTGCTTACTCAAAATCTTCAATTTTGACCAATTTCAGGCACAGAAATGACTTTAAACACACTTATTTTAGTTGAAAAAGTAATAATTCACATCCAACCGTCATTTAAAGTCAAAAGATTAAATGTTAAAATTTCATCAATATTGACCATTTTTTCAACGTTCGACTGGTCCGGGGTCATCGTTTTTCATCAGAAAATTGATTTTTTGGACTCTACCAAAAATGATTCAAAATGTTTTTTGGATCGGGTCTCATGTTGAATAACCACTTTTTAAACCCTCACAGTGACCAAAATTGCAATTTTTACAGAGTTTTGCTTACTCAAAATCTTAAATTTTGACCAATTTCAGGCACAGAAATGACTTTAAACACACTTATTTTAGTTGAAAAAGTAATAATTCACATCCAACCGTCATTTAAAGTCAAAAGATTAAATGTAAAAATTTCATCAATATTGACCATTTTTTCAACGTTCGACTGGTCCGGGGTCATCGTTTTTCATCAGAAAATGGATTTTTTGGACTCTACCAAAAAAGATTCAAAATGTCATTTGGATCGGGCCTCATGTTGAATAACCACTTTTTAAACCCTCACAGTGACCAAAATTGCCATTTTTACAGAGTTTTGCTTACTCAAAATCTTCAATTTTGACCAATTTCAGGCACAGAAATGACTTTAAACACACTTATTTTAGTTGAAAAAGTAATAATTCACATCCAACCGTCATTTAAAGTCAAAAGATTAAATGTTAAAATTTCATCAATATTGACCATTTTTTCAACGTTCGACTGGTCCGGGGTCATCGTTTTTCATCAGAAAATTGATTTTTTGGACTCTACCAAAAATGATTCAAAATGTCATTTGGATCGGGCCTCATGTTGAATAACCACTTTTTAAACCCTCACAGTGACCAAAATTGCCATTTTTACAGAGTTTTGCTTACTCAAAATCTTACATTTTGACCAATTTCAGGCACAGAAATGACTTTAAACACACTTATTTTAGTTGAAAAAGTAATAATTCACATCCAACCGTCATTTAAAGTCAAAAGATTAAATGTTAAAATTTCATCAATATTGACCATTTTTTCAACTTTCGACTGGTCCGGGGTCATCGTTTTTCATCAGAAAATGGATTTTTTGGACTCTACCAAAAAAGATTCAAAATGTCTTTTGGATCGGGTCTCATGTTGAATAACCACTTTTTAAACCCTCACAGTGACCAAAATTGCCATTTTTACAGAGTTTTGCTTACTCAAAATCTTCAATTTTGACCAATTTCAGGCACAGAAATGACTTTAAACACACTTATTTTAGTTGAAAAAGTAATAATTCACATCCAACCATCATTTAAAGTCAAAAGATTAAATGTTAAAATTTCATCAATATTGACAATTTTTTCAACGTTCGACTGGTCCCGGGTCATCGTTTTTCATCAGAAAATTGATTTTTTGGACTCTATCAAAAATGATTCAAAATGTCATTTGGATCGGGCCTCATGTTGAATAACCACTTTTTAAACCCTCACAGTGACCAAAATTGCCATTTTTACAGAGTTTTGCTTACTCAAAATCTTCAATTTTGACCAATTTCAGGCACAGAAATGACTTTAAACACACTTATTTTAGTTGAAAAAGTAATAATTCACATCCAACCGTCATTTAAAGTCAAAAGATTAAATGTTAAAATTTCATCAATATTGACCATTTTTTCAACGTTCGACTGGTCCGGGGTCATCGTTTTTCATCAGAAAATTGATTTTTTGGACTCTACCAAAAATGATTCAAAATGTCATTTGGATCGGGCCTCATGTTGAATAACCACTTTTTAAACCCTCACAGTGACCAAAATTGCCATTTTTACAGAGTTTTGCTTACTCAAAATCTTACATTTTGACCAATTTCAGGCACAGAAATGACTTTAAACACACTTATTTTAGTTGAAAAAGTAATAATTCACATCCAACCGTCATTTAAAGTCAAAAGATTAAATGTTAAAATTTCATCAATATTGACCATTTTTTCAACGTTCGACTGCCGGGGTCATCGTTTTTCATCAGAAAATTGATTTTTTGGACTCTATCAAAAATGATTCAAAATGTCATTTGGATCGGGCCTCATGTTGAATAACCACTTTTTAAACCCTCACAGTGACCAAAATTGCCATTTTTACAGAGTTTTGCTTACTCAAAATCTTCAATTTTGACCAATTTCAGGCACAGAAATGACTTTAAACACACTTATTTTAGTTGAAAAAGTAATAATTCACATCCAACCGTCATTTAAAGTCAAAAGATTAAATGTTAAAATTTCATCAATATTGACCATTTTTTCAACGTTCGACTGGTCCGGGGTCATCGTTTTTCATCAGAAAATTGATTTTTTGGACTCTACCAAAAATGATTCAAAATGTCATTTGGATCGGGCCTCATGTTGAATAACCACTTTTTAAACCCTCACAGTGACCAAAATTGCCATTTTTACAGAGTTTTGCTTACTCAAAATCTTACATTTTGACCAATTTCAGGCACAGAAATGACTTTAAACACACTTATTTTAGTTGAAAAAGTAATAATTCACATCCAACCGTCATTTAAAGTCAAAAGATTAAATGTTAAAATTTCATCAATATTGACAATTTTTTCAACGTTCGACTGGTCCGGGGTCATCGTTTTTCATCAGAAAATTGATTTTTTGGACTCTACCAAAAAAGATTCAAAATGTTTTTTGGATCGGGTCTAATGTTGAATAACCACTTTTTAAACCCTCACAATGACCAAAATTGCAATTTTTACAGAGTTTTGCTTACTCAAAATCTTAAATTTTGACCAATTTCAGGCACAGAAATGACTTTAAACACACTTATTTTAGTTGAAAAAGTAATAATTCACATCCAACCGTCATTTAAAGTCAAAAGATTAAATGTAAAAATTTCATCAATATTGACCATTTTTTCAACGTTCGACTGGTCCGGGGTCATCGTTTTTCATCAGAAAATTGATTTTTTGGACTCTATCAAAAATGATTCAAAATGTCATTTGGATCGGGCCTCATGTTGAATAACCACTTTTTAAACCCTCACAGTGACCAAAATTGCCATTTTTACAGAGTTTTGCTTACTCAAAATCTTCAATTTTGACCAATTTCAGGCACAGAAATGACTTTAAACACACTTATTTTAGTTGAAAAAGTAATAATTCAGATCCAAACGTCATTTAAAGTCAAAAGATTAAATGTTAAAATTTCATCAATATTGACCATTTTTTCAACGTTCGACTGGTCCGGGGTCATCGTTTTTCATCAGAAAATTGATTTTTTGGACTCTACCAAAAATGATTCAAAATGTCATTTGGATCGGGCCTCATGTTGAATAACCACTTTTTAAACCCTCACAGTGACCAAAATTGCCATTTTTACAGAGTTTTGCTTACTCAAAATCTTACATTTTGACCAATTTCAGGCACAGAAATGACTTTAAACACACTTATTTTAGTTGAAAAAGTAATAATTCACATCCAACCGTCATTTAAAGTCAAAAGATTAAATGTTAAAATTTCATCAATATTGACCATTTTTTCAACGTTCGACTGGTCCGGGGTCATCGTTTTTCATCAGAAAATTGATTTTTTGGACTCTACCAAAAATGATTCAAAATGTCATTTGGATCGGGCCTCATGTTGAATAACCACTTTTTAAACCCTCACAGTGACCAAAATTGCCATTTTTACAGAGTTTTGCTTACTCAAAATCTTCAATTTTGACCAATTTCAGGCACAGAAATGACTTTAAACACACTTATTTTAGTTGAAAAAGTAATAATTCACATCCAACCGTCATTTAAAGTCAAAAGATTAAATGTTAAAATTTCATCAATATTGACCATTTTTTCAACGTTCGACTGGTCCGGGGTCATCGTTTTTCATCAGAAAATTGATTTTTTGGACTCTACCAAAAATGATTCAAAATGTCTTTTGGATCGGGTCTCATGTTGAATAACCACTTTTTAAACCCTCACAGTGACCAAAATTGCCATTTTTACAGAGTTTTGCTTACTCAAAATCTTCAATTTTGACCACTTTCAGGCACAGAAATGACTTTAAACACACTTATTTTAGTTGAAAAAGTAATAATTCACATCCAACTGTCATTTAAAGTCAAAAGATTAAATGTAAACATTTCATCAATATTGACCATTTTTTCAACGTTCGACTGGTCCGGGGTCATCGTTTTTCATCAGAAAATTGATTTTTTTGGACTCTACCAAAAATGATTCAAAATGTCATTTGGATCGGGCCTCATGTTGAATAACCACTTTTTAAACCCTCACAGTGACCAAAATTGCCATTTTTACAGAGTTTTGCTTACTCAAAATCTTAAATTTTGACCAATTTCAGGCACAGAAATGACTTTAAACACACTTATTTTAGTTGAAAAAGTAATAATTCACATCCAACCGTCATTTAAAGTCAAAAGATTAAATGTTAAAATTTCATCAATATTGACCATTTTTTCAACGTTCGACTGGTCCGGGGTCATCGTTTTTCATCAGAAAATTGATTTTTTTGGACTCTACCAAAAATGATTCAAAATGTCATTTGGATCGGGCCTCATGTTGAATAACCACTTTTTAAACCCTCACAGTGACCAAAATTGCCATTTTTACAGAGTTTTGCTTACTCAAAATCTTCAATTTTGACCAATTTCAGGCACAGAAATGACTTTAAACACACTTATTTTAGTTGAAAAAGTAATAATTCACATCCAACCGTCATTTAAAGTCAAAAGATTAAATGTTAAAATTTCATCAATATTGACCATTTTTTCAACGTTCGACTGGTCCGGGGTCATCGTTTTTCATCAGAAAATGGATTTTTTGGACTCTACCAAAAAAGATTCAAAATGTTTTTTGGATCGGGTCTCATGTTGAATAACCACTTTTTAAACCCTCACAGTGACCAAAATTGCAATTTTTACAGAGTTTTGCTTACTCAAAATCTTTAAATTTTGACCAATTTCAGGCACAGAAATGACTTTAAACACACTTGTTTTAGTTGAAAAAGTAATAATTCACATCCAACCGTCATTTAAAGTCAAAAGATTAAATGTTAAAATTTCGTCAATATTGACCATTTTTTCAACGTTCGACTGGTCCGGGGTCATCGTTTTTCATCAGAAAATTGATTTTTTGGACTCTACCAAAAATGATTCAAAATGTCATTTGGATCGGCCCTCATGTTGAATAACCACTTTTTAAACCCTCACAGTGACCAAAATTGCCATTTTTACAGAGTTTTGCTTACTCAAAATCTTCAATTTTGACCAATTTCAGGCACAGAAAGGACTTTAAACACACTTATTTTAGTTGAAAAAGTAATAATTCACATCCAACCGTCATTTAAAGTCAAAAGATTAAATGTTAAAATTTCATCAATATTGACCATTTTTTCAACGTTCGACTGGTCCGGGGTCATCGTTTTTCATCAGAAAATGGATTTTTTGGACTCTACCAAAAGAGATTCAAAATGTCTTTTGGATCGGGCCTCATGTTGAATAACCACTTTTTAAACCCTCACAGTGACCAAAATTGCCATTTTTACAGAGTTTTGCTTACTCAAAATCTTACATTTTGACCAATTTCAGGCACAGAAATGACTTTAAACACACTTATTTTAGTTGAAAAAGTAATAATTCACATCCAACCGTCATTTAAAGTCAAAAGATTAAATGTTAAAATTTCATCAATATTGACCATTTTTTCAACGTTCGACTGGTCCGGGGTCATCGTTTTTCATCAGAAAATTGATTTTTTTGGACTCTACCAAAAATTATTCAAAATGTCATTTGGATCGGGCCTCATGTTGAATAACCACTTTTTAAACCCTCACAGTGACCAAAATTGCCATTTTTACAGAGTTTTGCTTACTCAAAATCTTCAATTTTGACCAATTTCAGGCACAGAAATGACTTTAAACACACTTATTTTAGTTGAAAAAGTAATAATTCACATCCAACCGTCATTTAAAGTCAAAAGATTAAATGTTAAAATTTCATCAATATTGACCATTTTTTCAACGTTCGACTGGTCCGGGGTCATCGTTTTTCATCAGAAAATTGATTTTTTGGACTCTACCAAAAATGATTCAAAATGTTATTTGGATTGGGCCTCATGTTGAATAACCACTTTTTAAACCCTCACAGTGACCAAAATTGCCATTTTTACAGAGTTTTGCTTACTCAAAATCTTACATTTTGACCAATTTCAGGCACAGAAATGACTTTAAACACACTTATTTTAGTTGAAAAAGTAATAATTCACATCCAACCGTCATTTAAAGTCAAAAGATTAAATGTTAAAATTTCATCAATATTGACCATTTTTTCAACGTTCGACTGGTCCGGGGTCATCGTTTTTCATCAGAAAATTGATTTTTTGGACTCTACCAAAAATGATTCAAAATGTCATTTGGATCGGGCCTCATGTTGAATAACCACTTTTTAAACCCTCACAGTGACCAAAATTGCCATTTTTACAGAGTTTTGCTTACTCAAAATCTTCAATTTTGACCAATTTCAGGCACAGAAATGACTTTAAACACACTTATTTTAGTTGAAAAAGTAATAATTCACATCCAACCGTCATTTAAAGTCAAAAGATTAAATGTTAAAATTTCATCAATATTGACCATTTTTTCAACGTTCGACTGGTCCGGGGTCATCGTTTTTCATCAGAAAATTGATTTTTTGGACTCTACCAAAAATGATTCAAAATGTCTTTTGGATCGGGTCTCATGTTGAATAACCACTTTTTAAACCCTCACAGTGACCAAAATGGAAAGGGGCGACCACTCGGTCCCCCCGCACGTATGGCGGAGTGCCTCGATCCCCCCGGGAAGCCATTTTTTGGGCGGGAGGCGCGTCTCGGCTGGTATGCCCGAAGCGGCGTAGCCGGGGCGCGCCTTTTTCCCGCCCTAGAGTGGGCTGGCCTAGACACCGACGTAGCCAGCCCCGCCCCCGGGACGGGCAGGGGCGGGTTTACGCCCGCCCTGAAGACGGATAAAAAGAGACGCAAGACCAGAAGACGTCCTCTTGTTCTTGTGCTCCGAAGCTGCACCTCCTCGCTACACGTGAGCTCGGGACAGAACGAAGAGCCAATTTTGAGCGTTTTGATCTTTTTCTTTGTCTTGTAGATACTTCCTCGGAGAAATGCCCAAGAAAGGCGCGAAGAGAATGACGACCGACCAGATGGTGCGGGCCCTTTGCAAGGAGGTGTCCGACATAAAGAAACGGTTGGCGGAGCGAGACGGGGAGGAGGGTTCGGGCCCTGCGCCGGCTGGAGGGAGACCTAAGAGACCGAGAAGGGTTCCAGCCGGTGGAAACGTCCCGGTTCCCTCTGCCCCGCTCGAGGCACCGACCCCAGTACCAATGGAGGGGAATCCAATCCCCGTTGTCGTCACCCCGACTTCCAAGGAAGACATGCCTCCCGAGCTGGCAGCACAGCTAGCAGCATGGTTGGGGGATAGTAGTGATGGCGCCACGGCTGCCGAGGCACAGGCGCTGATGAAAGGGCTTCGTGAGAAAAGAGATGCAGCTAAAGTGACTGCGCCGTTGGCGGGAATAGACAAGCCGCAAGCGGCAGAAGCTGCGTCCGGTTCAGGTAAGCGGCCATTGCCGATGGCAAGGGACGAGTCAGCACCCTCTCGTAGAGAGAGATTGGGACAACATGTGCCTTTAGCTATAAAGGAAAAAATCTGGGCGGGGGAGTACGTGAATATTTTCTCCTTGCTTGTCGATCATTATGAGATAGAGCATGTCAAGAGTCAGAAGGACCTCATGCATCCGAGTGTTTGGCGCGCAAAAATGGCCGCCTTTAAGGTAAATGAGAATATTGGCAACTGGGGCAATGCGTGGGGTATCTTTACATCGATTTTGGGGGAACGTAGGCCCGAGTTGCTTCCTGGGTTTCCCATTTATCAATCACGAATAATGGGTTACTCGACAGCGTATCAAGGTAACCATTGGTTTTGTTATGACAATCTGTTCAGGAAAGAAAAGGAACATAACAAGAGTTTGACTTGGGATTGCTACGATTCTGTAACATGGGATAAAATGAAAGAATCGGGAATGTTAAGAATGCCATTGGTTGGGAGCACTGTTGTTGAGTACTCCCGCCAAAATGTGGGGACGCCCTTTCGACCAAGTGCGAGCACCGACGATCAGTCGAGGCCCGCAGGCAATACAGGGAGAAAGGGTTTCTGTTTTAATTTCAACAAAGGGAAATGTACCAGGCCTCCGGGATCGTGTAAATTCAAACACGAATGTAGTACATGTGGGTCGTCCCATCCTGAGTCATCGTGCAGAGCCAGAACGAGTGAGAATGGGGGTAAGGGAGGCGCCAAACAGGTCTAAACTAGTCCGAGGGGCGCATTTACCAACCCCGATTGATACCTTGGCAATGATTCCCTGGCTCAGCGAATACCCGGATCGTACTTCTGCTGGGGTGCTGCGGAACGGTTTTACACATGGTTTCCGCATCCCGGTGGGGGACTATCAGGGTGTAGGGATGTGCAAAAATCAACTTTCCGTTTTACAGCATACATCTGTAGTGCAAGAGAAAATTCAGAAAGAGGTTAGCCGGGGACGGGTCGCCGGCCCGTTTAGTGTACCCCCGGTACCGGATTTTGTTTGTTCTCCGTTAGGGGTGGTCCCCAAGAAGGACCCAGGTGAGTTTCGTTTGATCCATAATCTGTCTGCTCCACATGGTCTGTCGGTGAACGACGCAATTGATCCAGAAGTTTGTTCGGTGCGATACACATCGTTTGACGAGGCAGTAGCCATCTTGAATCGCCTGGGGCCCGGGACGTTGATGGCGAAATCGGATATCGAGTCAGCGTTCCGGTTGCTCCCGGTACACCCAGACGATCAGCGTCTTTTGGGATTCGGGTTCCAGGGGTCATTTTACATGGATAGGTGTATGCCAATGGGATGCTCTATATCATGTGCCTATTTTGAGCAATTCAGCACTTTCCTGCAATGGGTGTTCACTAAGAAAACGGGTTTCCGAAATGTAATGCACTACCTTGACGACTTTTTGTTCCTCGGCCCCGCCGGAAATCCCGAATGTGCCCAGGCCTTAGCCAAATTCTGTGTGTTGATGGGTCAGTTTGGCGTGCCATTGGCACCGGGTAAAACTATGGGTCCCACGACTTGCCTCGAGTTTTTGGGGATCGAGTTGGACTCAAGGGAGGGGTGTTTCCGTTTACCAGCTAGCAAAGTGTTGAAATTCAGGGCAGCCCTCCAAGTATGTTTAAATGCATCTAAGGTTACACTTCATCAGTTGCAACAATTAGTGGGAAAGTTGAACTTTGCCTTGAGGGTGATCCCAATGGCTCGCCCCTTTTCCCGCTCAATTGCCCAAGCGATGGTTGGCCTCAAGGTGGGTCACCATCGCACGAGGTTATCGGCTGAGGTCCGCCAGGACATGCGGATTTGGTTAGCATTTTTGGCGGACTTCAATGGCCGAGTCGTCTGGAACAAGCCAGCCGTGTCCTCCGAAGAGCTTGGGCTATGGACAGATTCAGCAGGAAGCATAGGCTTCGGCGCCATCTTCGGCACAAAATGGTCTGCACAAAGATGGCCCCTATGGTGGCACGAGAAAGGGCTGACGAGTAATATTGCTTTCCTTGAACTATTTCCCATTCTGGTGGCCCTGAGAACCTGGCCAGAAGGGTTCAGAGATCATTCTGTTGTGTTCTGGTCCGACAATATGACCGTGGTAGAATGCATCAATAGTCAGGCAGCCCGTTGTAAATTGATTTTGAGGCTGCTCAAAGAAATCGTCTTACTGTGTATGCAACTGAACGTGATATTCAGAGCAAAACATGTCCCAGGGGTGATGAATCAGGCTGCTGATGCACTGTCTCGTTTTCACATGCAGGCTTTCTCGGGTTTCCTTCCTTCAGCGGACCCAGAGCCGGCACCCTTCCCCGAAGCTCTCTGGTCTCTCGGTGCCCCGAACTTCGTCACCTCGTGGGAGAGAGTCTAGCACCCAGGACAAGGAAGGCATATGAAGGGGCGTTTCAGGCCTATTTAGCCTTTTTGGGGGCAGAGAGAGGGGGACTTTGGGGTCAGGAAGAGTGGGTAGTAATTTTTCTGATGTCCTTACGTAGGGCTGGGAAATCGGTGGCTACGGCCCAAAGGCATCGTGCCGCCATTTCCTTTGTTGCCAGGGCCCATGGCATCCGGGACCCGACAGCGTCTTTTACAGTACAAAAGGCGCTGCGTGGGTGGCAACGCCTAGAGGGTCGCAGAGTAGACGTAAGACGACCGATAGGTCTAGATAGGTTGTCCCAGTTACTGGCCACGCTCCCTGACACATGCTCGTCTCCTTTCGAGACCTGTTTGTTCCGGACTGCATTTACGCTGGCATTTCACGGGGCTATGAGAGTTAGTGAGCTGGTTGCAAGGAACAAACGGGATGTGGCGGGGGGCTTGTGCGGGGAGCGTGTTCAGATCAGGGGCGATGCGATGATTGTCTCCTTTCTCAGGTCCAAGACCGACCAAGATGGGAAGGGGGACTGCACGATCATTCGCAGGATCCCCGGGTCATCCATGTGTCCGGTACAGTGCTTAGAAGATTACCTAGCACGAAGGGTGGCATCATGGGGGGGGACATTGTTGAGGCATGCAGACGCCACCCCGCTGACGAGGTTTCAGTTTCGGCGGGTGCTTGCAATGGCCATCGCCGCAGCGGGCTTGGACCCGGGCGAATTTGGGACCCATTCCTTTCGAATAGGGGCTGCCACTGAAGCTACAGCCAGGGGTCTTAATGTAGAACAAGTGAAACGTGTGGGGCGCTGGTCCTCCAATTGTTATAAGAGGTACGTGCGATTGCACATGTTGTGAAGCTATAATCATGTACTCACGCTTCTTGTCTTTTGTTTGTTTTCAGTTGCGCAAGCCTACGCGGCAGGGCGGACTGTGCAGTCGACCCAACACCAGGCCAGCGGTCACACATCACCGGCTGAGAGAAAGGAGGTGTGGGTCGTGGGCCACTCATACGTGAGACGGGCCGCGGACGTATTCAAAGCAGGTGACATGATTCACGTACCTGGGGAATACGGGTACAGAGTGTCCTTCTACGGAAGGGGCGGTCTCTGTATTGACCAGTTTCAAGCATTCTTTGAGGGTTTGTTAGAGCGGATGAGGTCACCGCCGTCCATAGTCATAGTGCATTTGGGGGGCAATGATTTGGTCACCACCGGTAGACGACTTCTCCTGGAGGCTATGCTTTCCACGGTAAGTTGGTTAGCGAGGAGAGTTCCGGGGTGCATAATTGCGTGGTCTCATATGATCCCACGAAAAGAGTGGCGGGGGGCTATCTCGATCCCTGCTTTGAATCATTCCGTTAGAAAATTGAATAACAAAGTGAGTAGGTTGTTCCGTTCCAAGACATTGCATTCGATCTCGCATAGTTGTATTAATGGTGACAGTATGTATGTGGGGGATGGCGTGCATTTGTCGAGGGTGGGGAATGAGTTACTCATAGGAGACTTCTTAGCTTGGTTAAAATCGTTAAAACATGACCTTTAGGTAGGAGTTTTGTGGGGGGTCCGGATAGCCGGTCAACTATCCGGACCTGTGGCGGTAAGGTCATGATCGGTGAGCACTAATTGGTAGATCCCTATGAGTGGGCGTCACCCAACACGGATGGGAGCGCTCGGGAGAGGTGGCCATTGGCCCCTCAATGGGGAGGCGGTCCCGTCTAAGGGCGGGTCGCCGGAAGTAAAGGAAAGGCGGTCAAGGCCCCTTCCTTTGTAGGAGGGGTTACAGCCCCCTCCTGGGGAATTTCCCGGGGCCAGTGTCATCTGCAACGGCAGATGCGGTAAGTTGTGTGGGGTGGGGGGAGGTCCACGATACCTTCTAGATACCACACACAAGTATTCGAACGACCTTTAAATGGCGTCGAGTCTTAAGTGCCCCCGTCAAGTCAAGGGAAATTGTTAGTAGTTGCACTTGAGGTAAGCCTCTGTGCTGTCGCCCCTTCCAAGTGGGAGGGGTAAGTCTGGTTAGGGATCTTGACACCGGTTATGACCTTGCCGTTGGCCCTTAAACGTTAGGATGTACAATTTCAGTGTTTATAGAGAATGTTTTGTAGGATGCTAGTTCGGCTAGGAGAACCTCTGTATTAGAGAATATGTTAAGGTTAGCCAAACATCGCAATGTGATAATGAAATTGTACATAACATGAAACGTTTAATGTTTAATTTTTTGTTTTAATAAATACGGCCGCGGGAGGGTCACTCCCTCCCACATCCAAAAACTTTAAGAACTGTTTCCGGTTTCCCTCCTTGTGGGATCGTGTTGAGAGGGGGTGGCGGGTATCTCAGCCATATGGAAAGGGGCGACCACTCGGTCCCCCCGCACGTATGGCGGAGTGCCTCGATCCCCCCGGGAAGCCATTTTTTGGGCGGGAGGCGCGTCTCGGCTGGTATGCCCGAAGCGGCGTAGCCGGGGCGCGCCTTTTTCCCGCCCTAGAGTGGGCTGGCCTAGACACCGACGTAGCCAGCCCCGCCCCCGGGACGGGCAGGGGCGGGTTTACGCCCGCCCTGAAGACGGATAAAAAGAGACGCAAGACCAGAAGACGTCCTCTTGTTCTTGTGCTCCGAAGCTGCACCTCCTCGCTACACGTGAGCTCGGGACAGAACGAAGAGCCAATTTTGACCCACCCACCAGCCCCTGAGGACAGCAAGTTGTTGTGCAATAAAGTGAATTTTTATTAGTATGTTTTTCTGTTTCGTTTACCGGTTGTGAAAGTATCAGTTTGTAGTTGATCATAATAAAGTATGGTGAATGTCGTGTAGGTTGTTGCGATTAAAATGACTTGATATAGTGTTGCATTTTAAGCATGCTCTTTCGGTCGTAGCGACCAATGTTTTCATAGGTTTGAGTAAGAATTGTCGTATTTATTTTTGGTAGGCGGTAAGGTCATGATCGGTGAGCACTAATTGGTAGATCCCTATGAGTGGGCGTCACCCAACACGGATGGGAGCGCTCGGGAGAGGTGGCCATTGGCCCCTCAATGGGGAGGCGGTCCCGTCTAAGGGCGGGTCGCCGGAAGTAAAGGAAAGGCGGTCAAGGCCCCTTCCTTTGTAGGAGGGGTTACAGCCCCCTCCTGGGGAATTTCCCGGGGCCAGTGTCATCTGCGACGGCAGATGCGGTAAGTTGTGTGGGGTGGGGGGAGGTCCACGATACCTTCTAGATACCACACACAAGTATTCGAACGACCTTTAAATGGCGTCGAGTCTTAAGTGCCCCCGTCAAGTCAAGGGAAATTGTTAGTAGTTGCACTTGAGGTAAGCCTCTGTGCTGTCGCCCCTTCCAAGTGGGAGGGGTAAGTCTGGTTAGGGATCTTGACACCGGTTATGACCTTGCCGTTGGCCCTTAAACGTTAGGATGTACAATTTCAGTGTTTATAGAGAATGTTTTGTAGGATGCTAGTTCGGCTAGGAGAACCTCTGTATTAGAGAATATGTTAAGGTTAGCCAAACATCGCAATGTGATAATGAAATTGTACATAACATGAAACGTTTAATGTTTAATTTTTTGTTTTAATAAATACGGCCGCGGGAGGGTCACTCCCTCCCACATCCAAAAACTTTAAGAACTGTTTCCGGTTTCCCTCCTTGTGGGATCGTGTTGAGAGGGGGTGGCGGGTATCTCAGCCATATTGCCATTTTTACAGAGTTTTGCTTACTCAAAATCTTCAATTTTGACCACTTTCAGGCACAGAAATGACTTTAAACACACTTATTTTAGTTGAAAAAGTAATAATTCACATCCAACTGTCATTTAAAGTCAAAAGATTAAATGTAAACATTTCATCAATATTGACCATTTTTTCAACGTTCGACTGGTCCGGGGTCATCGTTTTTCATCAGAAAATTGATTTTTTTGGACTCTACCAAAAATGATTCAAAATGTCATTTGGATCGGGCCTCATGTTGAATAACCACTTTTTAAACCCTCACAGTGACCAAAATTGCCATTTTTACAGAGTTTTGCTTACTCAAAATCTTCAATTTTGACCAATTTCAGGCACAGAAATGACTTTAAACACACTTATTTTAGTTGAAAAAGTAATAATTCACATCCAACCGTCATTTAAAGTCAAAAGATTAAATGTTAAAATTTCATCAATATTGACCATTTTTTCAATGTTCGACTGGTCCGGGGTCATCGTTTTTCATCAGAAAATTGATTTTTTTGGACTCTACCAAAAATGATTCAAAATGTCATTTGGATCGGGCCTCATGTTGAATAACCACTTTTTAAACCCTCACAGTGACCAAAATTGCCATTTTTACAGAGTTTTGCTTACTCAAAATCTTCAATTTTGACCAATTTCAGGCACAGAAATGACTTTAAACACACTTATTTTAGTTGAAAAAGTAATAATTCACATCCAACCGTCATTTAAAGCCAAAAGATTAAATGTTAAAATTTCATCAATATTGACCATTTTTTCAACGTTCGACTGGTCCGGGGTCATCGTTTTTCATCAGAAAATGGATTTTTTGGACTCTACCAAAAAAGATTCAAAATGTTTTTTGGATCGGGTCTCATGTTGAATAACCACTTTTTAAACCCTCACAGTGACCAAAATTGCCATTTTTACAGAGTTTTGCTTACTCAAAATCTTCAATTTTGACCAATTTCAGGCACAGAAATGACTTTAAACACACTTATTTTAGTTGAAAAAGTAATAATTCACATCCAACCGTTATTTAAAGTCAAAAGATTAAATGTTAAAATTTCATCAATATTGACCATTTTTTCAACGGTCGACTGGTCCGGGGTCATCGTTTTTCATCAGAAAATTGATTTTTTGGACTCTACCAAAAATGATTCAAAATGTCATTTGGATCGGGCCTCATGTTGAATAACCACTTTTTAAACCCTCACAGTGACCAAAATTGCCATTTTTACAGAGTTTTGCTTACTCAAAATCTTAAATTTTGACCAATTTCAGGCACAGAAATGACTTTAAACACACTTATTTTAGTTGAAAAAGTAATAATTCACATCCAACCGTCATTTAAAGTCAAAAGATTAAATGTTAAAATTTCATCAATATTGACCATTTTTTCAACGTTCGACTGGTCCGGGGTCATCGTTTTTCATCAGAAAATTGATTTTTTTGGACTCTACCAAAAATGATTCAAAATGTCATTTGGATCGGGCCTCATGTTGAATAACCACTTTTTAAACCCTCACAGTGACCAAAATTGCCATTTTTACAGAGTTTTGCTTACTCAAAATCTTCAATTTTGACCAATTTCAGGCACAGAAATGACTTTAAACACACTTATTTTAGTTGAAAAAGTAATAATTCACATCCAACCGTCATTTAAAGTCAAAAGATTAAATCTTAAAAATTCCTCAATATTGACCATTTTTTCAACGTTCGACTGGTCCGGGGTCATCGTTTTTCATCAGAAAATTAATTTTTTGGACTCTACCAAAAATGATTCAAAATGTCATTTGGATCGGGCCTCATGTTGAATAACCACTTTTTAAACCCTCACAGTGACCAAAATTGCCATTTTTACAGAGTTTTGCTTACTCAAAATCTTCAATTTTGACCAATTTCAGGCACAGAAATGACTTTAAACACACTTATTTTAGTTGAAAAAGTAATAATTCACATCCAACCGTCATTTAAAGTCAAAAGATTAAATGTTAAAATTTCATCAATATTGACCATTTTTTCAACTTTCGACTGGTCCGGGGTCATCGTTTTTCATCAGAAAATGGATTTTTTGGACTCTACCAAAAAAGATTCAAAATGTCTTTTGGATCGGGTCTCATGTTGAATAACCACTTTTTAAACCCTCACAGTGACCAAAATTGCCATTTTTACAGAGTTTTGCTTACTCAAAATCTTCAATTTTGACCAATTTCAGGCACAGAAATGACTTTAAACACACTTATTTTAGTTGAAAAAGTAATAATTCACATCCAACCGTCATTTAAAGTCAAAAGATTAAATGTTAAAATTTCATCAATATTGACAATTTTTTCAACGTTCGACTGGTCCGGGGTCATCGTTTTTCATCAGAAAATTGATTTTTTGGACTCTACCAAAAAAGATTCAAAATGTTTTTTGGATCGGGTCTCATGTTGAATAACCACTTTTTAAACCCTCACAGTGACCAAAATTGCAATTTTTACAGAGTTTTGCTTACTCAAAATCTTAAATTTTGACCAATTTCAGGCACAGAAATGACTTTAAACACACTTATTTTAGTTGAAAAAGTAATAATTCACATCCAACCGTCATTTAAAGTCAAAAGATTAAATGTAAAAATTTCATCAATATTGACCATTTTTTCAACGTTCGACTGGTCCGGGGTCATCGTTTTTCATCAGAAAATTGATTTTTTGGACTCTATCAAAAATGATTCAAAATGTCATTTGGATCGGGCCTCATGTTGAATAACCACTTTTTAAACCCTCACAGTGACCAAAATTGCCATTTTTACAGAGTTTTGCTTACTCAAAATCTTCAATTTTGACCACTTTCAGGCACAGAAATTACTTTAAACACACTTATTTTAGTTGAAAAAGTAATAATTCACATCCAACCGTCATTTAAAGTCAAAAGATTAAATGTTAAAATTTCATCAATATTGACCATTTTTTCAACGTTCGACTGGTCCGGGGTCATCGTTTTTCATCAGAAAATGGATTTTTTGGACTCTACCAAAAGAGATTCAAAATGTCTTTTGGATCGGGCCTCATGTTGAATAACCACTTTTTAAACCCTCACAGTGACCAAAATTGCCATTTTTACAGAGTTTTGCTTACTCAAAATCTTACATTTTGACCAATTTCAGGCACAGAAATGACTTTAAACACACTTATTTTAGTTGAAAAAGTAATAATTCACATCCAACCGTCATTTAAAGTCAAAAGATTAAATCTTAAAATTTCCTCAATATTGACCATTTTTTCAACGTTCGACTGGTCCGGGGTCATCGTTTTTCATCAGAAAATTGATTTTTTGGACTCTACCAAAAATGATTCAAAATGTCATTTGGATCGGGCCTCATGTTGAATAACCACTTTTTAAACCCTCACAGTGACCAAAATTGCCATTTTTACAGAGTTTTGCTTACTCAAAATCTTCAATTTTGACCAATTTCAGGCACAGAAATGACTTTAAACACACTTATTTTAGTTGAAAAAGTAATAATTCACATCCAACCGTCATTTAAAGTCAAAAGATTAAATGTTAAAATTTCATCAATATTTACCATTTTTTCAACGTTCGACTGGTCCGGGGTCATCGTTTTTCATCAGAAAATGGATTTTTTGGACTCTACCAAAAAAGATTCAAAATGTCTTTTGGATCGGGTCTCATGTTGAATAACCACTTTTTAAACCCTCACAGTGACCAAAATTGCCATTTTTACAGAGTTTTGCTTACTCAAAATCTTCAATTTTGACCAATTTCAGGCACAGAAATGACTTTAAACACACTTATTTTAGTTGAAAAAGTAATAATTCACATCCAACCGTCATTTAAAGTCAAAAGATTAAATGTTAAAATTTCATCAATATTGACAATTTTTTCAACGTTCGACTGGTCCGGGGTCATCGTTTTTCATCAGAAAATTGATTTTTTGGACTCTACCAAAAAAGATTCAAAATGTTTTTTGGATCGGGTCTCATGTTGAATAACCACTTTTTAAACCCTCACAGTGACCAAAATTGCAATTTTTACAGAGTTTTGCTTACTCAAAATCTTTAAATTTTGACCAATTTCAGGCACAGAAATGACTTTAAACACACTTGTTTTAGTTGAAAAAGTAATAATTCACATCCAACCGTCATTTAAAGTCAAAAGATTAAATGTTAAAATTTCGTCAATATTGACCATTTTTTCAACGTTCGACTGGTCCGGGGTCATCGTTTTTCATCAGAAAATTGATTTTTTGGACTCTACCAAAAATGATTCAAAATGTCATTTGGATCGGCCCTCATGTTGAATAACCACTTTTTAAACCCTCACAGTGACCAAAATTGCCATTTTTACAGAGTTTTGCTTACTCAAAATCTTCAATTTTGACCAATTTCAGGCACAGAAATGACTTTAAACACACTTGTTTTAGTTGAAAAAGTAATAATTCACATCCAACCGTCATTTAAAGTCAAAAGATTAAATGTTAAAATTTCATCAATATTGACCATTTTTTCAACGTTCGACTGGTCCGGGGTCATCGTTTTTCATCAGAAAATTGATTTTTTGGACTCTACCAAAAATGATTCAAAATGTCATTTGGATCGGGCCTCATGTTGAATAACCACTTTTTAAACCCTCACAGTGACCAAAATTGCCATTTTTATAGAGTTTTGCTTACTCAAAATCTTAAATTTTGACCAATTTCAGGCACAGAAATGACTTTAAACACACCTATTTTAGTTGAAAAAGTAATAATTCACATCCAACCGTCATTTAAAGTCAAAAGATTAAATGTTAAAATGTCATCAATATTGACCATTTTTTCAACGTTCAACTGGTCCGGGGTCATCGTTTTTCATCAGAAAATTGATTTTCTGGACTCTACCAAAAAAGATTCAAAATGTCTTTTGGATCGGGTCTCATGTTGAATAACCACTTTTTAAACCCTCACAGTGACCAAAATTGCCATTTTTACAGAGTTTTGCTTACTCAAAATCTTCAATTTTGACCAATTTCAGGCACAGAAATGACTTTAAACACACTTATTTTAGTTGAAAAAGTAATAATTCACATCCAACCGTCATTTAAAGTCAAAAGATTAAATGTAAAAATTTCATCAATATTGACCATTTTTTCAACGTTCGACTGCCGGGGTCATCGTTTTTCATCAGAAAATTGATTTTTTGGACTCTATCAAAAATGATTCAAAATGTCATTTGGATCGGGCCTCATGTTGAATAACCACTTTTTAAACCCTCACAGTGACCAAAATTGCCATTTTTACAGAGTTTTGCTTACTCAAAATCTTCAATTTTGACCAATTTCAGGCACAGAAATGACTTTAAACACACTTATTTTAGTTGAAAAAGTAATAATTCACATCCAACCGTCATTTAAAGTCAAAAGATTAAATGTTAAAATTTCATCAATATTGACCATTTTTTCAACGTTCGACTGGTCCGGGGTCATCGTTTTTCATCAGAAAATTGATTTTTTGGACTCTACCAAAAATGATTCAAAATGTCATTTGGATCGGGCCTCATGTTGAATAACCACTTTTTAAACCCTCACAGTGACCAAAATTGCCATTTTTACAGAGTTTTGCTTACTCAAAATCTTACATTTTGACCAATTTCAGGCACAGAAATGACTTTAAACACACTTATTTTAGTTGAAAAAGTAATAATTCACATCCAACCGTCATTTAAAGTCAAAAGATTAAATGTTAAAATTTCATCAATATTGACAATTTTTTCAACGTTCGACTGGTCCGGGGTCATCGTTTTTCATCAGAAAATTGATTTTTTGGACTCTACCAAAAAAGATTCAAAATGTTTTTTGGATCGGGTCTAATGTTGAATAACCACTTTTTAAACCCTCACAATGACCAAAATTGCAATTTTTACAGAGTTTTGCTTACTCAAAATCTTAAATTTTGACCAATTTCAGGCACAGAAATGACTTTAAACACACTTATTTTAGTTGAAAAAGTAATAATTCACATCCAACCGTCATTTAAAGTCAAAAGATTAAATGTAAAAATTTCATCAATATTGACCATTTTTTCAACGTTCGACTGGTCCGGGGTCATCGTTTTTCATCAGAAAATTGATTTTTTGGACTCTATCAAAAATGATTCAAAATGTCATTTGGATCGGGCCTCATGTTGAATAACCACTTTTTAAACCCTCACAGTGACCAAAATTGCCATTTTTACAGAGTTTTGCTTACTCAAAATCTTCAATTTTGACCAATTTCAGGCACAGAAATGACTTTAAACACACTTATTTTAGTTGAAAAAGTAATAATTCAGATCCAAACGTCATTTAAAGTCAAAAGATTAAATGTTAAAATTTCATCAATATTGACCATTTTTTCAACGTTCGACTGGTCCGGGGTCATCGTTTTTCATCAGAAAATTGATTTTTTGGACTCTACCAAAAATGATTCAAAATGTCATTTGGATCGGGCCTCATGTTGAATAACCACTTTTTAAACCCTCACAGTGACCAAAATTGCCATTTTTACAGAGTTTTGCTTACTCAAAATCTTACATTTTGACCAATTTCAGGCACAGAAATGACTTTAAACACACTTATTTTAGTTGAAAAAGTAATAATTCACATCCAACCGTCATTTAAAGTCAAAAGATTAAATGTTAAAATTTCATCAATATTGACCATTTTTTCAACGTTCGACTGGTCCGGGGTCATCGTTTTTCATCAGAAAATTGATTTTTTGGACTCTACCAAAAATGATTCAAAATGTCATTTGGATCGGGCCTCATGTTGAATAACCACTTTTTAAACCCTCACAGTGACCAAAATTGCCATTTTTACAGAGTTTTGCTTACTCAAAATCTTCAATTTTGACCAATTTCAGGCACAGAAATGACTTTAAACACACTTATTTTAGTTGAAAAAGTAATAATTCACATCCAACCGTCATTTAAAGTCAAAAGATTAAATGTTAAAATTTCATCAATATTGACCATTTTTTCAACGTTCGACTGGTCCGGGGTCATCGTTTTTCATCAGAAAATTGATTTTTTGGACTCTACCAAAAATGATTCAAAATGTCTTTTGGATCGGGTCTCATGTTGAATAACCACTTTTTAAACCCTCACAGTGACCAAAATTGCCATTTTTACAGAGTTTTGCTTACTCAAAATCTTCAATTTTGACCACTTTCAGGCACAGAAATGACTTTAAACACACTTATTTTAGTTGAAAAAGTAATAATTCACATCCAACTGTCATTTAAAGTCAAAAGATTAAATGTAAACATTTCATCAATATTGACCATTTTTTCAACGTTCGACTGGTCCGGGGTCATCGTTTTTCATCAGAAAATTGATTTTTTTGGACTCTACCAAAAATGATTCAAAATGTCATTTGGATCGGGCCTCATGTTGAATAACCACTTTTTAAACCCTCACAGTGACCAAAATTGCCATTTTTACAGAGTTTTGCTTACTCAAAATCTTAAATTTTGACCAATTTCAGGCACAGAAATGACTTTAAACACACTTATTTTAGTTGAAAAAGTAATAATTCACATCCAACCGTCATTTAAAGTCAAAAGATTAAATGTAAAAATTTCATCAATATTGACCATTTTTTCAACGTTCGACTGGTCCGGGGTCATCGTTTTTCATCAGAAAATTGATTTTTTGGACTCTATCAAAAATGATTCAAAATGTCATTTGGATCGGGCCTCATGTTGAATAACCACTTTTTAAACCCTCACAGTGACCAAAATTGCCATTTTTACAGAGTTTTGCTTACTCAAAATCTTCAATTTTGACCACTTTCAGGCACAGAAATTACTTTAAACACACTTATTTTAGTTGAAAAAGTAATAATTCACATCCAACCGTCATTTAAAGTCAAAAGATTAAATGTTAAAATTTCATCAATATTGACCATTTTTTCAACGTTCGACTGGTCCGGGGTCATCGTTTTTCATCAGAAAATTGATTTTTTGGCCTCTACCAAAAATGATTCAAAATGTCATTTGGATCGGGCCTCATGTTGAATAACCACTTTTTAAACCCTCACAGTGACCAAAATTGCCATTTTTACAGAGTTTTGCTTACTCAAAATCTTCAATTTTGACCAATTTCAGGCACAGAAAGGACTTTAAACACACTTATTTTAGTTGAAAAAGTAATAATTCACATCCAACCGTCATTTAAAGTCAAAAGATTAAATGTTAAAATTTCATCAATATTGACAATTTTTTCAACGTTCGACTGGTCCGGGGTCATCGTTTTTCATCAGAAAATTGATTTTTTGGACTCTACCAAAAAAGATTCAAAATGTTTTTTGGATCGGGTCTCATGTTGAATAACCACTTTTTAAACCCTCACAGTGACCAAAATTGCAATTTTTACAGAGTTTTGCTTACTCAAAATCTTAAATTTTGACCAATTTCAGGCACAGAAATGACTTTAAACACACTTGTTTTAGTTGAAAAAGTAATAATTCACATCCAACCGTCATTTAAAGTCAAAAGATTAAATGTTAAAATTTCATCAATATTGACAATTTTTTCAACGTTCGACTGGTCCGGGGTCATCGTTTTTCATCAGAAAATTGATTTTTTGGACTCTACCAAAAATGATTCAAAATGTCATTTGGATCGGGCCTCATGTTGAATAACCACTTTTTAAACCCTCACAGTGACCAAAATTGCAATTTTTACAGAGTTTTGCTTACTCAAAATCTTAAATTTTGACCAATTTCAGGCACAGAAATGACTTTAAACACACTTGTTTTAGTTGAAAAAGTAATAATTCACATCCAACCATCATTTAAAGTCAAAAGATTAAATGTTAAAATTTCATCAATATTGACCATTTTTTCAACGTTCGACTGGTCCGGGGTCATCGTTTTTCATCAGAAAATTGATTTTTTGGACTCTACCAAAAATGATTCAAAATGTCATTTGGATCGGGCCTCATGTTGAATAACCACTTTTTAAACCCTCACAGTGACCAAAATTGCCATTTTTACAGAGTTTTGCTTACTCAAAATCTTAAATTTTGACCAATTTCAGGCACAGAAATGACTTTAAACACACTTATTTTAGTTGAAAAAGTAATAATTCACATCCAACCGTCATTTAAAGTCAAAAGATTAAATCTTAAAATTTCATCAATATTGACCATTTTTTCAACGTTCGACTGGTCCGGGGTCATCGTTTTTCATCAGAAAATTAATTTTTTGGACTCTACCAAAAATGATTCAAAATGTCATTTGGATCGGGCCTCATGTTGAATAACCACTTTTTAAACCCTCATAGTGACCAAAATTGCCATTTTTACAGAGTTTTGCTTACTCAAAATCTTCAATTTTGACCAATTTCAGGCACAGAAATGACTTTAAACACACTTATTTTAGTTGAAAAAGTAATAATTCACATCCAACCGTCATTTAAAGTCAAAAGATTAAATGTTAAAATTTCATCAATATTGACAATTTTTTCAACGTTCGACTGGTCCGGGGTCATCGTTTTTCATCAGAAAATTGATTTTTTGGACTCTACCAAAAAAGATTCAAAATGTTTTTTGGATCGGGTCTCATGTTGAATAACCACTTTTTAAACCCTCACAGTGACCAAAATTGCAATTTTTACAGAGTTTTGCTTACTCAAAATCTTAAATTTTGACCAATTTCAGGCACAGAAATGACTTTAAACACACTTGTTTTAGTTGAAAAAGTAATAATTCACATCCAACCGTCATTTAAAGTCAAAAGATTAAATGTTAAAATTTCATCAATATTGACCATTTTTTCAACGTTCGACTGGTCCGGGGTCATCGTTTTTCATCAGAAAATTGATTTTTTGGACTCTACCAAAAATGATTCAAAATGTCATTTGGATCGGGCCTCATGTTGAATAACCACTTTTTAAACCCTCACAGTGACCAAAATTGCAATTTTTACAGAGTTTTGCTTACTCAAAATCTTAAATTTTGACCAATTTCAGGCACAGAAATGACTTTAAACACACTTGTTTTAGTTGAAAAAGTAATAATTCACATCCAACCATCATTTAAAGTCAAAAGATTAAATGTTAAAATTTCATCAATATTGACCATTTTTTCAACGTTCGACTGGTCCGGGGTCATCGTTTTTCATCAGAAAATTGATTTTTTGGACTCTACCAAAAAAGATTCAAAATGTTTTTTGGATCGGGTCTCATGTTGAATAACCACTTTTTAAACCCTCACAGTGACCAAAATTGCAATTTTTACAGAGTTTTGCTTACTCAAAATCTTAAATTTTGACCAATTTCAGGCACAGAAATGACTTTAAACACACTTGTTTTAGTTGAAAAAGTAATAATTCACATCCAACCGTCATTTAAAGTCAAAAGATTAAATGTTAAAATTTCATCAATATTGACCATTTTTTCAACGTTCGACTGGTCCGGGGTCATCGTTTTTCATCAGAAAATTGATTTTTTGGACTCTACCAAAAATGATTCAAAATGTCATTTGGATCGGGCCTCATGTTGAATAACCACTTTTTAAACCCTCACAGTGACCAAAATTGCCATTTTTACAGAGTTTTGCTTACTCAAAATCTTAAATTTTGACCAATTTCAGGCACAGAAATGACTTTAAACACACTTATTTTAGTTGAAAAAGTAATAATTCACATCCAACCGTCATTTAAAGTCAAAAGATTAAATCTTAAAATTTCATCAATATTGACCATTTTTTCAACGTTCGACTGGTCCGGGGTCATCGTTTTTCATCAGAAAATTAATTTTTTGGACTCTACCAAAAATGATTCAAAATGTCATTTGGATCAGGCCTCATGTTGAATAACCACTTTTTAAACCCTCACAGTGACCAAAATTGCCATTTTTACAGAGTTTTGCTTACTCAAAATCTTCAATTTTGACCAATTTCAGGCACAGAAATGACTTTAAACACACTTATTTTAGTTGAAAAAGTAATAATTCACATCCAACCGTCATTTAAAGTCAAAAGACTAAATGTTAAAATTTCATCAATATTGACCATTTTTTCAACTTTCGACTGGTCCGGGGTCATCGTTTTTCATCAGAAAATGGATTTTTTGGACTCTACCAAAAAAGATTCAAAATGTCTTTTGGATCGGGTCTCATGTTGAATAACCACTTTTTAAACCCTCACAGTGACCAAAATTGCCATTTTTACAGAGTTTTGCTTACTCAAAATCTTCAATTTTGACCAATTTCAGGCACAGAAATGACTTTAAACACACTTATTTTAGTTGAAAAAGTAATAATTCACATCCAACCGTCATTTAAAGTCAAAAGATTAAATGTTAAAATTTCATCAATATTGACAATTTTTTCAACGTTCGACTGGTCCGGGGTCATCGTTTTTCATCAGAAAATTAATTTTTTGGACTCTACCAAAAAAGATTCAAAATGTTTTTTGGATCGGGTCTCATGTTGAATAACCACTTTTTAAACCCTCACAGTGACCAAAATTGCAATTTTTACAGAGTTTTGCTTACTCAAAATCTTAAATTTTGACCAATTTCAGGCACAGAAATGATTTTAAACACACTTATTTTAGTTGAAAAAGTAATAATTCACATCCAACCGTCATTTAAAGTCAAAAGATTAAATGTTAAAATTTCATCAATATTGACCATTTTTTCAACGTTCGACTGGTCCGGGGTCATCGTTTTTCATCAGAAAATTGATTTTTTGGACTCTACCAAAAATGATTTAAAATGTCATTTGGATCGGGCCTCATGTTGAATAACCACTTTTTAAACCCTCACAGTGACCAAAATTGCAATTTTTACAGAGTTTTGCTTACTCAAAATCTTAAATTTTGACCATTTTCAGGCACAGAAATGACTTTAAACACACTTATTTTAGTTGAAAAAGTAATAATTCACATCCAACCATCATTTAAAGTCAAAAGATTAAATGTTAAAATTTCATCAATATTGACCATTTTTTCAACGTTCGACTGGTCCGGGGTCATCGTTTTTCATCAGAAAATTGATTTTTTGGACTCTACCAAAAATGATTCAAAATGTCATTTGGATCGGGCCTCATGTTGAATAACCACTTTTTAAACCCTCACAGTGACCAAAATTGCCATTTTTACAGAGTTTTGCTTACTCAAAATCTTAAATTTTGACCAATTTCAGGCACAGAAATGACTTTAAACACACTTATTTTAGTTGAAAAAGTAATAATTCACATCCAACCGTCATTTAAAGTCAAAAGATTAAATCTTAAAATTTCATCAATATTGACCATTTTTTCAACGTTCGACTGGTCCGGGGTCATCGTTTTTCATCAGAAAATTAATTTTTTGGACTCTACCAAAAATGATTCAAAATGTCATTTGGATCGGGCCTCATGTTGAATAACCACTTTTTAAACCCTCACAGTGACCAAAATTGCCATTTTTACAGAGTTTTGCTTACTCAAAATCTTCAATTTTGACCAATTTCAGGCACAGAAATGACTTTAAACACACTTATTTTAGTTGAAAAAGTAATAATTCACATCCAACCGTCATTTAAAGTCAAAAGACTAAATGTTAAAATTTCATCAATATTGACCATTTTTTCAACTTTCGACTGGTCCGGGGTCATCGTTTTTCATCAGAAAATGGATTTTTTGGACTCTACCAAAAAAGAATCAAAATGTCTTTTGGATCGGGTCTCATGTTGAATAACCACTTTTTAAACCCTCACAGTGACCAAAATTGCCATTTTTACAGAGTTTTGCTTACTCAAAATCTTCAATTTTGACCAATTTCAGGCACAGAAATGACTTTAAACACACTTATTTTAGTTGAAAAAGTAATAATTCACATCCAACCGTCATTTAAAGTCAAAAGATTAAATGTTAAAATTTCATCAATATTGACAATTTTTTCAACGTTCGACTGGTCCGGGGTCATCGTTTTTCATCAGATAATTGATTTTTTGGACTCTACCAAAAAAGATTCAAAATGTTTTTTGGATCGGGTCTCATGTTGAATAACCACTTTTTAAACCCTCACAGTGACCAAAATTGCAATTTTTACAGAGTTTTGCTTACTCAAAATCTTAAATTTTGACCAGTTTCAGGCACAGAAATGACTTTAAACACACTTATTTTAGTTGAAAAAGTAATAATTCACATCCAACCGTCATTTAAAGTCAAAAGATTAAATGTAAAAATTTCATCAATATTGACCACTTTTTCAACGTTCGACTGGTCCGGGGTCATCGTTTTTCATCAGAAAATTGATTTTTTGGACTCTATCAAAAATGATTCAAAATGTCATTTGGATCGGGCCTCATGTTGAATAACCACTTTTTAAACCCTCACAGTGACCAAAATTGCAATTTTTACAGAGTTTTGCTTACTCAAAATCTTCAATTTTGACCAATTTCAGGCACAGAAATGACTTTAAACACACTTATTTTAGTTGAAAAAGTAATAATTCACATCCAACCGTCATTTAAAGTCAAAAGATTAAATGTTAAAATTTCATCAATATTGACCATTTTTTCAACGTTCGACTGGTCCGGGGTCATCGTTTTTCATCAGAAAATTGATTTTTTGGACTCTACCAAAAATGATTCAAAATGTCATTTGGATCGGGCCTCATGTTGAATAACCACTTTTTAAACCCTCACAGTGACCAAAATTGCCATTTTTACAGAGTTTTGCTTACTCAAAATCTTACATTTTGACCAATTTCAGGCACAGAAATGACTTTAAACACACTTATTTTAGTTGAAAAAGTAATAATTCACATCCAACCGTCATTTAAAGTCAAAAGATTAAATGTTAAAATTTCATCAATATTGACAATTTTTTCAACGTTCGACTGGTCCGGGGTCATCGTTTTTCATCAGAAAATTGATTTTTTGGACTCTACCAAAAAAGATTCAAAATGTTTTTTGGATCGGGTCTAATGTTGAATAACCACTTTTTAAACCCTCACAATGACCAAAATTGCAATTTTTACAGAGTTTTGCTTACTCAAAATCTTAAATTTTGACCAATTTCAGGCACAGAAATGACTTTAAACACACTTATTTTAGTTGAAAAAGTAATAATTCACATCCAACCGTCATTTAAAGTCAAAAGATTAAATGTAAAAATTTCATCAATATTGACCATTTTTTCAACGTTCGACTGGTCCGGGGTCATCGTTTTTCATCAGAAAATTGATTTTTTGGACTCTATCAAAAATGATTCAAAATGTCATTTGGATCGGGCCTCATGTTGAATAACCACTTTTTAAACCCTCACAGTGACCAAAATTGCCATTTTTACAGAGTTTTGCTTACTCAAAATCTTCAATTTTGACCAATTTCAGGCACAGAAATGACTTTAAACACACTTATTTTAGTTGAAAAAGTAATAATTCAGATCCAAACGTCATTTAAAGTCAAAAGATTAAATGTTAAAATTTCATCAATATTGACCATTTTTTCAACGTTCGACTGGTCCGGGGTCATCGTTTTTCATCAGAAAATTGATTTTTTGGACTCTACCAAAAATGATTCAAAATGTCATTTGGATCGGGCCTCATGTTGAATAACCACTTTTTAAACCCTCACAGTGACCAAAATTGCCATTTTTACAGAGTTTTGCTTACTCAAAATCTTACATTTTGACCAATTTCAGGCACAGAAATGACTTTAAACACACTTATTTTAGTTGAAAAAGTAATAATTCACATCCAACCGTCATTTAAAGTCAAAAGATTAAATGTTAAAATTTCATCAATATTGACCATTTTTTCAACGTTCGACTGGTCCGGGGTCATCGTTTTTCATCAGAAAATTGATTTTTTGGACTCTACCAAAAATGATTCAAAATGTCATTTGGATCGGGCCTCATGTTGAATAACCACTTTTTAAACCCTCACAGTGACCAAAATTGCCATTTTTACAGAGTTTTGCTTACTCAAAATCTTCAATTTTGACCAATTTCAGGCACAGAAATGACTTTAAACACACTTATTTTAGTTGAAAAAGTAATAATTCACATCCAACCGTCATTTAAAGTCAAAAGATTAAATGTTAAAATTTCATCAATATTGACCATTTTTTCAACGTTCGACTGGTCCGGGGTCATCGTTTTTCATCAGAAAATTGATTTTTTGGACTCTACCAAAAATGATTCAAAATGTCTTTTGGATCGGGTCTCATGTTGAATAACCACTTTTTAAACCCTCACAGTGACCAAAATTGCCATTTTTACAGAGTTTTGCTTACTCAAAATCTTCAATTTTGACCACTTTCAGGCACAGAAATGACTTTAAACACACTTATTTTAGTTGAAAAAGTAATAATTCACATCCAACTGTCATTTAAAGTCAAAAGATTAAATGTAAACATTTCATCAATATTGACCATTTTTTCAACGTTCGACTGGTCCGGGGTCATCGTTTTTCATCAGAAAATTGATTTTTTTGGACTCTACCAAAAATGATTCAAAATGTCATTTGGATCGGGCCTCATGTTGAATAACCACTTTTTAAACCCTCACAGTGACCAAAATTGCCATTTTTACAGAGTTTTGCTTACTCAAAATCTTAAATTTTGACCAATTTCAGGCACAGAAATGACTTTAAACACACTTATTTTAGTTGAAAAAGTAATAATTCACATCCAACCGTCATTTAAAGTCAAAAGATTAAATGTAAAAATTTCATCAATATTGACCATTTTTTCAACGTTCGACTGGTCCGGGGTCATCGTTTTTCATCAGAAAATTGATTTTTTGGACTCTATCAAAAATGATTCAAAATGTCATTTGGATCGGGCCTCATGTTGAATAACCACTTTTTAAACCCTCACAGTGACCAAAATTGCCATTTTTACAGAGTTTTGCTTACTCAAAATCTTCAATTTTGACCACTTTCAGGCACAGAAATTACTTTAAACACACTTATTTTAGTTGAAAAAGTAATAATTCACATCCAACCGTCATTTAAAGTCAAAAGATTAAATGTTAAAATTTCATCAATATTGACCATTTTTTCAACGTTCGACTGGTCCGGGGTCATCGTTTTTCATCAGAAAATTGATTTTTTGGCCTCTACCAAAAATGATTCAAAATGTCATTTGGATCGGGCCTCATGTTGAATAACCACTTTTTAAACCCTCACAGTGACCAAAATTGCCATTTTTACAGAGTTTTGCTTACTCAAAATCTTCAATTTTGACCAATTTCAGGCACAGAAAGGACTTTAAACACACTTATTTTAGTTGAAAAAGTAATAATTCACATCCAACCGTCATTTAAAGTCAAAAGATTAAATGTTAAAATTTCATCAATATTGACAATTTTTTCAACGTTCGACTGGTCCGGGGTCATCGTTTTTCATCAGAAAATTGATTTTTTGGACTCTACCAAAAATGATTCAAAATGTCATTTGGATCGGGCCTCATGTTGAATAACCACTTTTTAAACCCTCACAGTGACCAAAATTGCCATTTTTACAGAGTTTTGCTTACTCAAAATCTTCAATTTTGACCAATTTCAGGCACAGAAATGACTTTAAACACACTTATTTTAGTTGAAAAAGTAATAATTCACATCCAACCGTCATTTAAAGTCAAAAGACTAAATGTTAAAATTTCATCAATATTGACCATTTTTTCAACTTTCGACTGGTCCGGGGTCATCGTTTTTCATCAGAAAATGGATTTTTTGGACTCTACCAAAAAAGAATCAAAATGTCTTTTGGATCGGGTCTCATGTTGAATAACCACTTTTTAAACCCTCACAGTGACCAAAATTGCCATTTTTACAGAGTTTTGCTTACTCAAAATCTTCAATTTTGACCAATTTCAGGCACAGAAATGACTTTAAACACACTTATTTTAGTTGAAAAAGTAATAATTCACATCCAACCGTCATTTAAAGTCAAAAGATTAAATGTTAAAATTTCATCAATATTGACAATTTTTTCAACGTTCGACTGGTCCGGGGTCATCGTTTTTCATCAGATAATTGATTTTTTGGACTCTACCAAAAAAGATTCAAAATGTTTTTTGGATCGGGTCTCATGTTGAATAACCACTTTTTAAACCCTCACAGTGACCAAAATTGCAATTTTTACAGAGTTTTGCTTACTCAAAATCTTAAATTTTGACCAGTTTCAGGCACAGAAATGACTTTAAACACACTTATTTTAGTTGAAAAAGTAATAATTCACATCCAACCGTCATTTAAAGTCAAAAGATTAAATGTAAAAATTTCATCAATATTGACCACTTTTTCAACGTTCGACTGGTCCGGGGTCATCGTTTTTCATCAGAAAATTGATTTTTTGGACTCTATCAAAAATGATTCAAAATGTCATTTGGATCGGGCCTCATGTTGAATAACCACTTTTTAAACCCTCACAGTGACCAAAATTGCAATTTTTACAGAGTTTTGCTTACTCAAAATCTTCAATTTTGACCAATTTCAGGCACAGAAATGACTTTAAACACACTTATTTTAGTTGAAAAAGTAATAATTCACATCCAACCGTCATTTAAAGTCAAAAGATTAAATGTTAAAATTTCATCAATATTGACCATTTTTTCAACGTTCGACTGGTCCGGGGTCATCGTTTTTCATCAGAAAATTGATTTTTTGGACTCTACCAAAAATGATTCAAAATGTCATTTGGATCGGGCCTCATGTTGAATAACCACTTTTTAAACCCTCACAGTGACCAAAATTGCCATTTTTACAGAGTTTTGCTTACTCAAAATCTTACATTTTGACCAATTTCAGGCACAGAAATGACTTTAAACACACTTATTTTAGTTGAAAAAGTAATAATTCACATCCAACCGTCATTTAAAGTCAAAAGATTAAATGTTAAAATTTCATCAATATTGACAATTTTTTCAACGTTCGACTGGTCCGGGGTCATCGTTTTTCATCAGAAAATTGATTTTTTGGACTCTACCAAAAAAGATTCAAAATGTTTTTTGGATCGGGTCTAATGTTGAATAACCACTTTTTAAACCCTCACAATGACCAAAATTGCAATTTTTACAGAGTTTTGCTTACTCAAAATCTTAAATTTTGACCAATTTCAGGCACAGAAATGACTTTAAACACACTTATTTTAGTTGAAAAAGTAATAATTCACATCCAACCGTCATTTAAAGTCAAAAGATTAAATGTAAAAATTTCATCAATATTGACCATTTTTTCAACGTTCGACTGGTCCGGGGTCATCGTTTTTCATCAGAAAATTGATTTTTTGGACTCTATCAAAAATGATTCAAAATGTCATTTGGATCGGGCCTCATGTTGAATAACCACTTTTTAAACCCTCACAGTGACCAAAATTGCCATTTTTACAGAGTTTTGCTTACTCAAAATCTTCAATTTTGACCAATTTCAGGCACAGAAATGACTTTAAACACACTTATTTTAGTTGAAAAAGTAATAATTCAGATCCAAACGTCATTTAAAGTCAAAAGATTAAATGTTAAAATTTCATCAATATTGACCATTTTTTCAACGTTCGACTGGTCCGGGGTCATCGTTTTTCATCAGAAAATTGATTTTTTGGACTCTACCAAAAATGATTCAAAATGTCATTTGGATCGGGCCTCATGTTGAATAACCACTTTTTAAACCCTCACAGTGACCAAAATTGCCATTTTTACAGAGTTTTGCTTACTCAAAATCTTACATTTTGACCAATTTCAGGCACAGAAATGACTTTAAACACACTTATTTTAGTTGAAAAAGTAATAATTCACATCCAACCGTCATTTAAAGTCAAAAGATTAAATGTTAAAATTTCATCAATATTGACCATTTTTTCAACGTTCGACTGGTCCGGGGTCATCGTTTTTCATCAGAAAATTGATTTTTTGGACTCTACCAAAAATGATTCAAAATGTCATTTGGATCGGGCCTCATGTTGAATAACCACTTTTTAAACCCTCACAGTGACCAAAATTGCCATTTTTACAGAGTTTTGCTTACTCAAAATCTTCAATTTTGACCAATTTCAGGCACAGAAATGACTTTAAACACACTTATTTTAGTTGAAAAAGTAATAATTCACATCCAACCGTCATTTAAAGTCAAAAGATTAAATGTTAAAATTTCATCAATATTGACCATTTTTTCAACGTTCGACTGGTCCGGGGTCATCGTTTTTCATCAGAAAATTGATTTTTTGGACTCTACCAAAAATGATTCAAAATGTCTTTTGGATCGGGTCTCATGTTGAATAACCACTTTTTAAACCCTCACAGTGACCAAAATTGCCATTTTTACAGAGTTTTGCTTACTCAAAATCTTCAATTTTGACCACTTTCAGGCACAGAAATGACTTTAAACACACTTATTTTAGTTGAAAAAGTAATAATTCACATCCAACTGTCATTTAAAGTCAAAAGATTAAATGTAAACATTTCATCAATATTGACCATTTTTTCAACGTTCGACTGGTCCGGGGTCATCGTTTTTCATCAGAAAATTGATTTTTTTGGACTCTACCAAAAATGATTCAAAATGTCATTTGGATCGGGCCTCATGTTGAATAACCACTTTTTAAACCCTCACAGTGACCAAAATTGCCATTTTTACAGAGTTTTGCTTACTCAAAATCTTAAATTTTGACCAATTTCAGGCACAGAAATGACTTTAAACACACTTATTTTAGTTGAAAAAGTAATAATTCACATCCAACCGTCATTTAAAGTCAAAAGATTAAATGTAAAAATTTCATCAATATTGACCATTTTTTCAACGTTCGACTGGTCCGGGGTCATCGTTTTTCATCCGAAAATTGATTTTTTGGACTCTATCAAAAATGATTCAAAATGTCATTTGGATCGGGCCTCATGTTGAATAACCACTTTTTAAACCCTCACAGTGACCAAAATTGCCATTTTTACAGAGTTTTGCTTACTCAAAATCTTCAATTTTGACCACTTTCAGGCACAGAAATTACTTTAAACACACTTATTTTAGTTGAAAAAGTAATAATTCACATCCAACCGTCATTTAAAGTCAAAAGATTAAATGTTAAAATTTCATCAATATTGACCATTTTTTCAACGTTCGACTGGTCCGGGGTCATCGTTTTTCATCAGAAAATTGATTTTTTGGACTCTACCAAAAATGATTCAAAATGTCATTTGGATCGGGCCTCATGTTGAATAACCACTTTTTAAACCCTCACAGTGACCAAAATTGCCATTTTTACAGAGTTTTGCTTACTCAAAATCTTAAATTTTGACCAATTTCAGGCACAGAAATGACTTTAAACACACTTATTTTAGTTGAAAAAGTAATAATTCACATCCAACCGTCATTTAAAGTCAAAAGATTAAATGTTAAAATTTCATCAATATTGACCATTTTTTCAACGTTCGACTGGTCCGGGGTCATCGTTTTTCATCAGAAAATTGATTTTTTGGACTCTACCAAAAATGATTCAAAATGTCATTTGGATCGGGCCTCATGTTGAATAACCACTTTTTAAACCCTCACAGTGACCAAAATTGCAATTTTTACAGAGTTTTGCTTACTCAAAATCTTAAATTTTGACCAATTTCAGGCACAGAAATGACTTTAAACACACTTGTTTTAGTTGAAAAAGTAATAATTCACATCCAACCATCATTTAAAGTCAAAAGATTAAATGTTAAAATTTCATCAATATTGACCATTTTTTCAACGTTCGACTGGTCCGGGGTCATCGTTTTTCATCAGAAAATTGATTTTTTGGACTCTACCAAAAAAGATTCAAAATGTTTTTTGGATCGGGTCTCATGTTGAATAACCACTTTTTAAACCCTCACAGTGACCAAAATTGCAATTTTTACAGAGTTTTGCTTACTCAAAATCTTAAATTTTGACCAATTTCAGGCACAGAAATGACTTTAAACACACTTGTTTTAGTTGAAAAAGTAATAATTCACATCCAACCGTCATTTAAAGTCAAAAGATTAAATGTTAAAATTTCATCAATATTGACCATTTTTTCAACGTTCGACTGGTCCGGGGTCATCGTTTTTCATCAGAAAATTGATTTTTTGGACTCTACCAAAAATGATTCAAAATGTCATTTGGATCGGGCCTCATGTTGAATAACCACTTTTTAAACCCTCACAGTGACCAAAATTGCCATTTTTACAGAGTTTTGCTTACTCAAAATCTTAAATTTTGACCAATTTCAGGCACAGAAATGACTTTAAACACACTTATTTTAGTTGAAAAAGTAATAATTCACATCCAACCGTCATTTAAAGTCAAAAGATTAAATCTTAAAATTTCATCAATATTGACCATTTTTTCAACGTTCGACTGGTCCGGGGTCATCGTTTTTCATCAGAAAATTAATTTTTTGGACTCTACCAAAAATGATTCAAAATGTCATTTGGATCAGGCCTCATGTTGAATAACCACTTTTTAAACCCTCACAGTGACCAAAATTGCCATTTTTACAGAGTTTTGCTTACTCAAAATCTTCAATTTTGACCAATTTCAGGCACAGAAATGACTTTAAACACACTTATTTTAGTTGAAAAAGTAATAATTCACATCCAACCGTCATTTAAAGTCAAAAGACTAAATGTTAAAATTTCATCAATATTGACCATTTTTTCAACTTTCGACTGGTCCGGGGTCATCGTTTTTCATCAGAAAATGGATTTTTTGGACTCTACCAAAAAAGATTCAAAATGTCTTTTGGATCGGGTCTCATGTTGAATAACCACTTTTTAAACCCTCACAGTGACCAAAATTGCCATTTTTACAGAGTTTTGCTTACTCAAAATCTTCAATTTTGACCAATTTCAGGCACAGAAATGACTTTAAACACACTTATTTTAGTTGAAAAAGTAATAATTCACATCCAACCGTCATTTAAAGTCAAAAGATTAAATGTTAAAATTTCATCAATATTGACAATTTTTTCAACGTTCGACTGGTCCGGGGTCATCGTTTTTCATCAGAAAATTAATTTTTTGGACTCTACCAAAAAAGATTCAAAATGTTTTTTGGATCGGGTCTCATGTTGAATAACCACTTTTTAAACCCTCACAGTGACCAAAATTGCAATTTTTACAGAGTTTTGCTTACTCAAAATCTTAAATTTTGACCAATTTCAGGCACAGAAATGATTTTAAACACACTTATTTTAGTTGAAAAAGTAATAATTCACATCCAACCGTCATTTAAAGTCAAAAGATTAAATGTTAAAATTTCATCAATATTGACCATTTTTTCAACGTTCGACTGGTCCGGGGTCATCGTTTTTCATCAGAAAATTGATTTTTTGGACTCTACCAAAAATGATTTAAAATGTCATTTGGATCGGGCCTCATGTTGAATAACCACTTTTTAAACCCTCACAGTGACCAAAATTGCAATTTTTACAGAGTTTTGCTTACTCAAAATCTTAAATTTTGACCATTTTCAGGCACAGAAATGACTTTAAACACACTTATTTTAGTTGAAAAAGTAATAATTCACATCCAACCATCATTTAAAGTCAAAAGATTAAATGTTAAAATTTCATCAATATTGACCATTTTTTCAACGTTCGACTGGTCCGGGGTCATCGTTTTTCATCAGAAAATGGATTTTTTGGACTCTACCAAAAATGATTCAAAATGTCATTTGGATCGGGCCTCATGTTGAATAACCACTTTTTAAACCCTCACAGTGACCAAAATTGCCATTTTTACAGAGTTTTGCTTACTCAAAATCTTAAATTTTGACCAATTTCAGGCACAGAAATGACTTTAAACACACTTATTTTAGTTGAAAAAGTAATAATTCACATCCAACCGTCATTTAAAGTCAAAAGATTAAATCTTAAAATTTCATCAATATTGACCATTTTTTCAACGTTCGACTGGTCCGGGGTCATCGTTTTTCATCAGAAAATTAATTTTTTGGACTCTACCAAAAATGATTCAAAATGTCATTTGGATCGGGCCTCATGTTGAATAACCACTTTTTAAACCCTCACAGTGACCAAAATTGCCATTTTTACAGAGTTTTGCTTACTCAAAATCTTCAATTTTGACCAATTTCAGGCACAGAAATGACTTTAAACACACTTATTTTAGTTGAAAAAGTAATAATTCACATCCAACCGTCATTTAAAGTCAAAAGACTAAATGTTAAAATTTCATCAATATTGACCATTTTTTCAACTTTCGACTGGTCCGGGGTCATCGTTTTTCATCAGAAAATGGATTTTTTGGACTCTACCAAAAAAGAATCAAAATGTCTTTTGGATCGGGTCTCATGTTGAATAACCACTTTTTAAACCCTCACAGTGACCAAAATTGCCATTTTTACAGAGTTTTGCTTACTCAAAATCTTCAATTTTGACCAATTTCAGGCACAGAAATGACTTTAAACACACTTATTTTAGTTGAAAAAGTAATAATTCACATCCAACCGTCATTTAAAGTCAAAAGATTAAATGTTAAAATTTCATCAATATTGACAATTTTTTCAACGTTCGACTGGTCCGGGGTCATCGTTTTTCATCAGATAATTGATTTTTTGGACTCTACCAAAAAAGATTCAAAATGTTTTTTGGATCGGGTCTCATGTTGAATAACCACTTTTTAAACCCTCACAGTGACCAAAATTGCTATTTTTACAGAGTTTTGCTTACTCAAAATCTTAAATTTTGACCAGTTTCAGGCACAGAAATGACTTTAAACACACTTATTTTAGTTGAAAAAGTAATAATTCACATCCAACCGTCATTTAAAGTCAAAAGATTAAATGTAAAAATTTCATCAATATTGACCACTTTTTCAACGTTCGACTGGTCCGGGGTCATCGTTTTTCATCAGAAAATTGATTTTTTGGACTCTATCAAAAATGATTCAAAATGTCATTTGGATCGGGCCTCATGTTGAATAACTACTTTTTAAACCCTCACAGTGACCAAAATTGCCATTTTTACAGAGTTTTGCTTACTCAAAATCTTCAATTTTGACCACTTTCAGGCACAGAAATTACTTTAAACACACTTATTTTAGTTGAAAAAGTAATAATTCACATCCAACCGTCATTTAAAGTCAAAAGATTAAATGTTAAAATTTCATCAATATTGACCATTTTTTCAACGTTCGACTGGTCCGGGGTCATCGTTTTTCATCAGAAAATGGATTTTTTGGACTCTACCAAAAGAGATTCAAAATGTCTTTTGGATCGGGCCTCATGTTGAATAACCACTTTTTAAACCCTCACAGTGACCAAAATTGCCATTTTTACAGAGTTTTGCTTACTCAAAATCTTACATTTTGACCAATTTCAGGCACAGAAATGACTTTAAACACACTTATTTTAGTTGAAAAAGTAATAATTCACATCCAACCGTCATTTAAAGTCAAAAGATTAAATGTTAAAATTTCATCAATATTGACCATTTTTTCAACGTTCGACTGGTCCGGGGTCATCGTTTTTCATCAGAAAATTGATTTTTTGGACTCTACCAAAAATGATTCAAAATGTCATTTGGATCGGGCCTCATGTTGAATAACCACTTTTTAAACCCTCACAGTGACCAAAATTGCCATTTTTACAGAGTTTTGCTTACTCAAAATCTTCCATTTTGACCAATTTCAGGCACAGAAATGACTTTAAACACACTTATTTTAGTTGAAAAAGTAATAATTCACATCCAACCGTCATTTAAAGTCAAAAGATTAAATGTTAAAATTTCATCAATATTGACCATTTTTTCAACGTTTAACTGGTCCGGGGTCATCGTTTTTCATCAGAAAATTGATTTTTTGGACTCTACCAAAAATGATTCAAAATGTCATTTGGATCGGGCCTCATGTTGAATAACCACTTTTTAAACCCTCACAGTGACCAAAATTGCAATTTTTACAGAGTTTTGCTTACTCAAAATCTTAAATTTTGACCAATTTCAGGCACAGAAATGACTTTAAACACACTTGTTTTAGTTGAAAAAGTAATAATTCACATCCAACCATCATTTAAAGTCAAAAGATTAAATGTTAAAATTTCATCAATATTGACCATTTTTTCAACGTTCGACTGGTCCGGGGTCATCGTTTTTCATCAGAAAATGGATTTTTTGGACTCTACCAAAAATTATTCAAAATGTCATTTGGATCGGGCCTCATGTTGAATAACCACTTTTTAAACCCTCACAGTGACCAAAATTGCCATTTTTACAGAGTTTTGCTTACTCAAAATCTTAAATTTTGACCAATTTCAGACACAGAAATGACTTTAAACACACTTATTTTAGTTGAAAAAGTAATAATTCACATCCAACCGTCATTTAAAGTCAAAAGATTAAATCTTAAAATTTCATCAATATTGACCATTTTTTCAACGTTCGACTGGTCCGGGGTCATCGTTTTTCATCAGAAAATTAATTTTTTGGACTCTACCAAAAATGATTCAAAATGTCATTTGGATCGGGCCTCATGTTGAATAACCACTTTTTAAACCCTCACAGTGACCAAAATTGCCATTTTTACAGAGTTTTGCTTACTCAAAATCTTCAATTTTGACCAATTTCAGGCACAGAAATGACTTTAAACACACTTATTTTAGTTGAAAAAGTAATAATTCACATCCAACCGTCATTTAAAGTCAAAAGACTAAATGTTAAAATTTCATCAATATTGACCATTTTTTCAACTTTCGACTGGTCCGGGGTCATCGTTTTTCATCAGAAAATGGATTTTTTGGACTCTACCAAAAAAGAATCAAAATGTCTTTTGGATCGGGTCTCATGTTGAATAACCACTTTTTAAACCCTCACAGTGACCAAAATTGCCATTTTTACAGAGTTTTGCTTACTCAAAATCTTCAATTTTGACCAATTTCAGGCACAGAAATGACTTTAAACACACTTATTTTAGTTGAAAAAGTAATAATTCACATCCAACCGTCATTTAAAGTCAAAAGATTAAATGTTAAAATTTCATCAATATTGACAATTTTTTCAACGTTCGACTGGTCCGGGGTCATCGTTTTTCATCAGATAATTGATTTTTTGGACTCTACCAAAAAAGATTCAAAATGTTTTTTGGATCGGGTCTCATGTTGAATAACCACTTTTTAAACCCTCACAGTGACCAAAATTGCAATTTTTACAGAGTTTTGCTTACTCAAAATCTTAAATTTTGACCAGTTTCAGGCACAGAAATGACTTTAAACACACTTATTTTAGTTGAAAAAGTAATAATTCACATCCAACCGTCATTTAAAGTCAAAAGATTAAATGTAAAAATTTCATCAATATTGACCACTTTTTCAACGTTCGACTGGTCCGGGGTCATCGTTTTTCATCAGAAAATTGATTTTTTGGACTCTATCAAAAATGATTCAAAATGTCATTTGGATCAGGCCTCATGTTGAATAACCACTTTTTAAACCCTCACAGTGACCAAAATTGCCATTTTTACAGAGTTTTGCTTACTCAAAATCTTCAATTTTGACCACTTTCAGGCACAGAAATTACTTTAAACACACTTATTTTAGTTGAAAAAGTAATAATTCACATCCAACCGTCATTTAAAGTCAAAAGATTAAATGTTAAAATTTCATCAATATTGACCATTTTTTCAACGTTCGACTGGTCCGGGGTCATCGTTTTTCATCAGAAAATGGATTTTTTGGACTCTACCAAAAGAGATTCAAAATGTCTTTTGGATCGGGCCTCATGTTGAATAACCACTTTTTAAACCCTCACAGTGACCAAAATTGCCATTTTTACAGAGTTTTGCTTACTCAAAATCTTACATTTTGACCAATTTCAGGCACAGAAATGACTTTAAACACACTTATTTTAGTTGAAAAAGTAATAATTCACATCCAACCGTCATTTAAAGTCAAAAGATTAAATGTTAAAATTTCATCAATATTGACCATTTTTTCAACGTTCGACTGGTCCGGGGTCATCGTTTTTCATCAGAAAATTGATTTTTTGGACTCTACCAAAAATGATTCAAAATGTCATTTGGATCGGGCCTCATGTTGAATAACCACTTTTTAAACCCTCACAGTGACCAAAATTGCCATTTTTACAGAGTTTTGCTTACTCAAAATCTTCCATTTTGACCAATTTCAGGCACAGAAATGACTTTAAACACACTTATTTTAGTTGAAAAAGTAATAATTCACATCCAACCGTCATTTAAAGTCAAAAGATTAAATGTTAAAATTTCATCAATATTGACCATTTTTTCAACGTTTAACTGGTCCGGGGTCATCGTTTTTCATCAGAAAATTGATTTTTTGGACTCTACCAAAAATGATTCAAAATGTCATTTGGATCGGGCCTCATGTTGAATAACCACTTTTTAAACCCTCACAGTGACCAAAATTGCAATTTTTACAGAGTTTTGCTTACTCAAAATCTTAAATTTTGACCAATTTCAGGCACAGAAATGACTTTGAACACACTTGTTTTAGTTGAAAAAGTAATAATTCACATCCAACCATCATTTAAAGTCAAAAGATTAAATGTTAAAATTTCATCAATATTGACCATTTTTTCAACGTTCGACTGGTCCGGGGTCATCGTTTTTCATCAGAAAATTGATTTTTTGGACTCTACCAAAAATGATTCAAAATGTCATTTGGATCGGGCCTCATGTTGAATAACCACTTTTTAAACCCTCACAGTGACCAAAATTGCCATTTTTACAGAGTTTTGCTTACTCAAAACCTTAAATTTTGACCAATTTCAGACACAGAAATGACTTTAAACACACTTATTTTAGTTGAAAAAGTAATAATTCACATCCAACCGTCATTTAAAGTCAAAAGATTAAATCTTAAAATTTCATCAATATTGACCATTTTTTCAACGTTCGACTGGTCCGGGGTCATCGTTTTTCATCAGAAAATTAATTTTTTGGACTCTACCAAAAATGATTCAAAATGTCATTTGGATCGGGCCTCATGTTGAATAACCACTTTTTAAACCCTCACAGTGACCAAAATTGCCATTTTTACAGAGTTTTGCTTACTCAAAATCTTCAATTTTGACCAATTTCAGGCACAGAAATGACTTTAAACACACTTATTTTAGTTGAAAAAGTAATAATTCACATCCAACCGTCATTTAAAGTCAAAAGACTAAATGTTAAAATTTCATCAATATTGACCATTTTTTCAACTTTCGACTGGTCCGGGGTCATCGTTTTTCATCAGAAAATGGATTTTTTGGACTCTACCAAAAAAGATTCAAAATGTCTTTTGGATCGGGTCTCATGTTGAATAACCACTTTTTAAACCCTCACAGTGACCAAAATTGCCATTTTTACAGAGTTTTGCTTACTCAAAATCTTCAATTTTGACCAATTTCAGGCACAGAAATGACTTTAAACACACTTATTTTAGTTGAAAAAGTAATAATTCACATCCAACCATCATTTAAAGTCAAAAGATTAAATGTTAAAATTTCATCAATATTGACAATTTTTTCAACGTTCGACTGGTCCGGGGTCATCGTTTTTCATCAGAAAATTGATTTTTTGGACTCTACCAAAAAAGATTCAAAATGTTTTTTGGATCGGGTCTCATGTTGAATAACCACTTTTTAAACCCTCACAGTGACCAAAATTGCAATTTTTACAGAGTTTTGCTTACTCAAAATCTTAAATTTTGACCAATTTCAGGCACAGAAATGACTTTAAACACACTTATTTTAGTTGAAAAAGTAATAATTCACATCCAACCGTCATTTAAAGTCAAAAGATTAAATGTAAAAATTTCATCAATATTGACCATTTTTTCAACGTTCGACTGGTCCGGGATCAGCGTTTTTCATCAGAAAATTGATTTTTTGGACTCTATCAAAAATGATTCAAAATGTCATTTGGATCGGGCCTCATGTTGAATAACCACTTTTTAAACCCTCACAGTGACCAAAGTTGCCATTTTTACAGAGTTTTGCTTACTCAAAATCTTCAATTTTGACCACTTTCAGGCACAGAAATTACTTTAAACACACTTATTTTAGTTGAAAAAGTAATAATTCACATCCAACCGTCATTTAAAGTCAAAAGATTAAATGTTAAAATTTCATCAATATTGACCATTTTTTCAACGTTCGACTGGTCCGGGGTCATCGTTTTTCATCAGAAAATTGATTTTTTGGCCTCTACCAAAAATGATTCAAAATGTCATTTGGATCGGGCCTCATGTTGAATAACCACTTTTTAAACCCTCACAGTGACCAAAATTGCCATTTTTACAGAGTTTTGCTTACTCAAAATCTTCAATTTTGACCAATTTCAGGCACAGAAAGGACTTTAAACACACTTATTTTAGTTGAAAAAGTAATAATTCACATCCAACCGTCATTTAAAGTCAAAAGATTAAATGTTAAAATTTCATCAATATTGACAATTTTTTCAACGTTCGACTGGTCCGGGGTCATCGTTTTTCATCAGAAAATTGATTTTTTGGACTCTACCAAAAAAGATTCAAAATGTTTTTTGGATCGGGTCTCATGTTGAATAACCACTTTTTAAACCCTCACAGTGACCAAAATTGCAATTTTTACAGAGTTTTGCTTACTCAAAATCTTAAATTTTGACCAATTTCAGGCACAGAAATGACTTTAAACACACTTGTTTTAGTTGAAAAAGTAATAATTCACATCCAACCGTCATTTAAAGTCAAAAGATTAAATGTTAAAATTTCATCAATATTGACCATTTTTTCAACGTTCGACTGGTCCGGGGTCATCGTTTTTCATCAGAAAATTGATTTTTTGGACTCTACCAAAAATGATTCAAAATGTCATTTGGATCGGGCCTCATGTTGAATAACCACTTTTTAAACCCTCACAGTGACCAAAATTGCAATTTTTACAGAGTTTTGCTTACTCAAAATCTTAAATTTTGACCAATTTCAGGCACAGAAATGACTTTAAACACACTTGTTTTAGTTGAAAAAGTAATAATTCACATCCAACCATCATTTAAAGTCAAAAGATTAAATGTTAAAATTTCATCAATATTGACCATTTTTTCAACGTTCGACTGGTCCGGGGTCATCGTTTTTCATCAGAAAATTGATTTTTTGGACTCTACCAAAAATGATTCAAAATGTCATTTGGATCGGGCCTCATGTTGAATAACCACTTTTTAAACCCTCACAGTGACCAAAATTGCCATTTTTACAGAGTTTTGCTTACTCAAAATCTTAAATTTTGACCAATTTCAGGCACAGAAATGACTTTAAACACACTTATTTTAGTTGAAAAAGTAATAATTCACATCCAACCGTCATTTAAAGTCAAAAGATTAAATCTTAAAATTTCATCAATATTGACCATTTTTTCAACGTTCGACTGGTCCGGGGTCATCGTTTTTCATCAGAAAATTAATTTTTTGGACTCTACCAAAAATGATTCAAAATGTCATTTGGATCGGGCCTCATGTTGAATAACCACTTTTTAAACCCTCACAGTGACCAAAATTGCCATTTTTACAGAGTTTTGCTTACTCAAAATCTTCAATTTTGACCAATTTCAGGCACAGAAATGACTTTAAACACACTTATTTTAGTTGAAAAAGTAATAATTCACATCCAACCGTCATTTAAAGTCAAAAGACTAAATGTTAAAATTTCATCAATATTGACCATTTTTTCAACTTTCGACTGGTCCGGGGTCATCGTTTTTCATCAGAAAATGGATTTTTTGGACTCTACCAAAAATGATTCAAAATGTCATTTGGATCGGCCCTCATGTTGAATAACCACTTTTTAAACCCTCACAGTGACCAAAATTGCCATTTTTACAGAGTTTTGCTTACTCAAAATCTTCAATTTTGACCAATTTCAGGCACAGAAAGGACTTTAAACACACTTGTTTTAGTTGAAAAAGTAATAATTCACATCCAACCGTCATTTAAAGTCAAAAGATTAAATGTTAAAATTTCATCAATATTGACCATTTTTTCAACGTTCGACTGGTCCGGGGTCATCGTTTTTCATCAGAAAATTGATTTTTTGGACTCTACCAAAAATGATTCAAAATGTCATTTGGATCGGGCCTCATGTTGAATAACCACTTTTTAAACCCTCACAGTGACCAAAATTGCCATTTTTACAGAGTTTTGCTTACTCAAAATCTTCAATTTTGACCAATTTCAGGCACAGAAATGACTTTAAACACACTTATTTTAGTTGAAAAAGTAATAATTCACATCCAACCGTCATTTAAAGTCAAAAGACTAAATGTTAAAATTTCATCAATATTGACCATTTTTTCAACTTTCGACTGGTCCGGGGTCATCGTTTTTCATCAGAAAATGGATTTTTTGGACTCTACCAAAAAAGATTCAAAATGTCTTTTGGATCGGGTCTCATGTTGAATAACCACTTTTTAAACCCTCACAGTGACCAAAATTGCCATTTTTACAGAGTTTTGCTTACTCAAAATCTTCAATTTTGACCAATTTCAGGCACAGAAATGACTTTAAACACACTTATTTTAGTTGAAAAAGTAATAATTCACATCCAACCGTCATTTAAAGTCAAAAGACTAAATGTTAAAATTTCATCAATATTGACCATTTTTTCAACTTTCGACTGGTCCGGGGTCATCGTTTTTCATCAGAAAATGGATTTTTTGGACTCTACCAAAAAAGATTCAAAATGTCTTTTGGATCGGGTCTCATGTTGAATAACCACTTTTTAAACCCTCACAGTGACCAAAATTGCCATTTTTACAGAGTTTTGCTTACTCAAAATCTTCAATTTTGACCAATTTCAGGCACAGAAATGACTTTAAACACACTTATTTTAGTTGAAAAAGTAATAATTCACATCCAACCATCATTTAAAGTCAAAAGATTAAATGTTAAAATTTCATCAATATTGACAATTTTTTCAACGTTCGACTGGTCCGGGGTCATCGTTTTTCATCAGAAAATTGATTTTTTGGACTCTACCAAAAAAGATTCAAAATGTTTTTTGGATCGGGTCTCATGTTGAATAACCACTTTTTAAACCCTCACAGTGACCAAAATTGCAATTTTTACAGAGTTTTGCTTACTCAAAATCTTAAATTTTGACCAATTTCAGGCACAGAAATGACTTTAAACACACTTATTTTAGTTGAAAAAGTAATAATTCACATCCAACCGTCATTTAAAGTCAAAAGATTAAATGTAAAAATGTCATCAATATTGACCATTTTTTCAACGTTCGACTGGTCCGGGGTCATCGTTTTTCATCAGAAAATTGATTTTTTGGACTCTATCAAAAATGATTCAAAATGTCATTTGGATCGGGCCTCATGTTGAATAACCACTTTTTAAACCCTCACAGTGACCAAAATTGCCATTTTTACAGAGTTTTGCTTACTCAAAATCTTCAATTTTGACCACTTTCAGGCACAGAAATTACTTTAAACACACTTATTTTAGTTGAAAAAGTAATAATTCACATCCAACCGTCATTTAAAGTCAAAAGATTAAATGTTAAAATTTCATCAATATTGACCATTTTTTCAACGTTCGACTGGTCCGGGGTCATCGTTTTTCATCAGAAAATTGATTTTTTGGCCTCTACCAAAAATGATTCAAAATGTCATTTGGATCGGGCCTCATGTTGAATAACCACTTTTTAAACCCTCACAGTGACCAAAATTGCCATTTTTACAGAGTTTTGCTTACTCAAAATCTTCAATTTTGACCAATTTCAGGCACAGAAAGGACTTTAAACACACTTATTTTAGTTGAAAAAGTAATAATTCACATCCAACCGTCATTTAAAGTCAAAAGATTAAATGTTAAAATTTCATCAATATTGACAATTTTTTCAACGTTCGACTGGTCCGGGGTCATCGTTTTTCATCAGAAAATTGATTTTTTGGACTCTACCAAAAAAGATTCAAAATGTTTTTTGGATCGGGTCTCATGTTGAATAACCACTTTTTAAACCCTCACAGTGACCAAAATTGCAATTTTTACAGAGTTTTGCTTACTCAAAATCTTAAATTTTGACCAATTTCAGGCACAGAAATGACTTTAAACACACTTGTTTTAGTTGAAAAAGTAATAATTCACATCCAACCGTCATTTAAAGTCAAAAGATTAAATGTTAAAATTTCATCAATATTGACCATTTTTTCAACGTTCGACTGGTCCGGGGTCATCGTTTTTCATCAGAAAATTGATTTTCTGGACTCTACCAAAAATGATTCAAAATGTCATTTGGATCGGGCCTCATGTTGAATAACCACTTTTTAAACCCTCACAGTGACCAAAATTGCAATTTTTACAGAGTTTTGCTTACTCAAAATCTTAAATTTTGACCAATTTCAGGCACAGAAATGACTTTAAACACACTTGTTTTAGTTGAAAAAGTAATAATTCACATCCAACCATCATTTAAAGTCAAAAGATTAAATGTTAAAATTTCATCAATATTGACCATTTTTTCAACGTTCGACTGGTCCGGGGTCATCGTTTTTCATCAGAAAATTGATTTTTTGGACTCTACCAAAAATGATTCAAAATGTCATTTGGATCGGGCCTCATGTTGAATAACCACTTTTTAAACCCTCACAGTGACCAAAATTGCCATTTTTACAGAGTTTTGCTTACTCAAAATCTTAAATTTTGACCAATTTCAGGCACAGAAATGACTTTAAACACACTTATTTTAGTTGAAAAAGTAATAATTCACATCCAACCGTCATTTAAAGTCAAAAGATTAAATCTTAAAATTTCATCAATATTGACCATTTTTTCAACGTTCGACTGGTCCGGGGTCATCGTTTTTCATCAGAAAATTAATTTTTTGGACTCTACCAAAAATGATTCAAAATGTCATTTGGATCGGGCCTCATGTTGAATAACCACTTTTTAAACCCTCATAGTGACCAAAATTGCCATTTTTACAGAGTTTTGCTTACTCAAAATCTTCAATTTTGACCAATTTCAGGCACAGAAATGACTTTAAACACACTTATTTTAGTTGAAAAAGTAATAATTCACATCCAACCGTCATTTAAAGTCAAAAGATTAAATGTTAAAATTTCATCAATATTGACAATTTTTTCAACGTTCGACTGGTCCGGGGTCATCGTTTTTCATCAGAAAATTGATTTTTTGGACTCTACCAAAAAAGATTCAAAATGTTTTTTGGATCGGGTCTCATGTTGAATAACCACTTTTTAAACCCTCACAGTGACCAAAATTGCAATTTTTACAGAGTTTTGCTTACTCAAAATCTTAAATTTTGACCAATTTCAGGCACAGAAATGACTTTAAACACACTTGTTTTAGTTGAAAAAGTAATAATTCACATCCAACCGTCATTTAAAGTCAAAAGATTAAATGTTAAAATTTCATCAATATTGACCATTTTTTCAACGTTCGACTGGTCCGGGGTCATCGTTTTTCATCAGAAAATTGATTTTTTGGACTCTACCAAAAATGATTCAAAATGTCATTTGGATCGGGCCTCATGTTGAATTACCACTTTTTAAACCCTCACAGTGACCAAAATTGCAATTTTTACAGAGTTTTGCTTACTCAAAATCTTAAATTTTGACCAATTTCAGGCACAGAAATGACTTTAAACACACTTGTTTTAGTTGAAAAAGTAATAATTCACATCCAACCATCATTTAAAGTCAAAAGATTAAATGTTAAAATTTCATCAATATTGACCATTTTTTCAACGTTCGACTGGTCCGGGGTCATCGTTTTTCATCAGAAAATTGATTTTTTGGACTCTACCAAAAAAGATTCAAAATGTTTTTTGGATCGGGTCTCATGTTGAATAACCACTTTTTAAACCCTCACAGTGACCAAAATTGCAATTTTTACAGAGTTTTGCTTACTCAAAATCTTACATTTTGACCAATTTCAGGCACAGAAATGACTTTAAACACACTTGTTTTAGTTGAAAAAGTAATAATTCACATCCAACCGTCATTTAAAGTCAAAAGATTAAATGTTAAAATTTCATCAATATTGACCATTTTTTCAACGTTCGACTGGTCCGGGGTCATCGTTTTTCATCAGAAAATTGATTTTTTGGACTCTACCAAAAATGATTCAAAATGTCATTTGGATCGGGCCTCATGTTGAATAACCACTTTTTAAACCCTCACAGTGACCAAAATTGCAATTTTTACAGAGTTTTGCTTACTCAAATCTTAAATTTTGACCAATTTCAGGCACAGAAATGACTTTAAACACACTTGTTTTAGTTGAAAAAGTAATAATTCACATCCAACCATCATTTAAAGTCAAAAGATTAAATGTTAAAATTTCATCAATATTGACCATTTTTTCAACGTTCGACTGGTCCGGGGTCATCGTTTTTCATCAGAAAATTGATTTTTTGGACTCTACCAAAAATGATTCAAAATGTCATTTGGATCGGGCCTCATGTTGAATAACCACTTTTTAAACCCTCACAGTGACCAAAATTGCCATTTTTACAGAGTTTTGCTTACTCAAAATCTTCAATTTTGACCAATTTCAGGCACAGAAATGACTTTAAACACACTTATTTTAGTTGAAAAAGTAATAATTCACATCCAACCGTCATTTAAAGTCAAAAGACTAAATGTTAAAATTTCATCAATATTGACCATTTTTTCAACTTTCGACTGGTCCGGGGTCATCGTTTTTCATCAGAAAATGGATTTTTTGGACTCTACCAAAAAAGATTCAAAATGTCTTTTGGATCGGGTCTCATGTTGAATAACCACTTTTTAAACCCTCACAGTGACCAAAATTGCCATTTTTACAGAGTTTTGCTTACTCAAAATCTTCAATTTTGACCAATTTCAGGCACAGAAATGACTTTAAACACACTTATTTTAGTTGAAAAAGTAATAATTCACATCCAACCGTCATTTAAAGTCAAAAGATTAAATGTTAAAATTTCATCAATATTGACAATTTTTTCAACGTTCGACTGGTCCGGGGTCATCGTTTTTCATCAGAAAATTGATTTTTTGGACTCTACCAAAAAAGATTCAAAATGTTTTTTGGATCGGGTCTCATGTTGAATAACCACTTTTTAAACCCTCACAGTGACCAAAATTGCAATTTTTACAGAGTTTTGCTTACTCAAAATCTTAAATTTTGACCAATTTCAGGCACAGAAATGATTTTAAACACACTTATTTTAGTTGAAAAAGTAATAATTCACATCCAACCGTCATTTAAAGTCAAAAGATTAAATGTAAAAATTTCATCAATATTGACCATTTTTTCAACGTTCGACTGGTCCGGGGTCATCGTTTTTCATCAGAAAATTGATTTTTTGGACTCTATCAAAAATGATTCAAAATGTCATTTGGATCGGGCCTCATGTTGAATAACCACTTTTTAAACCCTCACAGTGACCAAAATTGCCATTTTTACAGAGTTTTGCTTACTCAAAATCTTCAATTTTGACCACTTTCAGGCACAGAAATTACTTTAAACACACTTATTTTAGTTGAAAAAGTAATAATTCACATCCAACCGTCATTTAAAGTCAAAAGATTAAATGTTAAAATTTCATCAATATTGACCATTTTTTCAACGTTCGACTGGTCCGGGGTCATCGTTTTTCATCAGAAAATGGATTTTTTGGACTCTACCAAAAGAGATTCAAAATGTCTTTTGGATCGGGCCTCATGTTGAATAACCACTTTTTAAACCCTCACAGTGACCAAAATTGCCATTTTTACAGAGTTTTGCTTACTCAAAATCTTACATTTTGACCAATTTCAGGCACAGAAATGACTTTAAACACACTTATTTTAGTTGAAAAAGTAATAATTCACATCCAACCGTCATTTAAAGTCAAAAGATTAAATGTTAAAATTTCATCAATATTGACCATTTTTTCAACGTTCGACTGGTCCGGGGTCATCGTTTTTCATCAGAAAATTGATTTTTTGGACTCTACCAAAAATGATTTAAAATGTCATTTGGATCGGGCCTCATGTTGAATAACCACTTTTTAAACCCTCACAGTGACCAAAATTGCAATTTTTACAGAGTTTTGCTTACTCAAAATCTTACATTTTGACCAATTTCAGGCACAGAAATGACTTTAAACACACTTATTTTAGTTGAAAAAGTAATAATTCACATCCAACCATCATTTAAAGTCAAAAGATTAAATGTTAAAATTTCATCAATATTGACAATTTTTTCAACGTTCGACTGGTCCGGGGTCATCGTTTTTCATCAGAAAATGGATTTTTTGGACTCTACCAAAAATGATTCAAAATGTCATTTGGATCGGGCCTCATGTTGAATAACCACTTTTTAAACCCTCACAGTGACCAAAATTGCCATTTTTACAGAGTTTTGCTTACTCAAAATCTTAAATTTTGACCAATTTCAGGCACAGAAATGACTTTAAACACACTTATTTTAGTTGAAAAAGTCATAATTCACATCCAACCGTCATTTAAAGTCAAAAGATTAAATCTTAAAATTTCATCAATATTGACCATTTTTTCAACGTTCGACTGGTCCGGGGTCATCGTTTTTCATCAGAAAATTAATTTTTTGGACTCTACCAAAAATGATTCAAAATGTCATTTGGATCGGGCCTCATGTTGAATAACCACTTTTTAAACCCTCACAGTGACCAAAATTGCCATTTTTACAGAGTTTTGCTTACTCAAAATCTTCAATTTTGACCAATTTCAGGCACAGAAATGACTTTAAACACACTTATTTTAGTTGAAAAAGTAATAATTCACATCCAACCGTCATTTAAAGTCAAAAGACTAAATGTTAAAATTTCATCAATATTGACCATTTTTTCAACTTTCGACTGGTCCGGGGTCATCGTTTTTTATCAGAAAATGGATTTTTTGGACTCTACCAAAAAAGAATCAAAATGTCTTTTGGATCGGGTCTCATGTTGAATAACCACTTTTTAAACCCTCACAGTGACCAAAATTGCCATTTTTACAGAGTTTTGCTTACTCAAAATCTTCAATTTTGACCAATTTCAGGCACAGAAATGACTTTAAACACACTTATTTTAGTTGAAAAAGTAATAATTCACATCCAACCGTCATTTAAAGTCAAAAGATTAAATGTTAAAATTTCATCAATATTGACAATTTTTTCAACGTTCGACTGGTCCGGGGTCATCGTTTTTCATCAGATAATTGATTTTTTGGACTCTACCAAAAAAGATTCAAAATGTTTTTTGGATCGGGTCTCATGTTGAATAACCACTTTTTAAACCCTCACAGTGACCAAAATTGCAATTTTTACAGAGTTTTGCTTACTCAAAATCTTAAATTTTGACCAGTTTCAGGCACAGAAATGACTTTAAACACACTTATTTTAGTTGAAAAAGTAATAATTCACATCCAACCGTCATTTAAAGTCAAAAGATTAAATGTAAAAATTTCATCAATATTGACCACTTTTTCAACGTTCGACTGGTCCGGGGTCATCGTTTTTCATCAGAAAATTGATTTTTTGGACTCTATCAAAAATGATTCAAAATGTCATTTGGATCGGGCCTCATGTTGAATAACCACTTTTTAAACCCTCACAGTGACCAAAATTGCCATTTTTACAGAGTTTTGCTTACTCAAAATCTTCAATTTTGACCACTTTCAGGCACAGAAATTACTTTAAACACACTTATTTTAGTTGAAAAAGTAATAATTCACATCCAACCGTCATTTAAAGTCAAAAGATTAAATGTTAAAATTTCATCAATATTGACCATTTTTTCAACGTTCGACTGGTCCGGGGTCATCGTTTTTCATCAGAAAATGGATTTTTTGGACTCTACCAAAAGAGATTCAAAATGTCTTTTGGATCGGGCCTCATGTTGAATAACCACTTTTTAAACCCTCACAGTGACCAAAATTGCCATTTTTACAGAGTTTTGCTTACTCAAAATCTTACATTTTGACCAATTTCAGGCACAGAAATGACTTTAAACACACTTATTTTAGTTGAAAAAGTAATAATTCACATCCAACCGTCATTTAAAGTCAAAAGATTAAATGTTAAAATTTCATCAATATTGACCATTTTTTCAACGTTCGACTGGTCCGGGGTCATCGTTTTTCATCAGAAAATTGATTTTTTGGACTCTACCAAAAATGATTCAAAATGTCATTTGGATCGGGCCTCATGTTGAATAACCACTTTTTAAACCCTCACAGTGACCAAAATTGCCATTTTTACAGAGTTTTGCTTACTCAAAATCTTCCATTTTGACCAATTTCAGGCACAGAAATGACTTTAAACACACTTATTTTAGTTGAAAAAGTAATAATTCACATCCAACCGTCATTCAAAGTCAAAAGATTAAATGTTAAAATTTCATCAATATTTACCATTTTTTCAACGTTCGACTGGTCCGGGGTCATCGTTTTTCATCAGAAAATGGATTTTTTGGACTCTACCAAAAAAGATTCAAAATGTCTTTTGGATCGGGTCTCATGTTGAATAACCACTTTTTAAACCCTCACAGTGACCAAAATTGCCATTTTTACAGAGTTTTGCTTACTCAAAATCTTCAATTTTGACCAATTTCAGGCACAGAAATGACTTTAAACACACTTATTTTAGTTGAAAAAGTAATAATTCACATCCAACCGTCATTTAAAGTCAAAAGATTAAATGTTAAAATTTCATCAATATTGACAATTTTTTCAACGTTCGACTGGTCCGGGGTCATCGTTTTTCATCAGAAAATTGATTTTTTGGACTCTACCAAAAAAGATTCAAAATGTTTTTTGGATCGGGTCTCATGTTGAATAACCACTTTTTAAACCCTCACAGTGACCAAAATTGCAATTTTTACAGAGTTTTGCTTACTCAAAATCTTTAAATTTTGACCAATTTCAGGCACAGAAATGACTTTAAACACACTTGTTTTAGTTGAAAAAGTAATAATTCACATCCAACCGTCATTTAAAGTCAAAAGATTAAATGTTAAAATTTCGTCAATATTGACCATTTTTTCAACGTTCGACTGGTCCGGGGTCATCGTTTTTCATCAGAAACGTGATTTTTTGGACTCTACCAAAAATGATTCAAAATGTCATTTGGATCGGCCCTCATGTTGAATAACCACTTTTTAAACCCTCACAGTGACCAAAATTGCCATTTTTACAGAGTTTTGCTTACTCAAAATCTTCAATTTTGACCAATTTCAGGCACAGAAAGGACTTTAAACACACTTATTTTAGTTGAAAAAGTAATAATTCACATCCAACCGTCATTTAAAGTCAAAAGATTAAATGTTAAAATTTCATCAATATTGACAATTTTTTCAACGTTCGACTGGTCCGGGGTCATCGTTTTTCATCAGAAAATTGATTTTTTGGACTCTACCAAAAAAGATTCAAAATGTTTTTTGGATCGGGTCTCATGTTGAATAACCACTTTTTAAACCCTCACAGTGACCAAAATTGCAATTTTTACAGAGTTTTGCTTACTCAAAATCTTAAATTTTGACCAATTTCAGGCACAGAAATGACTTTAAACACACTTGTTTTAGTTGAAAAAGTAATAATTCACATCCAACCGTCATTTAAAGTCAAAAGATTAAATGTTAAAATTTCATCAATATTGACCATTTTTTCAACGTTCGACTGGTCCGGGGTCATCGTTTTTCATCAGAAAATTGATTTTTTGGACTCTACCAAAAATGATTCAAAATGTCATTTGGATCGGGCCTCATGTTGAATAACCACTTTTTAAACCCTCACAGTGACCAAAATTGCAATTTTTACAGAGTTTTGCTTACTCAAAATCTTAAATTTTGACCAATTTCAGGCACAGAAATGACTTTAAACACACTTGTTTTAGTTGAAAAAGTAATAATTCACATCCAACCATCATTTAAAGTCAAAAGATTAAATGTTAAAATTTCATCAATATTGACCATTTTTTCAACGTTCGACTGGTCCGGGGTCATCGTTTTTCATCAGAAAATTGATTTTTTGGACTCTACCAAAAATGATTCAAAATGTCATTTGGATCGGGCCTCATGTTGAATAACTACTTTTTAAACCCTCACAGTGACCAAAATTGCCATTTTTACAGAGTTTTGCTTACTCAAAATCTTAAATTTTGACCAATTTCAGACACAGAAATGACTTTAAACACACTTATTTTAGTTGAAAAAGTAATAATTCACATCCAACCGTCATTTAAAGTCAAAAGATTAAATCTTAAAATTTCATCAATATTGACCATTTTTTCAACGTTCGACTGGTCCGGGGTCATCGTTTTTCATCAGAAAATTAATTTTTTGGACTCTACCAAAAATGATTCAAAATGTCATTTGGATCGGGCCTCATGTTGAATAACCACTTTTTAAACCCTCACAGTGACCAAAATTGCCATTTTTACAGAGTTTTGCTTACTCAAAATCTTCAATTTTGACCAATTTCAGGCACAGAAATGACTTTAAACACACTTGTTTTAGTTGAAAAAGTAATAATTCACATCCAACCATCATTTAAAGTCAAAAGATTAAATGTTAAAATTTCATCAATATTGACCATTTTTTCAACGTTCGACTGGTCCGGGGTCATCGTTTTTCATCAGAAAATTGATTTTTTGGACTCTACCAAAAATGATTCAAAATGTCATTTGGATCGGGCCTCATGTTGAATAACCACTTTTTAAACCCTCACAGTGACCAAAATTGCCATTTTTACAGAGTTTTGCTTACTCAAAATCTTAAATTTTGACCAATTTCAGGCACAGAAATGACTTTAAACACACTTATTTTAGTTGAAAAAGTAATAATTCACATCCAACCGTCATTTAAAGTCAAAAGATTAAATCTTAAAATTTCATCAATATTGACCATTTTTTCAACGTTCGACTGGTCCGGGGTCATCGTTTTTCATCAGAAAATTAATTTTTTGGACTCTACCAAAAATGATTCAAAATGTCATTTGGATCGGGCCTCATGTTGAATAACCACTTTTTAAACCCTCACAGTGACCAAAATTGCCATTTTTACAGAGTTTTGCTTACTCAAAATCTTCAATTTTGACCAATTTCAGGCACAGAAATGACTTTAAACACACTTATTTTAGTTGAAAAAGTAATAATTCACATCCAACCGTCATTTAAAGTCAAAAGACTAAATGTTAAAATTTCATCAATATTGACCATTTTTTCAACTTTCGACTGGTCCGGGGTCATCGTTTTTCATCAGAAAATGGATTTTTTGGACTCTACCAAAAATGATTCAAAATGTCATTTGGATCGGCCCTCATGTTGAATAACCACTTTTTAAACCCTCACAGTGACCAAAATTGCCATTTTTACAGAGTTTTGCTTACTCAAAATCTTCAATTTTGACCAATTTCAGGCACAGAAAGGACTTTAAACACACTTGTTTTAGTTGAAAAAGTAATAATTCACATCCAACCGTCATTTAAAGTCAAAAGATTAAATGTTAAAATTTCATCAATATTGACCATTTTTTCAACGTTCGACTGGTCCGGGGTCATCGTTTTTCATCAGAAAATTGATTTTTTGGACTCTACCAAAAATGATTCAAAATGTCATTTGGATCGGGCCTCATGTTGAATAACCACTTTTTAAACCCTCACAGTGACCAAAATTGCCATTTTTACAGAGTTTTGCTTACTCAAAATCTTCAATTTTGACCAATTTCAGGCACAGAAATGACTTTAAACACACTTATTTTAGTTGAAAAAGTAATAATTCACATCCAACCGTCATTTAAAGTCAAAAGACTAAATGTTAAAATTTCATCAATATTGACCATTTTTTCAACTTTCGACTGGTCCGGGGTCATCGTTTTTCATCAGAAAATGGATTTTTTGGACTCTACCAAAAAAGATTCAAAATGTCTTTTGGATCGGGTCTCATGTTGAATAACCACTTTTTAAACCCTCACAGTGACCAAAATTGCCATTTTTACAGAGTTTTGCTTACTCAAAATCTTCAATTTTGACCAATTTCAGGCACAGAAATGACTTTAAACACACTTATTTTAGTTGAAAAAGTAATAATTCACATCCAACCGTCATTTAAAGTCAAAAGACTAAATGTTAAAATTTCATCAATATTGACCATTTTTTCAACTTTCGACTGGTCCGGGGTCATCGTTTTTCATCAGAAAATGGATTTTTTGGACTCTACCAAAAAAGATTCAAAATGTCTTTTGGATCGGGTCTCATGTTGAATAACCACTTTTTAAACCCTCACAGTGACCAAAATTGCCATTTTTACAGAGTTTTGCTTACTCAAAATCTTCAATTTTGACCAATTTCAGGCACAGAAATGACTTTAAACACACTTATTTTAGTTGAAAAAGTAATAATTCACATCCAACCATCATTTAAAGTCAAAAGATTAAATGTTAAAATTTCATCAATATTGACAATTTTTTCAACGTTCGACTGGTCCGGGGTCATCGTTTTTCATCAGAAAATTGATTTTTTGGACTCTACCAAAAAAGATTCAAAATGTTTTTTGGATCGGGTCTCATGTTGAATAACCACTTTTTAAACCCTCACAGTGACCAAAATTGCAATTTTTACAGAGTTTTGCTTACTCAAAATCTTAAATTTTGACCAATTTCAGGCACAGAAATGACTTTAAACACACTTATTTTAGTTGAAAAAGTAATAATTCACATCCAACCGTCATTTAAAGTCAAAAGATTAAATGTAAAAATGTCATCAATATTGACCATTTTTTCAACGTTCGACTGGTCCGGGGTCATCGTTTTTCATCAGAAAATTGATTTTTTGGACTCTATCAAAAATGATTCAAAATGTCATTTGGATCGGGCCTCATGTTGAATAACCACTTTTTAAACCCTCACAGTGACCAAAATTGCCATTTTTACAGAGTTTTGCTTACTCAAAATCTTCAATTTTGACCACTTTCAGGCACAGAAATTACTTTAAACACACTTATTTTAGTTGAAAAAGTAATAATTCACATCCAACCGTCATTTAAAGTCAAAAGATTAAATGTTAAAATTTCATCAATATTGACCATTTTTTCAACGTTCGACTGGTCCGGGGTCATCGTTTTTCATCAGAAAATTGATTTTTTGGCCTCTACCAAAAATGATTCAAAATGTCATTTGGATCGGGCCTCATGTTGAATAACCACTTTTTAAACCCTCACAGTGACCAAAATTGCCATTTTTACAGAGTTTTGCTTACTCAAAATCTTCAATTTTGACCAATTTCAGGCACAGAAAGGACTTTAAACACACTTATTTTAGTTGAAAAAGTAATAATTCACATCCAACCGTCATTTAAAGTCAAAAGATTAAATGTTAAAATTTCATCAATATTGACAATTTTTTCAACGTTCGACTGGTCCGGGGTCATCGTTTTTCATCAGAAAATTGATTTTTTGGACTCTACCAAAAAAGATTCAAAATGTTTTTTGGATCGGGTCTCATGTTGAATAACCACTTTTTAAACCCTCACAGTGACCAAAATTGCAATTTTTACAGAGTTTTGCTTACTCAAAATCTTAAATTTTGACCAATTTCAGGCACAGAAATGACTTTAAACACACTTGTTTTAGTTGAAAAAGTAATAATTCACATCCAACCGTCATTTAAAGTCAAAAGATTAAATGTTAAAATTTCATCAATATTGACCATTTTTTCAACGTTCGACTGGTCCGGGGTCATCGTTTTTCATCAGAAAATTGATTTTCTGGACTCTACCAAAAATGATTCAAAATGTCATTTGGATCGGGCCTCATGTTGAATAACCACTTTTTAAACCCTCACAGTGACCAAAATTGCAATTTTTACAGAGTTTTGCTTACTCAAAATCTTAAATTTTGACCAATTTCAGGCACAGAAATGACTTTAAACACACTTGTTTTAGTTGAAAAAGTAATAATTCACATCCAACCATCATTTAAAGTCAAAAGATTAAATGTTAAAATTTCATCAATATTGACCATTTTTTCAACGTTCGACTGGTCCGGGGTCATCGTTTTTCATCAGAAAATTGATTTTTTGGACTCTACCAAAAATGATTCAAAATGTCATTTGGATCGGGCCTCATGTTGAATAACCACTTTTTAAACCCTCACAGTGACCAAAATTGCCATTTTTACAGAGTTTTGCTTACTCAAAATCTTAAATTTTGACCAATTTCAGGCACAGAAATGACTTTAAACACACTTATTTTAGTTGAAAAAGTAATAATTCACATCCAACCGTCATTTAAAGTCAAAAGATTAAATCTTAAAATTTCATCAATATTGACCATTTTTTCAACGTTCGACTGGTCCGGGGTCATCGTTTTTCATCAGAAAATTAATTTTTTGGACTCTACCAAAAATGATTCAAAATGTCATTTGGATCGGGCCTCATGTTGAATAACCACTTTTTAAACCCTCATAGTGACCAAAATTGCCATTTTTACAGAGTTTTGCTTACTCAAAATCTTCAATTTTGACCAATTTCAGGCACAGAAATGACTTTAAACACACTTATTTTAGTTGAAAAAGTAATAATTCACATCCAACCGTCATTTAAAGTCAAAAGATTAAATGTTAAAATTTCATCAATATTGACAATTTTTTCAACGTTCGACTGGTCCGGGGTCATCGTTTTTCATCAGAAAATTGATTTTTTGGACTCTACCAAAAAAGATTCAAAATGTTTTTTGGATCGGGTCTCATGTTGAATAACCACTTTTTAAACCCTCACAGTGACCAAAATTGCAATTTTTACAGAGTTTTGCTTACTCAAAATCTTAAATTTTGACCAATTTCAGGCACAGAAATGACTTTAAACACACTTGTTTTAGTTGAAAAAGTAATAATTCACATCCAACCGTCATTTAAAGTCAAAAGATTAAATGTTAAAATTTCATCAATATTGACCATTTTTTCAACGTTCGACTGGTCCGGGGTCATCGTTTTTCATCAGAAAATTGATTTTTTGGACTCTACCAAAAATGATTCAAAATGTCATTTGGATCGGGCCTCATGTTGAATTACCACTTTTTAAACCCTCACAGTGACCAAAATTGCAATTTTTACAGAGTTTTGCTTACTCAAAATCTTAAATTTTGACCAATTTCAGGCACAGAAATGACTTTAAACACACTTGTTTTAGTTGAAAAAGTAATAATTCACATCCAACCATCATTTAAAGTCAAAAGATTAAATGTTAAAATTTCATCAATATTGACCATTTTTTCAACGTTCGACTGGTCCGGGGTCATCGTTTTTCATCAGAAAATTGATTTTTTGGACTCTACCAAAAAAGATTCAAAATGTTTTTTGGATCGGGTCTCATGTTGAATAACCACTTTTTAAACCCTCACAGTGACCAAAATTGCAATTTTTACAGAGTTTTGCTTACTCAAAATCTTACATTTTGACCAATTTCAGGCACAGAAATGACTTTAAACACACTTGTTTTAGTTGAAAAAGTAATAATTCACATCCAACCGTCATTTAAAGTCAAAAGATTAAATGTTAAAATTTCATCAATATTGACCATTTTTTCAACGTTCGACTGGTCCGGGGTCATCGTTTTTCATCAGAAAATTGATTTTTTGGACTCTACCAAAAATGATTCAAAATGTCATTTGGATCGGGCCTCATGTTGAATAACCACTTTTTAAACCCTCACAGTGACCAAAATTGCAATTTTTACAGAGTTTTGCTTACTCAAATCTTAAATTTTGACCAATTTCAGGCACAGAAATGACTTTAAACACACTTGTTTTAGTTGAAAAAGTAATAATTCACATCCAACCATCATTTAAAGTCAAAAGATTAAATGTTAAAATTTCATCAATATTGACCATTTTTTCAACGTTCGACTGGTCCGGGGTCATCGTTTTTCATCAGAAAATTGATTTTTTGGACTCTACCAAAAATGATTCAAAATGTCATTTGGATCGGGCCTCATGTTGAATAACCACTTTTTAAACCCTCACAGTGACCAAAATTGCCATTTTTACAGAGTTTTGCTTACTCAAAATCTTCAATTTTGACCAATTTCAGGCACAGAAATGACTTTAAACACACTTATTTTAGTTGAAAAAGTAATAATTCACATCCAACCGTCATTTAAAGTCAAAAGACTAAATGTTAAAATTTCATCAATATTGACCATTTTTTCAACTTTCGACTGGTCCGGGGTCATCGTTTTTCATCAGAAAATGGATTTTTTGGACTCTACCAAAAAAGATTCAAAATGTCTTTTGGATCGGGTCTCATGTTGAATAACCACTTTTTAAACCCTCACAGTGACCAAAATTGCCATTTTTACAGAGTTTTGCTTACTCAAAATCTTCAATTTTGACCAATTTCAGGCACAGAAATGACTTTAAACACACTTATTTTAGTTGAAAAAGTAATAATTCACATCCAACCGTCATTTAAAGTCAAAAGATTAAATGTTAAAATTTCATCAATATTGACAATTTTTTCAACGTTCGACTGGTCCGGGGTCATCGTTTTTCATCAGAAAATTGATTTTTTGGACTCTACCAAAAAAGATTCAAAATGTTTTTTGGATCGGGTCTCATGTTGAATAACCACTTTTTAAACCCTCACAGTGACCAAAATTGCAATTTTTACAGAGTTTTGCTTACTCAAAATCTTAAATTTTGACCAATTTCAGGCACAGAAATGATTTTAAACACACTTATTTTAGTTGAAAAAGTAATAATTCACATCCAACCGTCATTTAAAGTCAAAAGATTAAATGTAAAAATTTCATCAATATTGACCATTTTTTCAACGTTCGACTGGTCCGGGGTCATCGTTTTTCATCAGAAAATTGATTTTTTGGACTCTATCAAAAATGATTCAAAATGTCATTTGGATCGGGCCTCATGTTGAATAACCACTTTTTAAACCCTCACAGTGACCAAAATTGCCATTTTTACAGAGTTTTGCTTACTCAAAATCTTCAATTTTGACCACTTTCAGGCACAGAAATTACTTTAAACACACTTATTTTAGTTGAAAAAGTAATAATTCACATCCAACCGTCATTTAAAGTCAAAAGATTAAATGTTAAAATTTCATCAATATTGACCATTTTTTCAACGTTCGACTGGTCCGGGGTCATCGTTTTTCATCAGAAAATGGATTTTTTGGACTCTACCAAAAGAGATTCAAAATGTCTTTTGGATCGGGCCTCATGTTGAATAACCACTTTTTAAACCCTCACAGTGACCAAAATTGCCATTTTTACAGAGTTTTGCTTACTCAAAATCTTACATTTTGACCAATTTCAGGCACAGAAATGACTTTAAACACACTTATTTTAGTTGAAAAAGTAATAATTCACATCCAACCGTCATTTAAAGTCAAAAGATTAAATGTTAAAATTTCATCAATATTGACCATTTTTTCAACGTTCGACTGGTCCGGGGTCATCGTTTTTCATCAGAAAATTGATTTTTTGGACTCTACCAAAAATGATTTAAAATGTCATTTGGATCGGGCCTCATGTTGAATAACCACTTTTTAAACCCTCACAGTGACCAAAATTGCAATTTTTACAGAGTTTTGCTTACTCAAAATCTTACATTTTGACCAATTTCAGGCACAGAAATGACTTTAAACACACTTATTTTAGTTGAAAAAGTAATAATTCACATCCAACCATCATTTAAAGTCAAAAGATTAAATGTTAAAATTTCATCAATATTGACAATTTTTTCAACGTTCGACTGGTCCGGGGTCATCGTTTTTCATCAGAAAATGGATTTTTTGGACTCTACCAAAAATGATTCAAAATGTCATTTGGATCGGGCCTCATGTTGAATAACCACTTTTTAAACCCTCACAGTGACCAAAATTGCCATTTTTACAGAGTTTTGCTTACTCAAAATCTTAAATTTTGACCAATTTCAGGCACAGAAATGACTTTAAACACACTTATTTTAGTTGAAAAAGTCATAATTCACATCCAACCGTCATTTAAAGTCAAAAGATTAAATCTTAAAATTTCATCAATATTGACCATTTTTTCAACGTTCGACTGGTCCGGGGTCATCGTTTTTCATCAGAAAATTAATTTTTTGGACTCTACCAAAAATGATTCAAAATGTCATTTGGATCGGGCCTCATGTTGAATAACCACTTTTTAAACCCTCACAGTGACCAAAATTGCCATTTTTACAGAGTTTTGCTTACTCAAAATCTTCAATTTTGACCAATTTCAGGCACAGAAATGACTTTAAACACACTTATTTTAGTTGAAAAAGTAATAATTCACATCCAACCGTCATTTAAAGTCAAAAGACTAAATGTTAAAATTTCATCAATATTGACCATTTTTTCAACTTTCGACTGGTCCGGGGTCATCGTTTTTTATCAGAAAATGGATTTTTTGGACTCTACCAAAAAAGAATCAAAATGTCTTTTGGATCGGGTCTCATGTTGAATAACCACTTTTTAAACCCTCACAGTGACCAAAATTGCCATTTTTACAGAGTTTTGCTTACTCAAAATCTTCAATTTTGACCAATTTCAGGCACAGAAATGACTTTAAACACACTTATTTTAGTTGAAAAAGTAATAATTCACATCCAACCGTCATTTAAAGTCAAAAGATTAAATGTTAAAATTTCATCAATATTGACAATTTTTTCAACGTTCGACTGGTCCGGGGTCATCGTTTTTCATCAGATAATTGATTTTTTGGACTCTACCAAAAAAGATTCAAAATGTTTTTTGGATCGGGTCTCATGTTGAATAACCACTTTTTAAACCCTCACAGTGACCAAAATTGCAATTTTTACAGAGTTTTGCTTACTCAAAATCTTAAATTTTGACCAGTTTCAGGCACAGAAATGACTTTAAACACACTTATTTTAGTTGAAAAAGTAATAATTCACATCCAACCGTCATTTAAAGTCAAAAGATTAAATGTAAAAATTTCATCAATATTGACCACTTTTTCAACGTTCGACTGGTCCGGGGTCATCGTTTTTCATCAGAAAATTGATTTTTTGGACTCTATCAAAAATGATTCAAAATGTCATTTGGATCGGGCCTCATGTTGAATAACCACTTTTTAAACCCTCACAGTGACCAAAATTGCCATTTTTACAGAGTTTTGCTTACTCAAAATCTTCAATTTTGACCACTTTCAGGCACAGAAATTACTTTAAACACACTTATTTTAGTTGAAAAAGTAATAATTCACATCCAACCGTCATTTAAAGTCAAAAGATTAAATGTTAAAATTTCATCAATATTGACCATTTTTTCAACGTTCGACTGGTCCGGGGTCATCGTTTTTCATCAGAAAATGGATTTTTTGGACTCTACCAAAAGAGATTCAAAATGTCTTTTGGATCGGGCCTCATGTTGAATAACCACTTTTTAAACCCTCACAGTGACCAAAATTGCCATTTTTACAGAGTTTTGCTTACTCAAAATCTTACATTTTGACCAATTTCAGGCACAGAAATGACTTTAAACACACTTATTTTAGTTGAAAAAGTAATAATTCACATCCAACCGTCATTTAAAGTCAAAAGATTAAATGTTAAAATTTCATCAATATTGACCATTTTTTCAACGTTCGACTGGTCCGGGGTCATCGTTTTTCATCAGAAAATTGATTTTTTGGACTCTACCAAAAATGATTCAAAATGTCATTTGGATCGGGCCTCATGTTGAATAACCACTTTTTAAACCCTCACAGTGACCAAAATTGCCATTTTTACAGAGTTTTGCTTACTCAAAATCTTCCATTTTGACCAATTTCAGGCACAGAAATGACTTTAAACACACTTATTTTAGTTGAAAAAGTAATAATTCACATCCAACCGTCATTCAAAGTCAAAAGATTAAATGTTAAAATTTCATCAATATTTACCATTTTTTCAACGTTCGACTGGTCCGGGGTCATCGTTTTTCATCAGAAAATGGATTTTTTGGACTCTACCAAAAAAGATTCAAAATGTCTTTTGGATCGGGTCTCATGTTGAATAACCACTTTTTAAACCCTCACAGTGACCAAAATTGCCATTTTTACAGAGTTTTGCTTACTCAAAATCTTCAATTTTGACCAATTTCAGGCACAGAAATGACTTTAAACACACTTATTTTAGTTGAAAAAGTAATAATTCACATCCAACCGTCATTTAAAGTCAAAAGATTAAATGTTAAAATTTCATCAATATTGACAATTTTTTCAACGTTCGACTGGTCCGGGGTCATCGTTTTTCATCAGAAAATTGATTTTTTGGACTCTACCAAAAAAGATTCAAAATGTTTTTTGGATCGGGTCTCATGTTGAATAACCACTTTTTAAACCCTCACAGTGACCAAAATTGCAATTTTTACAGAGTTTTGCTTACTCAAAATCTTTAAATTTTGACCAATTTCAGGCACAGAAATGACTTTAAACACACTTGTTTTAGTTGAAAAAGTAATAATTCACATCCAACCGTCATTTAAAGTCAAAAGATTAAATGTTAAAATTTCGTCAATATTGACCATTTTTTCAACGTTCGACTGGTCCGGGGTCATCGTTTTTCATCAGAAACGTGATTTTTTGGACTCTACCAAAAATGATTCAAAATGTCATTTGGATCGGCCCTCATGTTGAATAACCACTTTTTAAACCCTCACAGTGACCAAAATTGCCATTTTTACAGAGTTTTGCTTACTCAAAATCTTCAATTTTGACCAATTTCAGGCACAGAAAGGACTTTAAACACACTTATTTTAGTTGAAAAAGTAATAATTCACATCCAACCGTCATTTAAAGTCAAAAGATTAAATGTTAAAATTTCATCAATATTGACAATTTTTTCAACGTTCGACTGGTCCGGGGTCATCGTTTTTCATCAGAAAATTGATTTTTTGGACTCTACCAAAAAAGATTCAAAATGTTTTTTGGATCGGGTCTCATGTTGAATAACCACTTTTTAAACCCTCACAGTGACCAAAATTGCAATTTTTACAGAGTTTTGCTTACTCAAAATCTTAAATTTTGACCAATTTCAGGCACAGAAATGACTTTAAACACACTTGTTTTAGTTGAAAAAGTAATAATTCACATCCAACCGTCATTTAAAGTCAAAAGATTAAATGTTAAAATTTCATCAATATTGACCATTTTTTCAACGTTCGACTGGTCCGGGGTCATCGTTTTTCATCAGAAAATTGATTTTTTGGACTCTACCAAAAATGATTCAAAATGTCATTTGGATCGGGCCTCATGTTGAATAACCACTTTTTAAACCCTCACAGTGACCAAAATTGCAATTTTTACAGAGTTTTGCTTACTCAAAATCTTAAATTTTGACCAATTTCAGGCACAGAAATGACTTTAAACACACTTGTTTTAGTTGAAAAAGTAATAATTCACATCCAACCATCATTTAAAGTCAAAAGATTAAATGTTAAAATTTCATCAATATTGACCATTTTTTCAACGTTCGACTGGTCCGGGGTCATCGTTTTTCATCAGAAAATTGATTTTTTGGACTCTACCAAAAATGATTCAAAATGTCATTTGGATCGGGCCTCATGTTGAATAACTACTTTTTAAACCCTCACAGTGACCAAAATTGCCATTTTTACAGAGTTTTGCTTACTCAAAATCTTAAATTTTGACCAATTTCAGACACAGAAATGACTTTAAACACACTTATTTTAGTTGAAAAAGTAATAATTCACATCCAACCGTCATTTAAAGTCAAAAGATTAAATCTTAAAATTTCATCAATATTGACCATTTTTTCAACGTTCGACTGGTCCGGGGTCATCGTTTTTCATCAGAAAATTAATTTTTTGGACTCTACCAAAAATGATTCAAAATGTCATTTGGATCGGGCCTCATGTTGAATAACCACTTTTTAAACCCTCACAGTGACCAAAATTGCCATTTTTACAGAGTTTTGCTTACTCAAAATCTTCAATTTTGACCAATTTCAGGCACAGAAATGACTTTAAACACACTTATTTTAGTTGAAAAAGTAATAATTCACATCCAACCGTCATTTAAAGTCAAAAGACTAAATGTTAAAATTTCATCAATATTGACCATTTTTTCAACTTTCGACTGGTCCGGGGTCATCGTTTTTCATCAGAAAATGGATTTTTTGGACTCTACCAAAAAAGATTCAAAATGTCTTTTGGATCGGGTCTCATGTTGAATAACCACTTTTTAAACCCTCACAGTGACCAAAATTGCCATTTTTACAGAGTTTTGCTTACTCAAAATCTTCAATTTTGACCAATTTCAGGCACAGAAATGACTTTAAACACACTTATTTTAGTTGAAAAAGTAATAATTCACATCCAACCATCATTTAAAGTCAAAAGATTAAATGTTAAAATTTCATCAATATTGACAATTTTTTCAACGTTCGACTGGTCCGGGGTCATCGTTTTTCATCAGAAAATTGATTTTTTGGACTCTACCAAAAAAGATTCAAAATGTTTTTTGGATCGGGTCTCATGTTGAATAACCACTTTTTAAACCCTCAGAGTGACCAAAATTGCAATTTTTACAGAGTTTTGCTTACTCAAAATCTTAAATTTTGACCAATTTCAGGCACAGAAATGACTTTAAACACACTTATTTTAGTTGAAAAAGTAATAATTCACATCCAACCGTCATTTAAAGTCAAAAGATTAAATGTAAAAATTTCATCAATATTGACCATTTTTTCAACGTTCGACTGGTCCGGGGTCATCGTTTTTCATCAGAAAATTGATTTTTTGGACTCTATCAAAAATGATTCAAAATGTCATTTGGATCGGGCCTCATGTTGAATAACCACTTTTTAAACCCTCACAGTGACCAAAGTTGCCATTTTTACAGAGTTTTGCTTACTCAAAATCTTCAATTTTGACCACTTTCAGGCACAGAAATTACTTTAAACACACTTATTTTAGTTGAAAAAGTAATAATTCACATCCAACCGTCATTTAAAGTCAAAAGATTAAATGTTAAAATTTCATCAATATTGACCATTTTTTCAACGTTCGACTGGTCCGGGGTCATCGTTTTTCATCAGAAAATTGATTTTTTGGCCTCTACCAAAAATGATTCAAAATGTCATTTGGATCGGGCCTCATGTTGAATAACCACTTTTTAAACCCTCACAGTGACCAAAATTGCCATTTTTACAGAGTTTTGCTTACTCAAAATCTTCAATTTTGACCAATTTCAGGCACAGAAAGGACTTTAAACACACTTATTTTAGTTGAAAAAGTAATAATTCACATCCAACCGTCATTTAAAGTCAAAAGATTAAATGTTAAAATTTCATCAATATTGACAATTTTTTCAACGTTCGACTGGTCCGGGGTCATCGTTTTTCATCAGAAAATTGATTTTTTGGACTCTACCAAAAAAGATTCAAAATGTTTTTTGGATCGGGTCTCATGTTGAATAACCACTTTTTAAACCCTCACAGTGACCAAAATTGCAATTTTTACAGAGTTTTGCTTACTCAAAATCTTAAATTTTGACCAATTTCAGGCACAGAAATGACTTTAAACACACTTGTTTTAGTTGAAAAAGTAATAATTCACATCCAACCGTCATTTAAAGTCAAAAGATTAAATGTTAAAATTTCATCAATATTGACCAATTTTTCAACGTTCGACTGGTCCGGGGTCATCGTTTTTCATCAGAAAATTGATTTTTTGGACTCTACCAAAAATGATTCAAAATGTCATTTGGATCGGGCCTCATGTTGAATAACCACTTTTTAAACCCTCACAGTGACCAAAATTGCAATTTTTACAGAGTTTTGCTTACTCAAAATCTTAAATTTTGACCAATTTCAGGCACAGAAATGACTTTAAACACACTTGTTTTAGTTGAAAAAGTAATAATTCACATCCAACCATCATTTAAAGTCAAAAGATTAAATGTTAAAATTTCATCAATATTGACCATTTTTTCAACGTTCGACTGGTCCGGGGTCATCGTTTTTCATCAGAAAATTTATTTTTTGGACTCTACCAAAAATGATTCAAAATGTCATTTGGATCGGGCCTCATGTTGAATAACCACTTTTTAAACCCTCACAGTGACCAAAATTGCCATTTTTACAGAGTTTTGCTTACTCAAAATCTTAAATTTTGACCAATTTCAGGCACAGAAATGACTTTAAACACACTTATTTTAGTTGAAAAAGTAATAATTCACATCCAACCGTCATTTAAAGTCAAAAGATTAAATCTTAAAATTTCATCAATATTGACCATTTTTTCAACGTTCGACTGGTCCGGGGTCATCGTTTTTCATCAGAAAATTAATTTTTTGGACTCTACCAAAAATGATTCAAAATGTCATTTGGATCGGGCCTCATGTTGAATAACCACTTTTTAAACCCTCACAGTGACCAAAATTGCCATTTTTACAGAGTTTTGCTTACTCAAAATCTTCAATTTTGACCAATTTCAGGCACAGAAATGACTTTAAACACACTTATTTTAGTTGAAAAAGTAATAATTCACATCCAACCGTCATTTAAAGTCAAAAGACTAAATGTTAAAATTTCATCAATATTGACCATTTTTTCAACTTTCGACTGGTCCGGGGTCATCGTTTTTCATCAGAAAATGGATTTTTTGGACTCTACCAAAAATGATTCAAAATGTCATTTGGATCGGCCCTCATGTTGAATAACCACTTTTTAAACCCTCACAGTGACCAAAATTGCCATTTTTACAGAGTTTTGCTTACTCAAAATCTTCAATTTTGACCAATTTCAGGCACAGAAAGGACTTTAAACACACTTGTTTTAGTTGAAAAAGTAATAATTCACATCCAACCGTCATTTAAAGTCAAAAGATTAAATGTTAAAATTTCATCAATATTGACCATTTTTTCAACGTTCGACTGGTCCGGGGTCATCGTTTTTCATCAGAAAATTGATTTTTTGGACTCTACCAAAAATGATTCAAAATGTCATTTGGATCGGGCCTCATGTTGAATAACCACTTTTTAAACCCTCACAGTGACCAAAATTGCAATTTTTACAGAGTTTTGCTTACTCAAAATCTTAAATTTTGACCAATTTCAGGCACAGAAATGACTTTAAACACACTTGTTTTAGTTGAAAAAGTAATAATTCACATCCAACCATCATTTAAAGTCAAAAGATTAAATGTTAAAATTTCATCAATATTGACCATTTTTTCAACGTTCGACTGGTCCGGGGTCATCGTTTTTCATCAGAAAATTGATTTTTTGGACTCTACCAAAAATGATTCAAAATGTCATTTGGATCGGGCCTCATGTTGAATAACCACTTTTTAAACCCTCACAGTGACCAAAATTGCAATTTTTACAGAGTTTTGCTTACTCAAAATCTTACATTTTGACCAATTTCAGGCACAGAAATGACTTTAAACACACTTGTTTTAGTTGAAAAAGTAATAATTCACATCCAACCGTCATTTAAAGTCAAAAGATTAAATGTTAAAATTTCATCAATATTGACCATTTTTTCAACGTTCGACTGGTCCGGGGTCATCGTTTTTCATCAGAAAATTGATTTTTTGGACTCTACCAAAAATGATTCAAAATGTCATTTGGATCGGGCCTCATGTTGAATAACCACTTTTTAAACCCTCACAGTGACCAAAATTGCAATTTTTACAGAGTTTTGCTTACTCAAATCTTAAATTTTGACCAATTTCAGGCACAGAAATGACTTTAAACACACTTGTTTTAGTTGAAAAAGTAATAATTCACATCCAACCATCATTTAAAGTCAAAAGATTAAATGTTAAAATTTCATCAATATTGACCATTTTTTCAACGTTCGACTGGTCCGGGGTCATCGTTTTTCATCAGAAAATTGATTTTTTGGACTCTACCAAAAATGATTCAAAATGTCATTTGGATCGGGCCTCATGTTGAATAACCACTTTTTAAACCCTCACAGTGACCAAAATTGCCATTTTTACAGAGTTTTGCTTACTCAAAATCTTCAATTTTGACCAATTTCAGGCACAGAAATGACTTTAAACACACTTATTTTAGTTGAAAAAGTAATAATTCACATCCAACCGTCATTTAAAGTCAAAAGACTAAATGTTAAAATTTCATCAATATTGACCATTTTTTCAACTTTCGACTGGTCCGGGGTCATCGTTTTTCATCAGAAAATGGATTTTTTGGACTCTACCAAAAAAGATTCAAAATGTCTTTTGGATCGGGTCTCATGTTGAATAACCACTTTTTAAACCCTCACAGTGACCAAAATTGCCATTTTTACAGAGTTTTGCTTACTCAAAATCTTCAATTTTGACCAATTTCAGGCACAGAAATGACTTTAAACACACTTATTTTAGTTGAAAAAGTAATAATTCACATCCAACCGTCATTTAAAGTCAAAAGATTAAATGTTAAAATTTCATCAATATTGACAATTTTTTCAACGTTCGACTGGTCCGGGGTCATCGTTTTTCATCAGAAAATTGATTTTTTGGACTCTACCAAAAAAGATTCAAAATGTTTTTTGGATCGGGTCTCATGTTGAATAACCACTTTTTAAACCCTCACAGTGACCAAAATTGCAATTTTTACAGAGTTTTGCTTACTCAAAATCTTAAATTTTGACCAATTTCAGGCACAGAAATGATTTTAAACACACTTATTTTAGTTGAAAAAGTAATAATTCACATCCAACCGTCATTTAAAGTCAAAAGATTAAATGTAAAAATTTCATCAATATTGACCATTTTTTCAACGTTCGACTGGTCCGGGGTCATCGTTTTTCATCAGAAAATTGATTTTTTGGACTCTATCAAAAATGATTCAAAATGTCATTTGGATCGGGCCTCATGTTGAATAACCACTTTTTAAACCCTCACAGTGACCAAAATTGCCATTTTTACAGAGTTTTGCTTACTCAAAATCTTCAATTTTGACCACTTTCAGGCACAGAAATTACTTTAAACACACTTATTTTAGTTGAAAAAGTAATAATTCACATCCAACCGTCATTTAAAGTCAAAAGATTAAATGTTAAAATTTCATCAATATTGACCATTTTTTCAACGTTCGACTGGTCCGGGGTCATCGTTTTTCATCAGAAAATGGATTTTTTGGACTCTACCAAAAGAGATTCAAAATGTCTTTTGGATCGGGCCTCATGTTGAATAACCACTTTTTAAACCCTCACAGTGACCAAAATTGCCATTTTTACAGAGTTTTGCTTACTCAAAATCTTACATTTTGACCAATTTCAGGCACAGAAATGACTTTAAACACACTTATTTTAGTTGAAAAAGTAATAATTCACATCCAACCGTCATTTAAAGTCAAAAGATTAAATGTTAAAATTTCATCAATATTGACCATTTTTTCAACGTTCGACTGGTCCGGGGTCATCGTTTTTCATCAGAAAATTGATTTTTTGGACTCTACCAAAAATGATTTAAAATGTCATTTGGATCGGGCCTCATGTTGAATAACCACTTTTTAAACCCTCACAGTGACCAAAATTGCAATTTTTACAGAGTTTTGCTTACTCAAAATCTTAAATTTTGACCAATTTCAGGCACAGAAATGACTTTAAACACACTTATTTTAGTTGAAAAAGTAATAATTCACATCCAACCATCATTTAAAGTCAAAAGATTAAATGTTAAAATTTCATCAATATTGACAATTTTTTCAACGTTCGACTGGTCCGGGGTCATCGTTTTTCATCAGAAAATGGATTTTTTGGACTCTACCAAAAATGATTCAAAATGTCATTTGGATCGGGCCTCATGTTGAATAACCACTTTTTAAACCCTCACAGTGACCAAAATTGCCATTTTTACAGAGTTTTGCTTACTCAAAATCTTAAATTTTGACCAATTTCAGGCACAGAAATGACTTTAAACACACTTATTTTAGTTGAAAAAGTAATAATTCACATCCAACCGTCATTTAAAGTCAAAAGATTAAATCTTAAAATTTCATCAATATTGACCATTTTTTCAACGTTCGACTGGTCCGGGGTCATCGTTTTTCATCAGAAAATTAATTTTTTGGACTCTACCAAAAATGATTCAAAATGTCATTTGGATCGGGCCTCATGTTGAATAACCACTTTTTAAACCCTCACAGTGACCAAAATTGCCATTTTTACAGAGTTTTGCTTACTCAAAATCTTCAATTTTGACCAATTTCAGGCACAGAAATGACTTTAAACACACTTATTTTAGTTGAAAAAGTAATAATTCACATCCAACCGTCATTTAAAGTCAAAAGACTAAATGTTAAAATTTCATCAATATTGACCATTTTTTCAACTTTCGACTGGTCCGGGGTCATCGTTTTTTATCAGAAAATGGATTTTTTGGACTCTACCAAAAAAGAATCAAAATGTCTTTTGGATCGGGTCTCATGTTGAATAACCACTTTTTAAACCCTCACAGTGACCAAAATTGCCATTTTTACAGAGTTTTGCTTACTCAAAATCTTCAATTTTGACCAATTTCAGGCACAGAAATGACTTTAAACACACTTATTTTAGTTGAAAAAGTAATAATTCACATCCAACCGTCATTTAAAGTCAAAAGATTAAATGTTAAAATTTCATCAATATTGACAATTTTTTCAACGTTCGACTGGTCCGGGGTCATCGTTTTTCATCAGATAATTGATTTTTTGGACTCTACCAAAAAAGATTCAAAATGTTTTTTGGATCGGGTCTCATGTTGAATAACCACTTTTTAAACCCTCACAGTGACCAAAATTGCAATTTTTACAGAGTTTTGCTTACTCAAAATCTTAAATTTTGACCAGTTTCAGGCACAGAAATGACTTTAAACACACTTATTTTAGTTGAAAAAGTAATAATTCACATCCAACCGTCATTTAAAGTCAAAAGATTAAATGTAAAAATTTCATCAATATTGACCACTTTTTCAACGTTCGACTGGTCCGGGGTCATCGTTTTTCATCAGAAAATTGATTTTTTGGACTCTATCAAAAATGATTCAAAATGTCATTTGGATCGGGCCTCATGTTGAATAACCACTTTTTAAACCCTCACAGTGACCAAAATTGCCATTTTTACAGAGTTTTGCTTACTCAAAATCTTCAATTTTGACCACTTTCAGGCACAGAAATTACTTTAAACACACTTATTTTAGTTGAAAAAGTAATAATTCACATCCAACCGTCATTTAAAGTCAAAAGATTAAATGTTAAAATTTCATCAATATTGACCATTTTTTCAACGTTCGACTGGTCCGGGGTCATCGTTTTTCATCAGAAAATGGATTTTTTGGACTCTACCAAAAGAGATTCAAAATGTCTTTTGGATCGGGCCTCATGTTGAATAACCACTTTTTAAACCCTCACAGTGACCAAAATTGCCATTTTTACAGAGTTTTGCTTACTCAAAATCTTACATTTTGACCAATTTCAGGCACAGAAATGACTTTAAACACACTTATTTTAGTTGAAAAAGTAATAATTCACATCCAACCGTCATTTAAAGTCAAAAGATTAAATGTTAAAATTTCATCAATATTGACCATTTTTTCAACGTTCGACTGGTCCGGGGTCATCGTTTTTCATCAGAAAATTGATTTTTTGGACTCTACCAAAAATGATTCAAAATGTCATTTGGATCGGGCCTCATGTTGAATAACCACTTTTTAAACCCTCACAGTGACCAAAATTGCCATTTTTACAGAGTTTTGCTTACTCAAAATCTTCCATTTTGACCAATTTCAGGCACAGAAATGACTTTAAACACACTTATTTTAGTTGAAAAAGTAATAATTCACATCCAACCGTCATTCAAAGTCAAAAGATTAAATGTTAAAATTTCATCAATATTTACCATTTTTTCAACGTTCGACTGGTCCGGGGTCATCGTTTTTCATCAGAAAATGGATTTTTTGGACTCTACCAAAAAAGATTCAAAATGTCTTTTGGATCGGGTCTCATGTTGAATAACCACTTTTTAAACCCTCACAGTGACCAAAATTGCCATTTTTACAGAGTTTTGCTTACTCAAAATCTTCAATTTTGACCAATTTCAGGCACAGAAATGACTTTAAACACACTTATTTTAGTTGAAAAAGTAATAATTCACATCCAACCGTCATTTAAAGTCAAAAGATTAAATGTTAAAATTTCATCAATATTGACAATTTTTTCAACGTTCGACTGGTCCGGGGTCATCGTTTTTCATCAGAAAATTGATTTTTTGGACTCTACCAAAAAAGATTCAAAATGTTTTTTGGATCGGGTCTCATGTTGAATAACCACTTTTTAAACCCTCACAGTGACCAAAATTGCAATTTTTACAGAGTTTTGCTTACTCAAAATCTTTAAATTTTGACCAATTTCAGGCACAGAAATGACTTTAAACACACTTGTTTTAGTTGAAAAAGTAATAATTCACATCCAACCGTCATTTAAAGTCAAAAGATTAAATGTTAAAATTTCGTCAATATTGACCATTTTTTCAACGTTCGACTGGTCCGGGGTCATCGTTTTTCATCAGAAACGTGATTTTTTGGACTCTACCAAAAATGATTCAAAATGTCATTTGGATCGGCCCTCATGTTGAATAACCACTTTTTAAACCCTCACAGTGACCAAAATTGCCATTTTTACAGAGTTTTGCTTACTCAAAATCTTCAATTTTGACCAATTTCAGGCACAGAAAGGACTTTAAACACACTTATTTTAGTTGAAAAAGTAATAATTCACATCCAACCGTCATTTAAAGTCAAAAGATTAAATGTTAAAATTTCATCAATATTGACAATTTTTTCAACGTTCGACTGGTCCGGGGTCATCGTTTTTCATCAGAAAATTGATTTTTTGGACTCTACCAAAAAAGATTCAAAATGTTTTTTGGATCGGGTCTCATGTTGAATAACCACTTTTTAAACCCTCACAGTGACCAAAATTGCAATTTTTACAGAGTTTTGCTTACTCAAAATCTTAAATTTTGACCAATTTCAGGCACAGAAATGACTTTAAACACACTTGTTTTAGTTGAAAAAGTAATAATTCACATCCAACCGTCATTTAAAGTCAAAAGATTAAATGTTAAAATTTCATCAATATTGACCATTTTTTCAACGTTCGACTGGTCCGGGGTCATCGTTTTTCATCAGAAAATTGATTTTTTGGACTCTACCAAAAATGATTCAAAATGTCATTTGGATCGGGCCTCATGTTGAATAACCACTTTTTAAACCCTCACAGTGACCAAAATTGCAATTTTTACAGAGTTTTGCTTACTCAAAATCTTAAATTTTGACCAATTTCAGGCACAGAAATGACTTTAAACACACTTGTTTTAGTTGAAAAAGTAATAATTCACATCCAACCATCATTTAAAGTCAAAAGATTAAATGTTAAAATTTCATCAATATTGACCATTTTTTCAACGTTCGACTGGTCCGGGGTCATCGTTTTTCATCAGAAAATTGATTTTTTGGACTCTACCAAAAATGATTCAAAATGTCATTTGGATCGGGCCTCATGTTGAATAACTACTTTTTAAACCCTCACAGTGACCAAAATTGCCATTTTTACAGAGTTTTGCTTACTCAAAATCTTAAATTTTGACCAATTTCAGACACAGAAATGACTTTAAACACACTTATTTTAGTTGAAAAAGTAATAATTCACATCCAACCGTCATTTAAAGTCAAAAGATTAAATCTTAAAATTTCATCAATATTGACCATTTTTTCAACGTTCGACTGGTCCGGGGTCATCGTTTTTCATCAGAAAATTAATTTTTTGGACTCTACCAAAAATGATTCAAAATGTCATTTGGATCGGGCCTCATGTTGAATAACCACTTTTTAAACCCTCACAGTGACCAAAATTGCCATTTTTACAGAGTTTTGCTTACTCAAAATCTTCAATTTTGACCAATTTCAGGCACAGAAATGACTTTAAACACACTTATTTTAGTTGAAAAAGTAATAATTCACATCCAACCGTCATTTAAAGTCAAAAGACTAAATGTTAAAATTTCATCAATATTGACCATTTTTTCAACTTTCGACTGGTCCGGGGTCATCGTTTTTCATCAGAAAATGGATTTTTTGGACTCTACCAAAAAAGATTCAAAATGTCTTTTGGATCGGGTCTCATGTTGAATAACCACTTTTTAAACCCTCACAGTGACCAAAATTGCCATTTTTACAGAGTTTTGCTTACTCAAAATCTTCAATTTTGACCAATTTCAGGCACAGAAATGACTTTAAACACACTTATTTTAGTTGAAAAAGTAATAATTCACATCCAACCATCATTTAAAGTCAAAAGATTAAATGTTAAAATTTCATCAATATTGACAATTTTTTCAACGTTCGACTGGTCCGGGGTCATCGTTTTTCATCAGAAAATTGATTTTTTGGACTCTACCAAAAAAGATTCAAAATGTTTTTTGGATCGGGTCTCATGTTGAATAACCACTTTTTAAACCCTCAGAGTGACCAAAATTGCAATTTTTACAGAGTTTTGCTTACTCAAAATCTTAAATTTTGACCAATTTCAGGCACAGAAATGACTTTAAACACACTTATTTTAGTTGAAAAAGTAATAATTCACATCCAACCGTCATTTAAAGTCAAAAGATTAAATGTAAAAATTTCATCAATATTGACCATTTTTTCAACGTTCGACTGGTCCGGGGTCATCGTTTTTCATCAGAAAATTGATTTTTTGGACTCTATCAAAAATGATTCAAAATGTCATTTGGATCGGGCCTCATGTTGAATAACCACTTTTTAAACCCTCACAGTGACCAAAGTTGCCATTTTTACAGAGTTTTGCTTACTCAAAATCTTCAATTTTGACCACTTTCAGGCACAGAAATTACTTTAAACACACTTATTTTAGTTGAAAAAGTAATAATTCACATCCAACCGTCATTTAAAGTCAAAAGATTAAATGTTAAAATTTCATCAATATTGACCATTTTTTCAACGTTCGACTGGTCCGGGGTCATCGTTTTTCATCAGAAAATTGATTTTTTGGCCTCTACCAAAAATGATTCAAAATGTCATTTGGATCGGGCCTCATGTTGAATAACCACTTTTTAAACCCTCACAGTGACCAAAATTGCCATTTTTACAGAGTTTTGCTTACTCAAAATCTTCAATTTTGACCAATTTCAGGCACAGAAAGGACTTTAAACACACTTATTTTAGTTGAAAAAGTAATAATTCACATCCAACCGTCATTTAAAGTCAAAAGATTAAATGTTAAAATTTCATCAATATTGACAATTTTTTCAACGTTCGACTGGTCCGGGGTCATCGTTTTTCATCAGAAAATTGATTTTTTGGACTCTACCAAAAAAGATTCAAAATGTTTTTTGGATCGGGTCTCATGTTGAATAACCACTTTTTAAACCCTCACAGTGACCAAAATTGCAATTTTTACAGAGTTTTGCTTACTCAAAATCTTAAATTTTGACCAATTTCAGGCACAGAAATGACTTTAAACACACTTGTTTTAGTTGAAAAAGTAATAATTCACATCCAACCGTCATTTAAAGTCAAAAGATTAAATGTTAAAATTTCATCAATATTGACCATTTTTTCAACGTTCGACTGGTCCGGGGTCATCGTTTTTCATCAGAAAATTGATTTTTTGGACTCTACCAAAAATGATTCAAAATGTCATTTGGATCGGGCCTCATGTTGAATAACCACTTTTTAAACCCTCACAGTGACCAAAATTGCAATTTTTACAGAGTTTTGCTTACTCAAAATCTTAAATTTTGACCAATTTCAGGCACAGAAATGACTTTAAACACACTTGTTTTAGTTGAAAAAGTAATAATTCACATCCAACCATCATTTAAAGTCAAAAGATTAAATGTTAAAATTTCATCAATATTGACCATTTTTTCAACGTTCGACTGGTCCGGGGTCATCGTTTTTCATCAGAAAATTTATTTTTTGGACTCTACCAAAAATGATTCAAAATGTCATTTGGATCGGGCCTCATGTTGAATAACCACTTTTTAAACCCTCACAGTGACCAAAATTGCCATTTTTACAGAGTTTTGCTTACTCAAAATCTTAAATTTTGACCAATTTCAGGCACAGAAATGACTTTAAACACACTTATTTTAGTTGAAAAAGTAATAATTCACATCCAACCGTCATTTAAAGTCAAAAGATTAAATCTTAAAATTTCATCAATATTGACCATTTTTTCAACGTTCGACTGGTCCGGGGTCATCGTTTTTCATCAGAAAATTAATTTTTTGGACTCTACCAAAAATGATTCAAAATGTCATTTGGATCGGGCCTCATGTTGAATAACCACTTTTTAAACCCTCACAGTGACCAAAATTGCCATTTTTACAGAGTTTTGCTTACTCAAAATCTTCAATTTTGACCAATTTCAGGCACAGAAATGACTTTAAACACACTTATTTTAGTTGAAAAAGTAATAATTCACATCCAACCGTCATTTAAAGTCAAAAGACTAAATGTTAAAATTTCATCAATATTGACCATTTTTTCAACTTTCGACTGGTCCGGGGTCATCGTTTTTCATCAGAAAATGGATTTTTTGGACTCTACCAAAAATGATTCAAAATGTCATTTGGATCGGCCCTCATGTTGAATAACCACTTTTTAAACCCTCACAGTGACCAAAATTGCCATTTTTACAGAGTTTTGCTTACTCAAAATCTTCAATTTTGACCAATTTCAGGCACAGAAAGGACTTTAAACACACTTGTTTTAGTTGAAAAAGTAATAATTCACATCCAACCGTCATTTAAAGTCAAAAGATTAAATGTTAAAATTTCATCAATATTGACCATTTTTTCAACGTTCGACTGGTCCGGGGTCATCGTTTTTCATCAGAAAATTGATTTTTTGGACTCTACCAAAAATGATTCAAAATGTCATTTGGATCGGGCCTCATGTTGAATAACCACTTTTTAAACCCTCACAGTGACCAAAATTGCAATTTTTACAGAGTTTTGCTTACTCAAAATCTTAAATTTTGACCAATTTCAGGCACAGAAATGACTTTAAACACACTTGTTTTAGTTGAAAAAGTAATAATTCACATCCAACCATCATTTAAAGTCAAAAGATTAAATGTTAAAATTTCATCAATATTGACCATTTTTTCAACGTTCGACTGGTCCGGGGTCATCGTTTTTCATCAGAAAATTGATTTTTTGGACTCTACCAAAAATGATTCAAAATGTCATTTGGATCGGGCCTCATGTTGAATAACCACTTTTTAAACCCTCACAGTGACCAAAATTGCCATTTTTACAGAGTTTTGCTTACTCAAAATCTTAAATTTTGACCAATTTCAGACACAGAAATGACTTTAAACACACTTATTTTAGTTGAAAAAGTAATAATTCACATCCAACCGTCATTTAAAGTCAAAAGATTAAATCTTAAAATTTCATCAATATTGACCATTTTTTCAACGTTCGACTGGTCCGGGGTCATCGTTTTTCATCAGAAAATTAATTTTTTGGACTCTACCAAAAATGATTCAAAATGTCATTTGGATCGGGCCTCATGTTGAATAACCACTTTTTAAACCCTCACAGTGACCAAAATTGCCATTTTTACAGAGTTTTGCTTACTCAAAATCTTCAATTTTGACCAATTTCAGGCACAGAAATGACTTTAAACACACTTATTTTAGTTGAAAAAGTAATAATTCACATCCAACCGTCATTTAAAGTCAAAAGACTAAATGTTAAAATTTCATCAATATTGACCATTTTTTCAACTTTCGACTGGTCCGGGGTCATCGTTTTTCATCAGAAAATGGATTTTTTGGACTCTACCAAAAAAGATTCAAAATGTCTTTTGGATCGGGTCTCATGTTGAATAACCACTTTTTAAACCCTCACAGTGACCAAAATTGCCATTTTTACAGAGTTTTGCTTACTCAAAATCTTCAATTTTGACCAATTTCAGGCACAGAAATGACTTTAAACACACTTATTTTAGTTGAAAAAGTAATAATTCACATCCAACCATCATTTAAAGTCAAAAGATTAAATGTTAAAATTTCATCAATATTGACAATTTTTTCAACGTTCGACTGGTCCGGGGTCATCGTTTTTCATCAGAAAATTGATTTTTTGGACTCTACCAAAAAAGATTCAAAATGTTTTTTGGATCGGGTCTCATGTTGAATAACCACTTTTTAAACCCTCACAGTGACCAAAATTGCAATTTTTACAGAGTTTTGCTTACTCAAAATCTTAAATTTTGACCAATTTCAGGCACAGAAATGACTTTAAACACACTTATTTTAGTTGAAAAAGTAATAATTCACATCCAACCGTCATTTAAAGTCAAAAGATTAAATGTAAAAATTTCATCAATATTGACCATTTTTTCAACGTTCGACTGGTCCGGGGTCATCGTTTTTCATCAGAAAATTGATTTTTTGGACTCTATCAAAAATGATTCAAAATGTCATTTGGATCGGGCCTCATGTTGAATAACCACTTTTTAAACCCTCACAGTGACCAAAGTTGCCATTTTTACAGAGTTTTGCTTACTCAAAATCTTCAATTTTGACCACTTTCAGGCACAGAAATTACTTTAAACACACTTATTTTAGTTGAAAAAGTAATAATTCACATCCAACCGTCATTTAAAGTCAAAAGATTAAATGTTAAAATTTCATCAATATTGACCATTTTTTCAACGTTCGACTGGTCCGGGGTCATCGTTTTTCATCAGAAAATTAATTTTTTGGACTCTACCAAAAATGATTCAAAATGTCATTTGGATCGGGCCTCATGTTGAATAACCACTTTTTAAACCCTCACAGTGACCAAAATTGCCATTTTTACAGAGTTTTGCTTACTCAAAATCTTCAATTTTGACCAATTTCAGGCACAGAAATGACTTTAAACACATTTATTTTAGTTGAAAAAGTAATAATTCACATCCAACCGTCATTTAAAGTCAAAAGACTAAATGTTAAAATTTCATCAATATTGACCATTTTTTCAACTTTCGACTGGTCCGGGGTCATCGTTTTTCATCAGAAAATGGATTTTTTGGACTCTACCAAAAATGATTCAAAATGTCATTTGGATCGGCCCTCATGTTGAATAACCACTTTTTAAACCCTCACAGTGACCAAAATTGCCATTTTTACAGAGTTTTGCTTACTCAAAATCTTCAATTTTGACCAATTTCAGGCACAGAAAGGACTTTAAACACACTTATTTTAGTTGAAAAAGTAATAATTCACATCCAACCGTCATTTAAAGTCAAAAGATTAAATGTTAAAATTTCATCAATATTGACAATTTTTTCAACGTTCGACTGGTCCGGGGTCATCGTTTTTCATCAGAAAATTGATTTTTTGGACTCTACCAAAAAAGATTCAAAATGTTTTTTGGATCGGGTCTCATGTTGAATAACCACTTTTTAAACCCTCACAGTGACCAAAATTGCAATTTTTACAGAGTTTTGCTTACTCAAAATCTTAAATTTTGACCAATTTCAGGCACAGAAATGACTTTAAACACACTTGTTTTAGTTGAAAAAGTAATAATTCACATCCAACCGTCATTTAAAGTCAAAAGATTAAATGTTAAAATTTCATCAATATTGACCATTTTTTCAACGTTCGACTGGTCCGGGGTCATCGTTTTTCATCAGAAAATTGATTTTTTGGACTCTACCAAAAATGATTCAAAATGTCATTTGGATCGGGCCTCATGTTGAATAACCACTTTTTAAACCCTCACAGTGACCAAAATTGCAATTTTTACAGAGTTTTGCTTACTCAAAATCTTAAATTTTGACCAATTTCAGGCACAGAAATGACTTTAAACACACTTGTTTTAGTTGAAAAAGTAATAATTCACATCCAACCATCATTTAAAGTCAAAAGATTAAATGTTAAAATTTCATCAATATTGACCATTTTTTCAACGTTCGACTGGTCCGGGGTCATCGTTTTTCATCAGAAAATTGATTTTTTGGACTCTACCAAAAATGATTCAAAATGTCATTTGGATCGGGCCTCATGTTGAATAACCACTTTTTAAACCCTCACAGTGACCAAAATTGCCATTTTTACAGAGTTTTGCTTACTCAAAATCTTAAATTTTGACCAATTTCAGACACAGAAATGACTTTAAACACACTTATTTTAGTGGAAAAAGTAATAATTCACATCCAACCGTCATTTAAAGTCAAAAGATTAAATCTTAAAATTTCATCAATATTGACCATTTTTTCAACGTTCGACTGGTCCGGGGTCATCGTTTTTCATCAGAAAATTAATTTTTTGGACTCTACCAAAAATGATTTAAAATGTCATTTGGATCGGGCCTCATGTTGAATAACCACTTTTTAAACCCTCACAGTGACCAAAATTGCCATTTTTACAGAGTTTTGCTTACTCAAAATCTTCAATTTTGACCAATTTCAGGCACAGAAATGACTTTAAACACACTTATTTTAGTTGAAAAAGTAATAATTCACATCCAACCGTCATTTAAAGTCAAAAGACTAAATGTTAAAATTTCATCAATATTGACAATTTTTTCAACGTTCGACTGGTCCGGGGTCATCGTTTTTCATCAGAAAATTGATTTTTTGGACTCTACCAAAAAAGATTCAAAATGTTTTTTGGATCGGGTCTCATGTTGAATAACCACTTTTTAAACCCTCACAGTGACCAAAATTGCAATTTTTACAGAGTTTTGCTTACTCAAAATCTTAAATTTTGACCAATTTCAGGCACAGAAATGACTTTAAACACACTTATTTTAGTTGAAAAAGTAATAATTCACATCCAACCGTCATTTAAAGTCAAAAGATTAAATGTAAAAATTTCATCAATATTGACCATTTTTTCAACGTTCGACTGGTCCGGGGTCATCGTTTTTCATCAGAAAATTGATTTTTTGGACTCTATCAAAAATGATTCAAAATGTCATTTGGATCGGGCCTCATGTTGAATAACCACTTTTTAAACCCTCACAGTGACCAAAGTTGCCATTTTTACAGAGTTTTGCTTACTCAAAATCTTCAATTTTGACCACTTTCAGGCACAGAAATTACTTTAAACACACTTATTTTAGTTGAAAAAGTAATAATTCACATCCAACCGTCATTTAAAGTCAAAAGATTAAATGTTAAAATTTCATCAATATTGACCATTTTTTCAACGTTCGACTGGTCCGGGGTCATCGTTTTTCATCAGAAAATTGATTTTTTGGCCTCTACCAAAAATGATTCAAAATGTCATTTGGATCGGGCCTCATGTTGAATAACCACTTTTTAAACCCTCACAGTGACCAAAATTGCCATTTTTACAGAGTTTTGCTTACTCAAAATCTTCAATTTTGACCAATTTCAGGCACAGAAAGGACTTTAAACACACTTATTTTAGTTGAAAAAGTAATAATTCACATCCAACCGTCATTTAAAGTCAAAAGATTAAATGTTAAAATTTCATCAATATTGACCATTTTTTCAACGTTCGACTGGTCCGGGGTCATCGTTTTTCATCAGAAAATTGATTTTTTGGACTCTACCAAAAATGATTCAAAATGTCATTTGGATCGGGCCTCATGTTGAATAACCACTTTTTAAACCCTCACAGTGACCAAAATTGCCATTTTTACAGAGTTTTGCTTACTCAAAATCTTAAATTTTGACCAATTTCAGGCACAGAAATGACTTTAAACACACTTATTTTAGTTGAAAAAGTAATAATTCACATCCAACCGTCATTTAAAGTCAAAAGATTAAATCTTAAAATTTCATCAATATTGACCATTTTTTCAACGTTCGACTGGTCCGGGGTCATCGTTTTTCATCAGAAAATTAATTTTTTGGACTCTACCAAAAATGATTCAAAATGTCATTTGGATCGGGCCTCATGTTGAATAACCACTTTTTAAACCCTCACAGTGACCAAAATTGCCATTTTTACAGAGTTTTGCTTACTCAAAATCTTCAATTTTGACCAATTTCAGGCACAGAAATGACTTTAAACACACTTATTTTAGTTGAAAAAGTAATAATTCACATCCAACCGTCATTTAAAGTCAAAAGACTAAATGTTAAAATTTCATCAATATTGACCATTTTTTCAACTTTCGACTGGTCCGGGGTCATCGTTTTTCATCAGAAAATGGATTTTTTGGACTCTACCAAAAAAGATTCAAAATGTCTTTTGGATCGGGTCTCATGTTGAATAACCACTTTTTAAACCCTCACAGTGACCAAAATTGCAATTTTTACAGAGTTTTGCTTACTCAAAATCTTAAATTTTGACCAATTTCAGGCACAGAAATGACTTTAAACACACTTATTTTAGTTGAAAAAGTAATAATTCACATCCAACCGTCATTTAAAGTCAAAAGATTAAATGTAAAAATTTCATCAATATTGACCATTTTTTCAACGTTCGACTGGTCCGGGGTCATCGTTTTTCATCAGAAAATTGATTTTTTGGACTCTATCAAAAATGATTCAAAATGTCATTTGGATCGGGCCTCATGTTGAATAACCACTTTTTAAACCCTCACAGTGACCAAAATTGCCATTTTTACAGAGTTTTGCTTACTCAAAATCTTCAATTTTGACCACTTTCAGGCACAGAAATGACTTTAAACACACTTATTTTAGTTGAAAAAGTAATAATTCACATCCAACCGTCATTTAAAGTCAAAAGATTAAATGTTAAAATTTCATCAATATTGACCATTTTTTCAACGTTCGACTGGTCCGGGGTCATCGTTTTTCATCAGAAAATTGATTTTTTGGACTCTACCAAAAAAGATTCAAAATGTTTTTTGGATCGGGTCTCATGTTGAATAACCACTTTTTAAACCCTCACAGTGACTAAAATTGCAATTTTTACAGAGTTTTGCTTACTCAAAATCTTTAAATTTTGACCAATTTCAGGCACAGAAATGACTTTAAACACACTTGTTTTAGTTGAAAAAGTAATAATTCACATCCAACCGTCATTTAAAGTCAAAAGATTAAATGTTAAAATTTCATCAATATTGACCATTTTTTCAACGTTCGACTGGTCCGGGGTCATCGTTTTTCATCAGAAAATTGATTTTTTGGACTCTACCAAAAATGATTCAAAATGTCATTTGGATCGGGCCTCATGTTGAATAACCACTTTTTAAACCCTCACAGTGACCAAAATTGCAATTTTTACAGAGTTTTGCTTACTCAAAATCTTAAATTTTGACCAATTTCAGGCACAGAAATGACTTTAAACACACTTGTTTTAGTTGAAAAAGTAATAATTCACATCCAACCATCATTTAAAGTCAAAAGATTAAATGTTAAAATTTCATCAATATTGACCATTTTTTCAACGTTCGACTGGTCCGGGGTCATCGTTTTTCATCAGAAAATTGATTTTTTGGACTCTACCAAAAATGATTCAAAATGTCATTTGGATCGGGCCTCATGTTGAATAACCACTTTTTAAACCCTCACAGTGACCAAAATTGCCATTTTTACAGAGTTTTGCTTACTCAAAATCTTAAATTTTGACCAATTTCAGACACAGAAATGACTTTAAACACACTTATTTTAGTTGAAAAAGTAATAATTCACATCCAACCGTCATTTAAAGTCAAAAGATTAAATCTTAAAATTTCATCAATATTGACCATTTTTTCAACGTTCGACTGGTCCGGGGTCATCGTTTTTCATCAGAAAATTAATTTTTTGGACTCTACCAAAAATGATTCAAAATGTCATTTGGATCGGGCCTCATGTTGAATAACCACTTTTTAAACCCTCACAGTGACCAAAATTGCCATTTTTACAGAGTTTTGCTTACTCAAAATCTTCAATTTTGACCAATTTCAGGCACAGAAATGACTTTAAACACACTTATTTTAGTTGAAAAAGTAATAATTCACATCCAACCGTCATTTAAAGTCAAAAGACTAAATGTTAAAATTTCATCAATATTGACAATTTTTTCAACTTTCGACTGGTCCGGGGTCATCGTTTTTCATCAGAAAATGGATTTTTTGGACTCTACCAAAAAAGATTCAAAATGTCTTTTGGATCGGGTCTCATGTTGAATAACCACTTTTTAAACCCTCACAGTGACCAAAATTGCCATTTTTACAGAGTTTTGCTTACTCAAAATCTTCAATTTTGACCAATTTCAGGCACAGAAATGACTTTAAACACACTTATTTTAGTTGAAAAAGTAATAATTCACATCCAACCATCATTTAAAGTCAAAAGATTAAATGTTAAAATTTCATCAATATTGACAATTTTTTCAACGTTCGACTGGTCCGGGGTCATCGTTTTTCATCAGAAAATTGATTTTTTGGACTCTACCAAAAAAGATTCAAAATGTTTTTTGGATCGGGTCTCATGTTGAATAACCACTTTTTAAACCCTCACAGTGACCAAAATTGCAATTTTTACAGAGTTTTGCTTACTCAAAATCTTAAATTTTGACCAATTTCAGGCACAGAAATGACTTTAAACACACTTATTTTAGTTGAAAAAGTAATAATTCACATCCAACCGTCATTTAAAGTCAAAAGATTAAATGTAAAAATTTCATCAATATTGACCATTTTTTCAACGTTCGACTGGTCCGGGGTCATCGTTTTTCATCAGAAAATTGATTTTTTGGACTCTATCAAAATGATTCAAAATGTCATTTGGATCGGGCCTCATGTTGAATAACCACTTTTTAAACCCTCACAGTGACCAAAGTTGCCATTTTTACAGAGTTTTGCTTACTCAAAATCTTCAATTTTGACCACTTTCAGGCACAGAAATTACTTTAAACACACTTATTTTAGTTGAAAAAGTAATAATTCACATCCAACCGTCATTTAAAGTCAAAAGATTAAATGTTAAAATTTCATCAATATTGACCATTTTTTCAACGTTCGACTGGTCCGGGGTCATCGTTTTTCATCAGAAAATTGATTTTTTGGCCTCTACCAAAAATGATTCAAAATGTCATTTGGATCGGGCCTCATGTTGAATAACCACTTTTTAAACCCTCACAGTGACCAAAATTGCCATTTTTACAGAGTTTTGCTTACTCAAAATCTTCAATTTTGACCAATTTCAGGCACAGAAAGGACTTTAAACACACTTATTTTAGTTGAAAAAGTAATAATTCACATCCAACCGTCATTTAAAGTCAAAAGATTAAATGTTAAAATTTCATCAATATTGACCATTTTTTCAACGTTCGACTGGTCCGGGGTCATCGTTTTTCATCAGAAAATTGATTTTTTGGACTCTACCAAAAATGATTCAAAATGTCATTTGGATCGGGCCTCATGTTGAATAACCACTTTTTAAACCCTCACAGTGACCAAAATTGCCATTTTTACAGAGTTTTGCTTACTCAAAATCTTAAATTTTGACCAATTTCAGGCACAGAAATGACTTTAAACACACTTATTTTAGTTGAAAAAGTAATAATTCACATCCAACCGTCATTTAAAGTCAAAAGATTAAATCTTAAAATTTCATCAATATTGACCATTTTTTCAACGTTCGACTGGTCCGGGGTCATCGTTTTTCATCAGAAAATTAATTTTTTGGACTCTACCAAAAATGATTCAAAATGTCATTTGGATCGGGCCTCATGTTGAATAACCACTTTTTAAACCCTCACAGTGACCAAAATTGCCATTTTTACAGAGTTTTGCTTACTCAAAATCTTCAATTTTGACCAATTTCAGGCACAGAAATGACTTTAAACACACTTATTTTAGTTGAAAAAGTAATAATTCACATCCAACCGTCATTTAAAGTCAAAAGACTAAATGTTAAAATTTCATCAATATTGACCATTTTTTCAACTTTCGACTGGTCCGGGGTCATCGTTTTTCATCAGAAAATGGATTTTTTGGACTCTACCAAAAAAGATTCAAAATGTCTTTTGGATCGGGTCTCATGTTGAATAACCACTTTTTAAACCCTCACAGTGACCAAAATTGCCATTTTTACAGAGTTTTGCTTACTCAAAATCTTCAATTTTGACCAATTTCAGGCACAGAAATGACTTTAAACACACTTATTTTAGTTGAAAAAGTAATAATTCACATCCAACCATCATTTAAAGTCAAAAGATTAAATGTTAAAATTTCATCAATATTGACAATTTTTTCAACGTTCGACTGGTCCGGGGTCATCGTTTTTCATCAGAAAATTGATTTTTTGGACTCTACCAAAAAAGATTCAAAATGTTTTTTGGATCGGGTCTCATGTTGAATAACCACTTTTTAAACCCTCACAGTGACCAAAATTGCAATTTTACAGAGTTTTGCTTACTCAAAATCTTAAATTTTGACCAATTTCAGGCACAGAAATGACTTTAAACACACTTATTTTAGTTGAAAAAGTAATAATTCACATCCAACCGTCATTTAAAGTCAAAAGATTAAATGTAAAAATTTCATCAATATTGACCATTTTTTCAACGTTCGACTGGTCCGGGGTCATCGTTTTTCATCAGAAAATTGATTTTTTGGACTCTATCAAAAATGATTCAAAATGTCATTTGGATCGGGCCTCATGTTGAATAACCACTTTTTAAACCCTCACAGTGACCAAAATTGCCATTTTTACAGAGTTTTGCTTACTCAAAATCTTCAATTTTGACCACTTTCAGGCACAGAAATGACTTTAAACACACTTATTTTAGTTGAAAAAGTAATAATTCACATCCAACCGTCATTTAAAGTCAAAAGATTAAATGTTAAAATTTCATCAATATTGACCATTTTTTCAACGTTCGACTGGTCCGGGGTCATCGTTTTTCATCAGAAAATGGATTTTTTGGACTCTACCAAAAGAGATTCAAAATGTCTTTTGGATCGGGCCTCATGTTGAATAACCACTTTTTAAACCCTCACAGTGACCAAAATTGCCATTTTTACAGAGTTTTGCTTACTCAAAATCTTACATTTTGACCAATTTCAGGCACAGAAATGACTTTAAACACACTTATTTTAGTTGAAAAAGTAATAATTCACATCCAACCGTCATTTAAAGTCAAAAGATTAAATGTTAAAATTTCATCAATATTGACCATTTTTTCAACGTTCGACTGGTCCGGGGTCATCGTTTTTCATCAGAAAATTGATTTTTTGGACTCTACCAAAAATGATTCAAAATGTCATTTGGATCGGGCCTCATGTTGAATAACCACTTTTTAAACCCTCACAGTGACCAAAATTGCCATTTTTACAGAGTTTTGCTTACTCAAAATCTTCAATTTTGACCAATTTCAGGCACAGAAATGACTTTAAACACACTTATTTTAGTTGAAAAAGTAATAATTCACATCCAACCGTCATTTAAAGTCAAAAGATTAAATGTTAAAATTTCATCAATATTGACAATTTTTTCAACGTTCGACTGGTCCGGGGTCATCGTTTTTCATCAGAAAATTGATTTTTTGGACTCTACCAAAAAAGATTCAAAATGTTTTTTGGATCGGGTCTCATGTTGAATAACCACTTTTTAAACCCTCACAGTGACCAAAATTGCAATTTTTACAGAGTTTTGCTTACTCAAAATCTTTAAATTTTGACCAATTTCAGGCACAGAAATGACTTTAAACACACTTGTTTTAGTTGAAAAAGTAATAATTCACATCCAACCGTCATTTAAAGTCAAAAGATTAAATGTTAAAATTTCATCAATATTTACCATTTTTTCAACGTTCGACTGGTCCGGGGTCATCGTTTTTCATCAGAAAATGGATTTTTTGGACTCTACCAAAAAAGATTCAAAATGTCTTTTGGATCGGGTCTCATGTTGAATAACCACTTTTTAAACCCTCACAGTGACCAAAATTGCCATTTTTACAGAGTTTTGCTTACTCAAAATCTTCAATTTTGACCAATTTCAGGCACAGAAATGACTTTAAACACACTTATTTTAGTTGAAAAAGTAATAATTCACATCCAACCGTCATTTAAAGTCAAAAGATTAAATGTTAAAATTTCGTCAATATTGACCATTTTTTCAACGTTCGACTGGTCCGGGGTCATCGTTTTTCATCAGAAACGTGATTTTTTGGACTCTACCAAAAATGATTCAAAATGTCATTTGGATCGGCCCTCATGTTGAATAACCACTTTTTAAACCCTCACAGTGACCAAAATTGCCATTTTTACAGAGTTTTGCTTACTCAAAATCTTCAATTTTGACCAATTTCAGGCACAGAAAGGACTTTAAACACACTTATTTTAGTTGAAAAAGTAATAATTCACATCCAACCGTCATTTAAAGTCAAAAGATTAAATGTTAAAATTTCATCAATATTGACAATTTTTTCAACGTTCGACTGGTCCGGGGTCATCGTTTTTCATCAGAAAATTGATTTTTTGGACTCTACCAAAAAAGATTCAAAATGTTTTTTGGATCGGGTCTCATGTTGAATAACCACTTTTTAAACCCTCACAGTGACCAAAATTGCAATTTTTACAGAGTTTTGCTTACTCAAAATCTTAAATTTTGACCAATTTCAGGCACAGAAATGACTTTAAACACACTTGTTTTAGTTGAAAAAGTAATAATTCACATCCAACGGTCATTTAAAGTCAAAAGATTAAATGTTAAAATTTCATCAATATTGACCATTTTTTCAACGTTCGACTGGTCCGGGGTCATCGTTTTTCATCAGAAAATTGATTTTTTGGACTCTACCAAAAATGATTCAAAATGTCATTTGGATCGGGCCTCATGTTGAATAACCACTTTTTAAACCCTCACAGTGACCAAAATTGCAATTTTTACAGAGTTTTGCTTACTCAAAATCTTAAATTTTGACCAATTTCAGGCACAGAAATGACTTTAAACACACTTGTTTTAGTTGAAAAAGTAATAATTCACATCCAACCATCATTTAAAGTCAAAAGATTAAATGTTAAAATTTCATCAATATTGACCATTTTTTCAACGTTCGACTGGTCCGGGGTCATCGTTTTTCATCAGAAAATTGATTTTTTGGACTCTACCAAAAATGATTCAAAATGTCATTTGGATCGGGCCTCATGTTGAATAACCACTTTTTAAACCCTCACAGTGACCAAAATTGCCATTTTTACAGAGTTTTGCTTACTCAAAATCTTAAATTTTGACCAATTTCAGACACAGAAATGACTTTAAACACACTTATTTTAGTTGAAAAAGTAATAATTCACATCCAACCGTCATTTAAAGTCAAAAGATTAAATCTTAAAATTTCATCAATATTGACCATTTTTTCAACGTTCGACTGGTCCGGGGTCATCGTTTTTCATCAGAAAATTAATTTTTTGGACTCTACCAAAAATGATTCAAAATGTCATTTGGATCGGGCCTCATGTTGAATAACCACTTTTTAAACCCTCACAGTGACCAAAATTGCCATTTTTACAGAGTTTTGCTTACTCAAAATCTTCAATTTTGACCAATTTCAGGCACAGAAATGACTTTAAACACACTTATTTTAGTTGAAAAAGTAATAATTCACATCCAACCGTCATTTAAAGTCAAAAGACTAAATGTTAAAATTTCATCAATATTGACCATTTTTTCAACTTTCGACTGGTCCGGGGTCATCGTTTTTCATCAGAAAATGGATTTTTTGGACTCTACCAAAAAAGATTCAAAATGTCTTTTGGATCGGGTCTCATGTTGAATAACCACTTTTTAAACCCTCACAGTGACCAAAATTGCCATTTTTACAGAGTTTTGCTTACTCAAAATCTTCAATTTTGACCAATTTCAGGCACAGAAATGACTTTAAACACACTTATTTTAGTTGAAAAAGTAATAATTCACATCCAACCATCATTTAAAGTCAAAAGATTAAATGTTAAAATTTCATCAATATTGACAATTTTTTCAACGTTCGACTGGTCCGGGGTCATCGTTTTTCATCAGAAAATTGATTTTTTGGACTCTACCAAAAAAGATTCAAAATGTTTTTTGGATCGGGTCTCATGTTGAATAACCACTTTTTAAACCCTCACAGTGACCAAAATTGCAATTTTTACAGAGTTTTGCTTACTCAAAATCTTAAATTTTGACCAATTTCAGGCACAGAAATGACTTTAAACACACTTATTTTAGTTGAAAAAGTAATAATTCACATCCAACCGTCATTTAAAGTCAAAAGATTAAATGTAAAAATTTCATCAATATTGACCATTTTTTCAACGTTCGACTGGTCCGGGGTCATCGTTTTTCATCAGAAAATTGATTTTTTGGACTCTATCAAAAATGATTCAAAATGTCATTTGGATCGGGCCTCATGTTGAATAACCACTTTTTAAACCCTCACAGTGACCAAAATTGCCATTTTTACAGAGTTTTGCTTACTCAAAATCTTCAATTTTGACCACTTTCAGGCACAGAAATTACTTTAAACACACTTATTTTAGTTGAAAAAGTAATAATTCACATCCAACCGTCATTTAAAGTCAAAAGATTAAATGTTAAAATTTCATCAATATTGACCATTTTTTCAACGTTCGACTGGTCCGGGGTCATCGTTTTTCATCAGAAAATTGATTTTTTGGCCTCTACCAAAAATGATTCAAAATGTCATTTGGATCGGGCCTCATGTTGAATAACCACTTTTTAAACCCTCACAGTGACCAAAATTGCCATTTTTACAGAGTTTTGCTTACTCAAAATCTTCAATTTTGACCAATTTCAGGCACAGAAATGACTTTAAACACACTTATTTTAGTTGAAAAAGTAATAATTCACATCCAACCGTCATTTAAAGTCAAAAGATTAAATCTTAAAATTTCATCAATATTGACCATTTTTTCAACGTTCGACTGGTCCGGGGTCATCGTTTTTCATCAGAAAATTAATTTTTTGGACTCTACCAAAAATGATTCAAAATGTCATTTGGATCGGGCCTCATGTTAAATAACCACTTTTTAAACCCTCACAGTGACCAAAATTGCCATTTTTACAGAGTTTTGCTTACTCAAAATCTTCAATTTTGACCAATTTCAGGCACAGAAATGACTTTAAACACACTTATTTTAGTTGAAAAAGTAATAATTCACATCCAACCGTCATTTAAAGTCAAAAGACTAAATGTTAAAATTTCATCAATATTGACCATTTTTTCAACTTTCGACTGGTCCGGGGTCATCGTTTTTCATCAGAAAATGGATTTTTTGGACTCTACCAAAAAAGATTCAAAATGTCTTTTGGATCGGGTCTCATGTTGAATAACCACTTTTTAAACCCTCACAGTGACCAAAATTGCCATTTTTACAGAGTTTTGCTTACTCAAAATCTTCAATTTTGACCAATTTCAGGCACAGAAATGACTTTAAACACACTTATTTTAGTTGAAAAAGTAATAATTCACATCCAACCATCATTTAAAGTCAAAAGATTAAATGTTAAAATTTCATCAATATTGACAATTTTTTCAACGTTCGACTGGTCCGGGGTCATCGTTTTTCATCAGAAAATTGATTTTTTGGACTCTACCAAAAAAGATTCAAAATGTTTTTTGGATCGGGTCTCATGTTGAATAACCACTTTTTAAACCCTCACAGTGACCAAAATTGCAATTTTTACAGAGTTTTGCTTACTCAAAATCTTAAATTTTGACCAATTTCAGGCACAGAAATGACTTTAAACACACTTATTTTAGTTGAAAAAGTAATAATTCACATCCAACCGTCATTTAAAGTCAAAAGATTAAATGTAAAAATTTCATCAATATTGACCATTTTTTCAACGTTCGACTGGTCCGGGGTCATCGTTTTTCATCAGAAAATTGATTTTTTGGACTCTATCAAAAATGATTCAAAATGTCATTTGGATCGGGCCTCATGTTGAATAACCACTTTTTAAACCCTCACAGTGACCAAAATTGCCATTTTTACAGAGTTTTGCTTACTCAAAATCTTCAATTTTGACCACTTTCAGGCACAGAAATTACTTTAAACACACTTATTTTAGTTGAAAAAGTAATAATTCACATCCAACCGTCATTTAAAGTCAAAAGATTAAATGTTAAAATTTCATCAATATTGACCATTTTTTCAACGTTCGACTGGTCCGGGGTCATCGTTTTTCATCAGAAAATTGATTTTTTGGACTCTACCAAAAATGATTCAAAATGTCATTTGGATTGGGCCTCATGTTGAATAACCACTTTTTAAACCCTCACAGTGACCAAAATTGCCATTTTTACAGAGTTTTGCTTACTCAAAATCTTACATTTTGACCAATTTCAGGCACAGAAATGACTTTAAACACACTTGTTTTAGTTGAAAAAGTAATAATTCACATCCAACCATCATTTAAAGTCAAAAGATTAAATGTTAAAATTTCATCAATATTGACCATTTTTTCAACGTTCGACTGGTCCGGGGTCATCGTTTTTCATCAGAAAATTGATTTTTTGGACTCTACCAAAAATGATTCAAAATGTCATTTGGATCGGGCCTCATGTTGAATAACCACTTTTTAAACCCTCACAGTGACCAAAATTGCCATTTTTACAGAGTTTTGCTTACTCAAAATCTTAAATTTTGACCAATTTCAGACACAGAAATGACTTTAAACACACTTATTTTAGTTGAAAAAGTAATAATTCACATCCAACCGTCATTTAAAGTCAAAAGATTAAATCTTAAAATTTCATCAATATTGACCATTTTTTCAACGTTCGACTGGTCCGGGGTCATCGTTTTTCATCAGAAAATTAATTTTTTGGACTCTACCAAAAATGATTCAAAATGTCATTTGGATCGGGCCTCATGTTGAATAACCACTTTTTAAACCCTCACAGTGACCAAAATTGCCATTTTTACAGAGTTTTGCTTACTCAAAATCTTCAATTTTGACCAATTTCAGGCACAGAAATGACTTTAAACACACTTATTTTAGTTGAAAAAGTAATAATTCACATCCAACCGTCATTTAAAGTCAAAAGACTAAATGTTAAAATTTCATCAATATTGACCATTTTTTCAACTTTCGACTGGTCCGGGGTCATCGTTTTTCATCAGAAAATGGATTTTTTGGACTCTACCAAAAAAGATTCAAAATGTCTTTTGGATCGGGTCTCATGTTGAATAACCACTTTTTAAACCCTCACAGTGACCAAAATTGCCATTTTTACAGAGTTTTGCTTACTCAAAATCTTCAATTTTGACCAATTTCAGGCACAGAAATGACTTTAAACACACTTATTTTAGTTGAAAAAGTAATAATTCACATCCAACCATCATTTAAAGTCAAAAGATTAAATGTTAAAATTTCATCAATATTGACAATTTTTTCAACGTTCGACTGGTCCGGGGTCATCGTTTTTCATCAGAAAATTGATTTTTTGGACTCTACCAAAAAAGATTCAAAATGTTTTTTGGATCGGGTCTCATGTTGAATAACCACTTTTTAAACCCTCACAGTGACCAAAATTGCAATTTTTACAGAGTTTTGCTTACTCAAAATCTTAAATTTTGACCAATTTCAGGCACAGAAATGACTTTAAACACACTTATTTTAGTTGAAAAAGTAATAATTCACATCCAACCGTCATTTAAAGTCAAAAGATTAAATGTAAAAATTTCATCAATATTGACCATTTTTTCAACGTTCGACTGGTCCGGGGTCATCGTTTTTCATCAGAAAATTGATTTTTTGGACTCTATCAAAAATGATTCAAAATGTCATTTGGATCGGGCCTCATGTTGAATAACCACTTTTTAAACCCTCACAGTGACCAAAATTGCCATTTTTACAGAGTTTTGCTTACTCAAAATCTTCAATTTTGACCACTTTCAGGCACAGAAATTACTTTAAACACACTTATTTTAGTTGAAAGAGTAATAATTCACATCCAACCGTCATTTAAAGTCAAAAGATTAAATGTTAAAATTTCATCAATATTGACCATTTTTTCAACGTTCGACTGGTCCGGGGTCATCGTTTTTCATCAGAAAATTGATTTTTTGGCCTCTACCAAAAATGATTCAAAATGTCATTTGGATCGGGCCTCATGTTGAATAACCACTTTTTAAACCCTCACAGTGACCAAAATTGCCATTTTTACAGAGTTTTGCTTACTCAAAATCTTCAATTTTGACCAATTTCAGGCACAGAAATGACTTTAAACACACTTATTTTAGTTGAAAAAGTAATAATTCACATCCAACCGTCATTTAAAGTCAAAAGATTAAATCTTAAAATTTCATCAATATTGACCATTTTTTCAACGTTCGACTGGTCCGGGGTCATCGTTTTTCATCAGAAAATGGATTTTTTGGACTCTACCAAAAAAGATTCAAAATGTCTTTTGGATCGGGTCTCATGTTGAATAACCACTTTTTAAACCCTCACAGTGACCAAAATTGCCATTTTTACAGAGTTTTGCTTACTCAAAATCTTCAATTTTGACCAATTTCAGGCACAGAAATGACTTTAAACACACTTATTTTAGTTGAAAAAGTAATAATTCACATCCAACCATCATTTAAAGTCAAAAGATTAAATGTTAAAATTTCATCAATATTGACAATTTTTTCAACGTTCGACTGGTCCGGGGTCATCGTTTTTCATCAGAAAATTGATTTTTTGGACTCTACCAAAAAAGATTCAAAATGTTTTTTGGATCGGGTCTCATGTTGAATAACCACTTTTTAAACCCTCACAGTGACCAAAATTGCAATTTTTACAGAGTTTTGCTTACTCAAAATCTTAAATTTTGACCAATTTCAGGCACAGAAATGACTTTAAACACACTTATTTTAGTTGAAAAAGTAATAATTCACATCCAACCGTCATTTAAAGTCAAAAGATTAAATGTAAAAATTTCATCAATATTGACCATTTTTTCAACGTTCGACTGGTCCGGGGTCATCGTTTTTCATCAGAAAATTGATTTTTTGGACTCTATCAAAAATGATTCAAAATGTCATTTGGATCGGGCCTCATGTTGAATAACCACTTTTTAAACCCTCACAGTGACCAAAATTGCCATTTTTACAGAGTTTTGCTTACTCAAAATCTTCAATTTTGACCACTTTCAGGCACAGAAATTACTTTAAACACACTTATTTTAGTTGAAAAAGTAATAATTCACATCCAACCGTCATTTAAAGTCAAAAGATTAAATGTTAAAATTTCATCAATATTGACCATTTTTTCAACGTTCGACTGGTCCGGGGTCATCGTTTTTCATCAGAAAATTGATTTTTTGGCCTCTACCAAAAATGATTCAAAATGTCATTTGGATCGGGCCTCATGTTGAATAACCACTTTTTAAACCCTCACAGTGACCAAAATTGCCATTTTTACAGAGTTTTGCTTACTCAAAATCTTCAATTTTGACCAATTTCAGGCACAGAAATGACTTTAAACACACTTATTTTAGTTGAAAAAGTAATAATTCACATCCAACCGTCATTTAAAGTCAAAAGATTAAATCTTAAAATTTCATCAATATTGACCATTTTTTCAACGTTCGACTGGTCCGGGCTCATCGTTTTTCATCAGAAAATTAATTTTTTGGACTCTACCAAAAATGATTCAAAATGTCATTTGGATCGGGCCTCATGTTAAATAACCACTTTTTAAACCCTCACAGTGACCAAAATTGCCATTTTTACAGAGTTTTGCTTACTCAAAATCTTCAATTTTGACCAATTTCAGGCACAGAAATGACTTTAAACACACTTATTTTAGTTGAAAAAGTAATAATTCACATCCAACCGTCATTTAAAGTCAAAAGACTAAATGTTAAAATTTCATCAATATTGACCATTTTTTCAACTTTCGACTGGTCCGGGGTCATCGTTTTTCATCAGAAAATGGATTTTTTGGACTCTACCAAAAAAGATTCAAAATGTCTTTTGGATCGGGTCTCATGTTGAATAACCACTTTTTAAACCCTCACAGTGACCAAAATTGCCATTTTTACAGAGTTTTGCTTACTCAAAATCTTCAATTTTGACCAATTTCAGGCACAGAAATGACTTTAAACACACTTATTTTAGTTGAAAAAGTAATAATTCACATCCAACCATCATTTAAAGTCAAAAGATTAAATGTTAAAATTTCATCAATATTGACAATTTTTTCAACGTTCGACTGGTCCGGGGTCATCGTTTTTCATCAGAAAATTGATTTTTTGGACTCTACCAAAAAAGATTCAAAATGTTTTTTGGATCGGGTCTCATGTTGAATAACCACTTTTTAAACCCTCACAGTGACCAAAATTGCAATTTTTACAGAGTTTTGCTTACTCAAAATCTTAAATTTTGACCAATTTCAGGCACAGAAATGACTTTAAACACACTTATTTTAGTTGAAAAAGTAATAATTCACATCCAACCGTCATTTAAAGTCAAAAGATTAAATGTAAAAATTTCATCAATATTGACCATTTTTTCAACGTTCGACTGGTCCGGGGTCATCGTTTTTCATCAGAAAATTGATTTTTTGGACTCTATCAAAAATGATTCAAAATGTCATTTGGATCGGGCCTCATGTTGAATAACCACTTTTTAAACCCTCACAGTGACCAAAATTGCCATTTTTACAGAGTTTTGCTTACTCAAAATCTTCAATTTTGACCACTTTCAGGCACAGAAATTACTTTAAACACACTTATTTTAGTTGAAAAAGTAATAATTCACATCCAACCGTCATTTAAAGTCAAAAGATTAAATGTTAAAATTTCATCAATATTGACCATTTTTTCAACGTTCGACTGGTCCGGGGTCATCGTTTTTCATCAGAAAATTGATTTTTTGGACTCTACCAAAAATGATTCAAAATGTCATTTGGATTGGGCCTCATGTTGAATAACCACTTTTTAAACCCTCACAGTGACCAAAATTGCCATTTTTACAGAGTTTTGCTTACTCAAAATCTTACATTTTGACCAATTTCAGGCACAGAAATGACTTTAAACACACTTATTTTAGTTGAAAAAGTAATAATTCACATCCAACCGTCATTTAAAGTCAAAAGATTAAATGTTAAAATTTCATCAATATTGACCATTTTTTCAACGTTCGACTGGTCCGGAGTCATCGTTTTTCATCAGAAAATTGATTTTTTGGACTCTACCAAAAATGATTCAAAATGTCATTTGGATTGGGCCTCATGTTGAATAACCACTTTTTAAACCCTCACAGTGACCAAAATTGCCATTTTTACAGAGTTTTGCTTACTCAAAATCTTCAATTTTGACCAATTTCAGGCACAGAAATGACTTTAAACACACTTATTTTAGTTGAAAAAGTAATAATTCACATCCAACCGTCATTTAAAGTCAAAAGATTAAATGTTAAAATTTCATCAATATTGACCATTTTTTCAACGTTCGACTGGTCCGGGGTCATCGTTTTTCATCAGAAAATTGATTTTTTGGACTCTACCAAAAATGATTCAAAATGTCTTTTGGATCGGGTCTCATGTTGAATAACCACTTTTTAAACCCTCACAGTGACCAAAATTGCCATTTTTACAGAGTTTTGCTTACTCAAAATCTTCAATTTTGACCACTTTCAGGCACAGAAATGACTTAAACACACTTATTTTAGTTGAAAAAGTAATAATTCACATCCAACTGTCATTTAAAGTCAAAAGATTAAATGTAAACATTTCATCAATATTGACCATTTTTTCAACGTTCGACTGGTCCGGGGTCATCGTTTTTCATCAGAAAATTGATTTTTTTGGACTCTACCAAAAATGATTCAAAATGTCATTTGGATCGGGCCTCATGTTGAATAACCACTTTTTAAACCCTCACAGTGACCAAAATTGCCATTTTTACAGAGTTTTGCTTACTCAAAATCTTCAATTTTGACCAATTTCAGGCACAGAAATGACTTTAAACACACTTATTTTAGTTGAAAAAGTAATAATTCACATCCAACCGTCATTTAAAGTCAAAAGACTAAATGTTAAAATTTCATCAATATTGACCATTTTTTCAACTTTCGACTGGTCCGGGGTCATCGTTTTTCATCAGAAAATGGATTTTTTGGACTCTACCAAAAAAGATTCAAAATGTCTTTTGGATCGGGTCTCATGTTGAATAACCACTTTTTAAACCCTCACAGTGACCAAAATTGCCATTTTTACAGAGTTTTGCTTACTCAAAATCTTCAATTTTGACCAATTTCAGGCACAGAAATGACTTTAAACACACTTATTTTAGTTGAAAAAGTAATAATTCACATCCAACCATCATTTAAAGTCAAAAGATTAAATGTTAAAATTTCATCAATATTGACAATTTTTTCAACGTTCGACTGGTCCGGGGTCATCGTTTTTCATCAGAAAATTGATTTTTTGGACTCTACCAAAAAAGATTCAAAATGTTTTTTGGATCGGGTCTCATGTTGAATAACCACTTTTTAAACCCTCACAGTGACCAAAATTGCAATTTTTACAGAGTTTTGCTTACTCAAAATCTTAAATTTTGACCAATTTCAGGCACAGAAATGACTTTAAACACACTTATTTTAGTTGAAAAAGTAATAATTCACATCCAACCGTCATTTAAAGTCAAAAGATTAAATGTTAAAATTTCATCAATATTGACAATTTTTTCAACGTTCGACTGGTCCGGGGTCATCGTTTTTCATCAGAAAATGGATTTTTTGGACTCTACCAAAAGAGATTCAAAATGTCTTTTGGATCGGGCCTCATGTTGAATAACCACTTTTTAAACCCTCACAGTGACCAAAATTGCCATTTTTACAGAGTTTTGCTTACTCAAAATCTTACATTTTGACCAATTTCAGGCACAGAAATGACTTTAAACACACTTATTTTAGTTGAAAAAGTAATAATTCACATCCAACCGTCATTTAAAGTCAAAAGATTAAATGTTAAAATTTCATCAATATTGACCATTTTTTCAACGTTCGACTGGTCCGGGGTCATCGTTTTTCATCAGAAAATTGATTTTTTGGACTCTACCAAAAATGATTCAAAATGTCATTTGGATCGGGCCTCATGTTGAATAACCACTTTTTAAACCCTCACAGTGACCAAAATTGCCATTTTTACAGAGTTTTGCTTACTCAAAATCTTCAATTTTGACCAATTTCAGGCACAGAAATGACTTTAAACACACTTATTTTAGTTGAAAAAGTAATAATTCACATCCAACCGTCATTTAAAGTCAAAAGATTAAATGTTAAAATTTCATCAATATTGACCATTTTTTCAACGTTCGACTGGTCCGGGGTCATCGTTTTTCATCAGAAAATTGATTTTTTGGACTCTACCAAAAATGATTCAAAATGTCATTTGGATCGGGCCTCATGTTGAATAACCACTTTTTAAACCCTCACAGTGACCAAAATTGCCATTTTTACAGAGTTTTGCTTACTCAAAATCTTCAATTTTGACCAATTTCAGGCACAGAAATGACTTTAAACACACTTATTTTAGTTGAAAAAGTAATAATTCACATCCAACCGTCATTTAAAGTCAAAAGATTAAATGTTAAAATTTCATCAATATTGACCATTTTTTCAACGTTCGACTGGTCCGGGGTCATCGTTTTTCATCAGAAAATTGATTTTTTGGACTCTACCAAAAATGATTCAAAATGTCTTTTGGATCGGGTCTCATGTTGAATAACCACTTTTTAAACCCTCACAGTGACCAAAATTGCCATTTTTACAGAGTTTTGCTTACTCAAAATCTTCAATTTTGACCACTTTCAGGCACAGAAATGACTTTAAACACACTTATTTTAGTTGAAAAAGTAATAATTCACATCCAACTGTCATTTAAAGTCAAAAGATTAAATGTAAACATTTCATCAATATTGACCATTTTTTCAACGTTCGACTGGTCCGGGGTCATCGTTTTTCATCAGAAAATTGATTTTTTTGGACTCTACCAAAAATGATTCAAAATGTCATTTGGATCGGGCCTCATGTTGAATAACCACTTTTTAAACCCTCACAGTGACCAAAATTGCCATTTTTACAGAGTTTTGCTTACTCAAAATCTTAAATTTTGACCAATTTCAGGCACAGAAATGACTTTAAACACACTTATTTTAGTTGAAAAAGTAATAATTCACATCCAACCGTCATTTAAAGTCAAAAGATTAAATGTTAAAATTTCATCAATATTGACCATTTTTTCAACGTTCGACTGGTCCGGGGTCATCGTTTTTCATCAGAAAATTGATTTTTTTGGACTCTACCAAAAATGATTCAAAATGTCATTTGGATCGGGCCTCATGTTGAATAACCACTTTTTAAACCCTCACAGTGACCAAAATTGCCATTTTTACAGAGTTTTGCTTACTCAAAATCTTCAATTTTGACCAATTTCAGGCACAGAAATGACTTTAAACACACTTATTTTAGTTGAAAAAGTAATAATTCACATCCAACCGTCATTTAAAGTCAAAAGATTAAATGTTAAAATTTCATCAATATTGACCATTTTTTCAACGTTCGACTGGTCCGGGGTCATCGTTTTTCATCAGAAAATGGATTTTTTGGACTCTACCAAAAAAGATTCAAAATGTTTTTTGGATCGGGTCTCATGTTGAATAACCACTTTTTAAACCCTCACAGTGACCAAAATTGCCATTTTTACAGAGTTTTGCTTACTCAAAATCTTCAATTTTGACCAATTTCAGGCACAGAAATGACTTTAAACACACTTATTTTAGTTGAAAAAGTAATAATTCACATCCAACCGTTATTTAAAGTCAAAAGATTAAATGTTAAAATTTCATCAATATTGACCATTTTTTCAACGGTCGACTGGTCCGGGGTCATCGTTTTTCATCAGAAAATTGATTTTTTGGACTCTACCAAAAATGATTCAAAATGTCATTTGGATCTGGCCTCATGTTGAATAACCACTTTTTAAACCCTCACAGTGACCAAAATTGCCATTTTTACAGAGTTTTGCTTACTCAAAATCTTAAATTTTGACCAATTTCAGGCACAGAAATGACTTTAAACACACTTATTTTAGTTGAAAAAGTAATAATTCACATCCAACCGTCATTTAAAGTCAAAAGATTAAATGTTAAAATTTCATCAATATTGACCATTTTTTCAACGTTCGACTGGTCCGGGGTCATCGTTTTTCATCAGAAAATTAATTTTTTGGACTCTACCAAAAATGATTCAAAATGTCATTTGGATCGGGCCTCATGTTGAATAACCACTTTTTAAACCCTCACAGTGACCAAAATTGCCATTTTTACAGAGTTTTGCTTACTCAAAATCTTCAATTTTGACCAATTTCAGGCACAGAAATGACTTTAAACACACTTATTTTAGTTGAAAAAGTAATAATTCACATCCAACCGTCATTTAAAGTCAAAAGACTAAATGTTAAAATTTCATCAATATTGACCATTTTTTCAACTTTCGACTGGTCCGGGGTCATCGTTTTTCATCAGAAAATGGATTTTTTGGACTCTACCAAAAAACATTCAAAATGTCTTTTGGATCGGGTCTCATGTTGAATAACCACTTTTTAAACCCTCACAGTGACCAAAATTGCCATTTTTACAGAGTTTTGCTTACTCAAAATCTTCAATTTTGACCAATTTCAGGCACAGAAATGACTTTAAACACACTTATTTTAGTTGAAAAAGTAATAATTCACATCCAACCATCATTTAAAGTCAAAAGATTAAATGTTAAAATTTCATCAATATTGACAATTTTTTCAACGTTCGACTGGTCCGGGGTCATCGTTTTTCATCAGAAAATTGATTTTTTGGACTCTACCAAAAAAGATTCAAAATGTTTTTTGGATCGGGTCTCATGTTGAATAACCACTTTTTAAACCCTCACAGTGACCAAAATTGCAATTTTTACAGAGTTTTGCTTACTCAAAATCTTAAATTTTGACCAATTTCAGGCACAGAAATGACTTTAAACACACTTATTTTAGTTGAAAAAGTAATAATTCACATCCAACCGTCATTTAAAGTCAAAAGATTAAATGTTAAAATTTCATCAATATTGACCATTTTTTTAACGTTCGACTGGTCCGGGGTCATCGTTTTTCATCAGAAAATGGATTTTTTGGACTCTACCAAAAGAGATTCAAAATGTCTTTTGGATCGGGCCTCATGTTGAATAACCACTTTTTAAACCCTCACAGTGACCAAAATTGCCATTTTTACAGAGTTTTGCTTACTCAAAATCTTACATTTTGACCAATTTCAGGCACAGAAATGACTTTAAACACACTTATTTTAGTTGAAAAAGTAATAATTCACATCCAACCGTCATTTAAAGTCAAAAGATTAAATGTTAAAATTTCATCAATATTGACCATTTTTTCAACGTTCGACTGGTCCGGGGTCATCGTTTTTCATCAGAAAATTGATTTTTTGGACTCTACCAAAAATGATTCAAAATGTCATTTGGATCGGGCCTCATGTTGAATAACCACTTTTTAAACCCTCACAGTGACCAAAATTGCCATTTTTACAGAGTTTTGCTTACTCAAAATCTTCAATTTTGACCAATTTCAGGCACAGAAATGACTTTAAACACACTTATTTTAGTTGAAAAAGTAATAATTCACATCCAACCGTCATTTAAAGTCAAAAGATAAAATGTTAAAATTTCATCAATATTGACCATTTTTTCAACGTTCGACTGGTCCGGGGTCATCGTTTTTCATCAGAAAATTGATTTTTTGGACTCTACCAAAAATGATTCAAAATGTCATTTGGATCGGGCCTCATGTTGAATAACCACTTTTTAAACCCTCACAGTGACCAAAATTGCCATTTTTACAGAGTTTTGCTTACTCAAAATCTTCAATTTTGACCAATTTCAGGCACAGAAATGACTTTAAACACACTTATTTTAGTTGAAAAAGTAATAATTCACATCCAACCATCATTTAAAGTCAAAAGATTAAATGTTAAAATTTCATCAATATTGACAATTTTTTCAACGTTCGACTGGTCCGGGGTCATCGTTTTTCATCAGAAAATTGATTTTTTGGACTCTACCAAAAAAGATTCAAAATGTTTTTTGGATCGGGTCTCATGTTGAATAACCACTTTTTAAACCCTCACAGTGACCAAAATTGCAATTTTTACAGAGTTTTGCTTACTCAAAATCTTAAATTTTGACCAATTTCAGGCACAGAAATGACTTTAAACACACTTATTTTAGTTGAAAAAGTAATAATTCACATCCAACCGTCATTTAAAGTCAAAAGATTAAATGTAAAAATTTCATCAATATTGACCATTTTTTCAACGTTCGACTGGTCCGGGGTCATCGTTTTTCATCAGAAAATTGATTTTTTGGACTCTATCAAAAATGATTCAAAATGTCATTTGGATCGGGCCTCATGTTGAATAACCACTTTTTAAACCCTCACAGTGACCAAAATTGCCATTTTTACAGAGTTTTGCTTACTCAAAATCTTCAATTTTGACCACTTTCAGGCACAGAAATTACTTTAAACACACTTATTTTAGTTGAAAAAGTAATAATTCACATCCAACCGTCATTTAAAGTCAAAAGATTAAATGTTAAAATTTCATCAATATTGACCATTTTTTCAACGTTCGACTGGTCCGGGGTCATCGTTTTTCATCAGAAAATTGATTTTTTGGCCTCTACCAAAAATGATTCAAAATGTCATTTGGATCGGGCCTCATGTTGAATAACCACTTTTTAAACCCTCACAGTGACCAAAATTGCCATTTTTACAGAGTTTTGCTTACTCAAAATCTTCAATTTTGACCAATTTCAGGCACAGAAATGACTTTAAACACACTTATTTTAGTTGAAAAAGTAATAATTCACATCCAACCGTCATTTAAAGTCAAAAGATTAAATCTTAAAATTTCATCAATATTGACCATTTTTTCAACGTTCGACTGGTCCGGGCTCATCGTTTTTCATCAGAAAATTAATTTTTTGGACTCTACCAAAAATGATTCAAAATGTCATTTGGATCGGGCCTCATGTTAAATAACCACTTTTTAAACCCTCACAGTGACCAAAATTGCCATTTTTACAGAGTTTTGCTTACTCAAAATCTTCAATTTTGACCAATTTCAGGCACAGAAATGACTTTAAACACACTTATTTTAGTTGAAAAAGTAATAATTCACATCCAACCGTCATTTAAAGTCAAAAGACTAAATGTTAAAATTTCATCAATATTGACCATTTTTTCAACTTTCGACTGGTCCGGGGTCATCGTTTTTCATCAGAAAATGGATTTTTTGGACTCTACCAAAAAAGATTCAAAATGTCTTTTGGATCGGGTCTCATGTTGAATAACCACTTTTTAAACCCTCACAGTGACCAAAATTGCCATTTTTACAGAGTTTTGCTTACTCAAAATCTTCAATTTTGACCAATTTCAGGCACAGAAATGACTTTAAACACACTTATTTTAGTTGAAAAAGTAATAATTCACATCCAACCATCATTTAAAGTCAAAAGATTAAATGTTAAAATTTCATCAATATTGACAATTTTTTCAACGTTCGACTGGTCCGGGGTCATCGTTTTTCATCAGAAAATTGATTTTTTGGACTCTACCAAAAAAGATTCAAAATGTTTTTTGGATCGGGTCTCATGTTGAATAACCACTTTTTAAACCCTCACAGTGACCAAAATTGCAATTTTTACAGAGTTTTGCTTACTCAAAATCTTAAATTTTGACCAATTTCAGGCACAGAAATGACTTTAAACACACTTATTTTAGTTGAAAAAGTAATAATTCACATCCAACCGTCATTTAAAGTCAAAAGATTAAATGTAAAAATTTCATCAATATTGACCATTTTTTCAACGTTCGACTGGTCCGGGGTCATCGTTTTTCATCAGAAAATTGATTTTTTGGACTCTATCAAAAATGATTCAAAATGTCATTTGGATCGGGCCTCATGTTGAATAACCACTTTTTAAACCCTCACAGTGACCAAAATTGCCATTTTTACAGAGTTTTGCTTACTCAAAATCTTCAATTTTGACCACTTTCAGGCACAGAAATTACTTTAAACACACTTATTTTAGTTGAAAAAGTAATAATTCACATCCAACCGTCATTTAAAGTCAAAAGATTAAATGTTAAAATTTCATCAATATTGACCATTTTTTCAACGTTCGACTGGTCCGGGGTCATCGTTTTTCATCAGAAAATTGATTTTTTGGACTCTACCAAAAATGATTCAAAATGTCATTTGGATTGGGCCTCATGTTGAATAACCACTTTTTAAACCCTCACAGTGACCAAAATTGCCATTTTTACAGAGTTTTGCTTACTCAAAATCTTACATTTTGACCAATTTCAGGCACAGAAATGACTTTAAACACACTTATTTTAGTTGAAAAAGTAATAATTCACATCCAACCGTCATTTAAAGTCAAAAGATTAAATGTTAAAATTTCATCAATATTGACCATTTTTTCAACGTTCGACTGGTCCGGAGTCATCGTTTTTCATCAGAAAATTGATTTTTTGGACTCTACCAAAAATGATTCAAAATGTCATTTGGATTGGGCCTCATGTTGAATAACCACTTTTTAAACCCTCACAGTGACCAAAATTGCCATTTTTACAGAGTTTTGCTTACTCAAAATCTTCAATTTTGACCAATTTCAGGCACAGAAATGACTTTAAACACACTTATTTTAGTTGAAAAAGTAATAATTCACATCCAACCGTCATTTAAAGTCAAAAGATTAAATGTTAAAATTTCATCAATATTGACCATTTTTTCAACGTTCGACTGGTCCGGGGTCATCGTTTTTCATCAGAAAATTGATTTTTTGGACTCTACCAAAAATGATTCAAAATGTCTTTTGGATCGGGTCTCATGTTGAATAACCACTTTTTAAACCCTCACAGTGACCAAAATTGCCATTTTTACAGAGTTTTGCTTACTCAAAATCTTCAATTTTGACCACTTTCAGGCACAGAAATGACTTAAACACACTTATTTTAGTTGAAAAAGTAATAATTCACATCCAACTGTCATTTAAAGTCAAAAGATTAAATGTAAACATTTCATCAATATTGACCATTTTTTCAACGTTCGACTGGTCCGGGGTCATCGTTTTTCATCAGAAAATTGATTTTTTTGGACTCTACCAAAAATGATTCAAAATGTCATTTGGATCGGGCCTCATGTTGAATAACCACTTTTTAAACCCTCACAGTGACCAAAATTGCCATTTTTACAGAGTTTTGCTTACTCAAAATCTTCAATTTTGACCAATTTCAGGCACAGAAATGACTTTAAACACACTTATTTTAGTTGAAAAAGTAATAATTCACATCCAACCGTCATTTAAAGTCAAAAGACTAAATGTTAAAATTTCATCAATATTGACCATTTTTTCAACTTTCGACTGGTCCGGGGTCATCGTTTTTCATCAGAAAATGGATTTTTTGGACTCTACCAAAAAAGATTCAAAATGTCTTTTGGATCGGGTCTCATGTTGAATAACCACTTTTTAAACCCTCACAGTGACCAAAATTGCCATTTTTACAGAGTTTTGCTTACTCAAAATCTTCAATTTTGACCAATTTCAGGCACAGAAATGACTTTAAACACACTTATTTTAGTTGAAAAAGTAATAATTCACATCCAACCATCATTTAAAGTCAAAAGATTAAATGTTAAAATTTCATCAATATTGACAATTTTTTCAACGTTCGACTGGTCCGGGGTCATCGTTTTTCATCAGAAAATTGATTTTTTGGACTCTACCAAAAAAGATTCAAAATGTTTTTTGGATCGGGTCTCATGTTGAATAACCACTTTTTAAACCCTCACAGTGACCAAAATTGCAATTTTTACAGAGTTTTGCTTACTCAAAATCTTAAATTTTGACCAATTTCAGGCACAGAAATGACTTTAAACACACTTATTTTAGTTGAAAAAGTAATAATTCACATCCAACCGTCATTTAAAGTCAAAAGATTAAATGTTAAAATTTCATCAATATTGACAATTTTTTCAACGTTCGACTGGTCCGGGGTCATCGTTTTTCATCAGAAAATGGATTTTTTGGACTCTACCAAAAGAGATTCAAAATGTCTTTTGGATCGGGCCTCATGTTGAATAACCACTTTTTAAACCCTCACAGTGACCAAAATTGCCATTTTTACAGAGTTTTGCTTACTCAAAATCTTACATTTTGACCAATTTCAGGCACAGAAATGACTTTAAACACACTTATTTTAGTTGAAAAAGTAATAATTCACATCCAACCGTCATTTAAAGTCAAAAGATTAAATGTTAAAATTTCATCAATATTGACCATTTTTTCAACGTTCGACTGGTCCGGGGTCATCGTTTTTCATCAGAAAATTGATTTTTTGGACTCTACCAAAAATGATTCAAAATGTCATTTGGATCGGGCCTCATGTTGAATAACCACTTTTTAAACCCTCACAGTGACCAAAATTGCCATTTTTACAGAGTTTTGCTTACTCAAAATCTTCAATTTTGACCAATTTCAGGCACAGAAATGACTTTAAACACACTTATTTTAGTTGAAAAAGTAATAATTCACATCCAACCGTCATTTAAAGTCAAAAGATTAAATGTTAAAATTTCATCAATATTGACCATTTTTTCAACGTTCGACTGGTCCGGGGTCATCGTTTTTCATCAGAAAATTGATTTTTTGGACTCTACCAAAAATGATTCAAAATGTCATTTGGATCGGGCCTCATGTTGAATAACCACTTTTTAAACCCTCACAGTGACCAAAATTGCCATTTTTACAGAGTTTTGCTTACTCAAAATCTTCAATTTTGACCAATTTCAGGCACAGAAATGACTTTAAACACACTTATTTTAGTTGAAAAAGTAATAATTCACATCCAACCGTCATTTAAAGTCAAAAGATTAAATGTTAAAATTTCATCAATATTGACCATTTTTTCAACGTTCGACTGGTCCGGGGTCATCGTTTTTCATCAGAAAATTGATTTTTTGGACTCTACCAAAAATGATTCAAAATGTCTTTTGGATCGGGTCTCATGTTGAATAACCACTTTTTAAACCCTCACAGTGACCAAAATTGCCATTTTTACAGAGTTTTGCTTACTCAAAATCTTCAATTTTGACCACTTTCAGGCACAGAAATGACTTTAAACACACTTATTTTAGTTGAAAAAGTAATAATTCACATCCAACTGTCATTTAAAGTCAAAAGATTAAATGTAAACATTTCATCAATATTGACCATTTTTTCAACGTTCGACTGGTCCGGGGTCATCGTTTTTCATCAGAAAATTGATTTTTTTGGACTCTACCAAAAATGATTCAAAATGTCATTTGGATCGGGCCTCATGTTGAATAACCACTTTTTAAACCCTCACAGTGACCAAAATTGCCATTTTTACAGAGTTTTGCTTACTCAAAATCTTAAATTTTGACCAATTTCAGGCACAGAAATGACTTTAAACACACTTATTTTAGTTGAAAAAGTAATAATTCACATCCAACCGTCATTTAAAGTCAAAAGATTAAATGTTAAAATTTCATCAATATTGACCATTTTTTCAACGTTCGACTGGTCCGGGGTCATCGTTTTTCATCAGAAAATTGATTTTTTTGGACTCTACCAAAAATGATTCAAAATGTCATTTGGATCGGGCCTCATGTTGAATAACCACTTTTTAAACCCTCACAGTGACCAAAATTGCCATTTTTACAGAGTTTTGCTTACTCAAAATCTTCAATTTTGACCAATTTCAGGCACAGAAATGACTTTAAACACACTTATTTTAGTTGAAAAAGTAATAATTCACATCCAACCGTCATTTAAAGTCAAAAGATTAAATGTTAAAATTTCATCAATATTGACCATTTTTTCAACGTTCGACTGGTCCGGGGTCATCGTTTTTCATCAGAAAATGGATTTTTTGGACTCTACCAAAAAAGATTCAAAATGTTTTTTGGATCGGGTCTCATGTTGAATAACCACTTTTTAAACCCTCACAGTGACCAAAATTGCCATTTTTACAGAGTTTTGCTTACTCAAAATCTTCAATTTTGACCAATTTCAGGCACAGAAATGACTTTAAACACACTTATTTTAGTTGAAAAAGTAATAATTCACATCCAACCGTTATTTAAAGTCAAAAGATTAAATGTTAAAATTTCATCAATATTGACCATTTTTTCAACGGTCGACTGGTCCGGGGTCATCGTTTTTCATCAGAAAATTGATTTTTTGGACTCTACCAAAAATGATTCAAAATGTCATTTGGATCTGGCCTCATGTTGAATAACCACTTTTTAAACCCTCACAGTGACCAAAATTGCCATTTTTACAGAGTTTTGCTTACTCAAAATCTTAAATTTTGACCAATTTCAGGCACAGAAATGACTTTAAACACACTTATTTTAGTTGAAAAAGTAATAATTCACATCCAACCGTCATTTAAAGTCAAAAGATTAAATGTTAAAATTTCATCAATATTGACCATTTTTTCAACGTTCGACTGGTCCGGGGTCATCGTTTTTCATCAGAAAATTAATTTTTTGGACTCTACCAAAAATGATTCAAAATGTCATTTGGATCGGGCCTCATGTTGAATAACCACTTTTTAAACCCTCACAGTGACCAAAATTGCCATTTTTACAGAGTTTTGCTTACTCAAAATCTTCAATTTTGACCAATTTCAGGCACAGAAATGACTTTAAACACACTTATTTTAGTTGAAAAAGTAATAATTCACATCCAACCGTCATTTAAAGTCAAAAGACTAAATGTTAAAATTTCATCAATATTGACCATTTTTTCAACTTTCGACTGGTCCGGGGTCATCGTTTTTCATCAGAAAATGGATTTTTTGGACTCTACCAAAAAACATTCAAAATGTCTTTTGGATCGGGTCTCATGTTGAATAACCACTTTTTAAACCCTCACAGTGACCAAAATTGCCATTTTTACAGAGTTTTGCTTACTCAAAATCTTCAATTTTGACCAATTTCAGGCACAGAAATGACTTTAAACACACTTATTTTAGTTGAAAAAGTAATAATTCACATCCAACCATCATTTAAAGTCAAAAGATTAAATGTTAAAATTTCATCAATATTGACAATTTTTTCAACGTTCGACTGGTCCGGGGTCATCGTTTTTCATCAGAAAATTGATTTTTTGGACTCTACCAAAAAAGATTCAAAATGTTTTTTGGATCGGGTCTCATGTTGAATAACCACTTTTTAAACCCTCACAGTGACCAAAATTGCAATTTTTACAGAGTTTTGCTTACTCAAAATCTTAAATTTTGACCAATTTCAGGCACAGAAATGACTTTAAACACACTTATTTTAGTTGAAAAAGTAATAATTCACATCCAACCGTCATTTAAAGTCAAAAGATTAAATGTTAAAATTTCATCAATATTGACCATTTTTTTAACGTTCGACTGGTCCGGGGTCATCGTTTTTCATCAGAAAATGGATTTTTTGGACTCTACCAAAAGAGATTCAAAATGTCTTTTGGATCGGGCCTCATGTTGAATAACCACTTTTTAAACCCTCACAGTGACCAAAATTGCCATTTTTACAGAGTTTTGCTTACTCAAAATCTTACATTTTGACCAATTTCAGGCACAGAAATGACTTTAAACACACTTATTTTAGTTGAAAAAGTAATAATTCACATCCAACCGTCATTTAAAGTCAAAAGATTAAATGTTAAAATTTCATCAATATTGACCATTTTTTCAACGTTCGACTGGTCCGGGGTCATCGTTTTTCATCAGAAAATTGATTTTTTGGACTCTACCAAAAATGATTCAAAATGTCATTTGGATCGGGCCTCATGTTGAATAACCACTTTTTAAACCCTCACAGTGACCAAAATTGCCATTTTTACAGAGTTTTGCTTACTCAAAATCTTCAATTTTGACCAATTTCAGGCACAGAAATGACTTTAAACACACTTATTTTAGTTGAAAAAGTAATAATTCACATCCAACCGTCATTTAAAGTCAAAAGATAAAATGTTAAAATTTCATCAATATTGACCATTTTTTCAACGTTCGACTGGTCCGGGGTCATCGTTTTTCATCAGAAAATTGATTTTTTGGACTCTACCAAAAATGATTCAAAATGTCATTTGGATCGGGCCTCATGTTGAATAACCACTTTTTAAACCCTCACAGTGACCAAAATTGCCATTTTTACAGAGTTTTGCTTACTCAAAATCTTCAATTTTGACCAATTTCAGGCACAGAAATGACTTTAAACACACTTATTTTAGTTGAAAAAGTAATAATTCACATCCAACCGTCATTTAAAGTCAAAAGATTAAATGTTAAAATTTCATCAATATTGACCATTTTTTCAACGTTCGACTGGTCCGGGGTCATCGTTTTTCATCAGAAAATTGATTTTTTGGACTCTACCAAAAATGATTCAAAATGTCTTTTGGATCGGGTCTCATGTTGAATAACCACTTTTTAAACCCTCACAGTGACCAAAATTGCCATTTTTACAGAGTTTTGCTTACTCAAAATCTTCAATTTTGACCACTTTCAGGCACAGAAATGACTTTAAACACACTTATTTTAGTTGAAAAAGTAATAATTCACATCCAACTGTCATTTAAAGTCAAAAGATTAAATGTAAACATTTCATCAATATTGACCATTTTTTCAACGTTCGACTGGTCCGGGGTCATCGTTTTTCATCAGAAAATTGATTTTTTTGGACTCTACCAAAAATGATTCAAAATGTCATTTGGATCTGGCCTCATGTTGAATAACCACTTTTTAAACCCTCACAGTGACCAAAATTGCCATTTTTACAGAGTTTTGCTTACTCAAAATCTTAAATTTTGACCAATTTCAGGCACAGAAATGACTTTAAACACACTTATTTTAGTTGAAAAAGTAATAATTCACATCCAACCGTCATTTAAAGTCAAAAGATTAAATGTTAAAATTTCATCAATATTGACCATTTTTTCAACGTTCGACTGGTCCGGGGTCATCGTTTTTCATCAGAAAATTGATTTTTTTGGACTCTACCAAAAATGATTCAAAATGTCATTTGGATCGGGCCTCATGTTGAATAACCACTTTTTAAACCCTCACAGTGACCAAAATTGCCATTTTTACAGAGTTTTGCTTACTCAAAATCTTCAATTTTGACCAATTTCAGGCACAGAAATGACTTTAAACACACTTATTTTAGTTGAAAAAGTAATAATTCACATCCAACCGTCATTTAAAGTCAAAAGATTAAATGTTAAAATTTCATCAATATTGACCATTTTTTCAATGTTCGACTGGTCCGGGGTCATCGTTTTTCATCAGAAAATGGATTTTTTGGACTCTACCAAAAAAGATTCAAAATGTTTTTTGGATCGGGTCTCATGTTGAATAACTACTTTTTAAACCCTCACAGTGACCAAAATTGCCATTTTTACAGAGTTTTGCTTACTCAGAATCTTCAATTTTGACCAATTTCAGGCACAGAAATGACTTTAAACACACTTATTTTAGTTGAAAAAGTAATAATTCACATCCAACCATCATTTAAAGTCAAAAGATTAAATGTTAAAATTTCATCAATATTGACCATTTTTTCAACGTTCGACTGGTCCGGGGTCATCGTTTTTCATCAGAAAATTGATTTTTTGGACTCTACCAAAAATGATTCAAAATGTCATTTGGATTGGGCATCATGTTGAATAACCACTTTTTAAACCCTCACAGTGACCAAAATTGCCATTTTTACAGAGTTTTGCTTACTCAAAATCTTACATTTTGACCAATTTCAGGCACAGAAATGACTTTAAACACACTTATTTTAGTTGAAAAAGTAATAATTCACATCCAACCGTCATTTAAAGTCAAAAGATTAAATGTTAAAAATTCATCAATATTGACCATTTTTTCAACGTTCGACTGGTCCGGGGTCATCGTTTTTCATCAGAAAATTGATTTTTTGGACTCTACCAAAAATGATTCAAAATGTCATTTGGATCGGGCCTCATGTTGAATAACCACTTTTTAAACCCTCACAGTGACCAAAATTGCCATTTTTACAGAGTTTTGCTTACTCAAAATCTTCAATTTTGACCAATTTCAGGCACAGAAATGACTTTAAACACACTTATTTTAGTTGAAAAAGTAATAATTCACATCCAACCGTCATTTAAAGTCAAAAGATTAAATGTTAAAATTTCATCAATATTGACCATTTTTTCAACGTTCGACTGGTCCGGGGTCATCGTTTTTCATCAGAAAATTGATTTTTTGGACTCTACCAAAAATGATTCAAAATGTCTTTTGGATCGGGTCTCATGTTGAATAACCACTTTTTAAACCCTCACAGTGACCAAAATTGCCATTTTTACAGAGTTTTGCTTACTCAAAATCTTCAATTTTGACCACTTTCAGGCACAGAAATGACTTAAACACACTTATTTTAGTTGAAAAAGTAATAATTCACATCCAACTGTCATTTAAAGTCAAAAGATTAAATGTAAACATTTCATCAATATTGACCATTTTTTCAACGTTCGACTGGTCCGGGGTCATCGTTTTTCATCAGAAAATTGATTTTTTTGGACTCTACCAAAAATGATTCAAAATGTCATTTGGATCGGGCCTCATGTTGAATAACCACTTTTTAAACCCTCACAGTGACCAAAATTGCCATTTTTACAGAGTTTTGCTTACTCAAAATCTTCAATTTTGACCAATTTCAGGCACAGAAATGACTTTAAACACACTTATTTTAGTTGAAAAAGTAATAATTCACATCCAACCGTCATTTAAAGTCAAAAGACTAAATGTTAAAATTTCATCAATATTGACCATTTTTTCAACTTTCGACTGGTCCGAGGTCATCGTTTTTCATCAGAAAATGGATTTTTTGGACTCTACCAAAAAAGATTCAAAATGTCTTTTGGATCGGGTCTCATGTTGAATAACCACTTTTTAAACCCTCACAGTGACCAAAATTGCCATTTTTACAGAGTTTTGCTTACTCAAAATCTTCAATTTTGACCAATTTCAGGCACAGAAATGACTTTAAACACACTTATTTTAGTTGAAAAAGTAATAATTCACATCCAACCATCATTTAAAGTCAAAAGATTAAATGTTAAAATTTCATCAATATTGACAATTTTTTCAACGTTCGACTGGTCCGGGGTCATCATTTTTCATCAGAAAATTGATTTTTTGGACTCTACCAAAAAAGATTCAAAATGTTTTTTGGATCGGGTCTCATGTTGAATAACCACTTTTTAAACCCTCACAGTGACCAAAATTGCAATTTTTACAGAGTTTTGCTTACTCAAAATCTTAAATTTTGACCAATTTCAGGCACAGAAATGACTTTAAACACACTTATTTTAGTTGAAAAAGTAATAATTCACATCCAACCGTCATTTAAAGTCAAAAGATTAAATGTTAAAATTTCATCAATATTGACCATTTTTTCAACGTTCGACTGGTCCGGGGTCATCGTTTTTCATCAGAAAATGGATTTTTTGGACTCTACCAAAAGAGATTCAAAATGTCTTTTGGATCAGGCCTCATGTTGAATAACCACTTTTTAAACCCTCACAGTGACCAAAATTGCCATTTTTACAGAGTTTTGCTTACTCAAAATCTTACATTTTGACCAATTTCAGGCACAGAAATGACTTTAAACACACTTATTTTAGTTGAAAAAGTAATAATTCACATCCAACCGTCATTTAAAGTCAAAAGATTAAATGTTAAAATTTCATCAATATTGACCATTTTTTCAACGTTCGACTGGTCCGGGGTCATCGTTTTTCATCAGAAAATTGATTTTTTGGACTCTACCAAAAATGATTCAAAATGTCATTTGGATCGGGCCTCATGTTGAATAACCACTTTTTAAACCCTCACAGTGACCAAAATTGCCATTTTTACAGAGTTTTGCTTACTCAAAATCTTCAATTTTGACCAATTTCAGGCACAGAAATGACTTTAAACACACTTATTTTAGTTGAAAAAGTAATAATTCACATCCAACCGTCATTTAAAGTCAAAAGATTAAATGTTAAAATTTCATCAATATTGACCATTTTTTCAACGTTCGACTGGTCCGGGGTCATCGTTTTTCATCAGAAAATTGATTTTTTGGACTCTACCAAAAATGATTCAAAATGTCATTTGGATCGGGCCTCATGTTGAATAACCACTTTTTAAACCCTCACAGTGACCAAAATTGCCATTTTTACAGAGTTTTGCTTACTCAAAATCTTCAATTTTGACCAATTTCAGGCACAGAAATGACTTTAAACACACTTATTTTAGTTGAAAAAGTAATAATTCACATCCAACCGTCATTTAAAGTCAAAAGATTAAATGTTAAAATTTCATCAATATTGACCATTTTTTCAACGTTCGACTGGTCCGGGGTCATCGTTTTTCATCAGAAAATTGATTTTTTGGACTCTACCAAAAATGATTCAAAATGTCTTTTGGATCGGGTCTCATGTTGAATAACCACTTTTTAAACCCTCACAGTGACCAAAATTGCCATTTTTACAGAGTTTTGCTTACTCAAAATCTTCAATTTTGACCACTTTCAGGCACAGAAATGACTTTAAACACACTTATTTTAGTTGAAAAAGTAATAATTCACATCCAACTGTCATTTAAAGTCAAAAGATTAAATGTAAACATTTCATCAATATTGACCATTTTTTCAACGTTCGACTGGTCCGGGGTCATCGTTTTTCATCAGAAAATTGATTTTTTTGGACTCTACCAAAAATGATTCAAAATGTCATTTGGATCGGGCCTCATGTTGAATAACCACTTTTTAAACCCTCACAGTGACCAAAATTGCCATTTTTACAGAGTTTTGCTTACTCAAAATCTTCAATTTTGACCAATTTCAGGCACAAAAATGACTTTAAACATACTTATTTTAGTTGAAAAAGTAATAATTCACATCCAACCGTCATTTAAAGTCAAAAGATTAAATGTTAAAATTTCATCAATATTGACCATTTTTTCAACGTTCGACTGGTCCGGGGTTATCGTTTTTCATCAGAAAATTGATTTTTTGGACTCTACCAAAAATGATTCAAAATGTCTTTTGGATCGGGTCTCATGTTGAATAACCACTTTTTAAACCCTCACAGTGACCAAAATTGCCATTTTTACAGAGTTTTGCTTACTCAAAATCTTCAATTTTGACCACTTTCAGGCACAGAAATGACTTAAACACACTTATTTTAGTTGAAAAAGTAATAATTCACATCCAACTGTCATTTAAAGTCAAAAGATTAAATGTAAACATTTCATCAATATTGACCATTTTTTCAACGTTCGACTGGTCCGGGGTCATCGTTTTTCATCAGAAAATTGATTTTTTTGGACTCTACCAAAAATGATTCAAAATGTCATTTGGATCGGGCCTCATGTTGAATAACCACTTTTTAAACCCTCACAGTGACCAAAATTGCCATTTTTACAGAGTTTTGCTTACTCAAAATCTTAAATTTTGACCAATTTCAGGCACAGAAATGACTTTAAACACACTTATTTTAGTTGAAAAAGTAATAATTCACATCCAACCGTCATTTAAAGTCAAAAGATTAAATGTTAAAATTTCATCAATATTGACCATTTTTTCAACGTTCGACTGGTCCGGGGTCATCGTTTTTCATCAGAAAATTGATTTTTTTGGACTCTACCAAAAATGATTCAAAATGTCATTTGGATCGGGCCTCATGTTGAATAACCACTTTTTAAACCCTCACAGTGACCAAAATTGCCATTTTTACAGAGTTTTGCTTACTCAAAATCTTCAATTTTGACCAATTTCAGGCACAGAAATGACTTTAAACACACTTATTTTAGTTGAAAAAGTAATAATTCACATCCAACCGTCATTTAAAGTCAAAAGATTAAATGTTAAAATTTCATCAATATTGACCATTTTTTCAACGTTCGACTGGTCCGGGGTCATCGTTTTTCATCAGAAAATGGATTTTTTGGACTCTACCAAAAAAGATTCAAAATGTTTTTTGGATCGGGTCTCATGTTGAATAACCACTTTTTAAACCCTCACAGTGACCAAAATTGCCATTTTTACAGAGTTTTGCTTACTCAAAATCTTCAATTTTGACCAATTTCAGGCACAGAAATGACTTTAAACACACTTATTTTAGTTGAAAAAGTAATAATTCACATCCAACCGTTATTTAAAGTCAAAAGATTAAATGTTAAAATTTCATCAATATTGACCATTTTTTCAACGGTCGACAGGTCCGGGGTCATCGTTTTTCATCAGAAAATTGATTTTTTGGACTCTACCAAAAATGATTCAAAATGTCATTTGGATCTGGCCTCATGTTGAATAACCACTTTTTAAACCCTCACAGTGACCAAAATTGCCATTTTTACAGAGTTTTGCTTACTCAAAATCTTAAATTTTGACCAATTTCAGGCACAGAAATGACTTTAAACACACTTATTTTAGTTGAAAAAGTAATAATTCACATCCAACCGTCATTTAAAGTCAAAAGATTAAATGTTAAAATTTCATCAATATTGACCATTTTTTCAACGTTCGACTGGTCCGGGGTCATCGTTTTTCATCAGAAAATTGATTTTTTTGGACTCTACCAAAAATGATTCAAAATGTCATTTGGATCGGGCCTCATGTTGAATAACCACTTTTTAAACCCTCACAGTGACCAAAATTGCCATTTTTACAGAGTTTTGCTTACTCAAAATCTTCAATTTTGACCAATTTCAGGCACAGAAATGACTTTAAACACACTTATTTTAGTTGAAAAAGTAATAATTCACATCCAACCGTCATTTAAAGTCAAAAGATTAAATGTTAAAATTTCATCAATATTGACCATTTTTTCAACGTTCGACTGGTCCGGGGTCATCGTTTTTCATCAGAAAATGGATTTTTTGGACTCTACCAAAAATGATTCAAAATGTCATTTGGATTGGTCCTCATGTTGAATAACCACTTTTTAAACCCTCACAGTGACCAAAATTGCCATTTTTACAGAGTTTTGCTTACTCAAAATCTTACATTTTGACCAATTTCAGGCACAGAAATGACTTTAAACACACTTATTTTAGTTGAAAAAGTAATAATTCACATCCAACCGTCATTTAAAGTCAAAAGATTAAATGTTAAAATTTCATCAATATTGACCATTTTTTCAACGTTCGACTGGTCCGGGGTCATCGTTTTTCATCAGAAAATTGATTTTTTGGACTCTACCAAAAATGATTCAAAATGTCATTTGGATCGGGCCTCATGTTGAATAACCACTTTTTAAACCCTCACAGTGACCAAAATTGCCATTTTTACAGAGTTTTGCTTACTCAAAATCTTCAATTTTGACCAATTTCAGGCACAGAAATGACTTTAAACACACTTATTTTAGTTGAAAAAGTAATAATTCACATCCAACCGTCATTTAAAGTCAAAAGATTAAATGTTAAAATTTCATCAATATTGACCATTTTTTCAACGTTCGACTGGTCCGGGGTCATCGTTTTTCATCAGAAAATTGATTTTTCTGGACTCTACCAAAAATGATTCAAAATGTCATTTGGATCGGGCCTCATGTTGAATAACCACTTTTTAAACCCTCACAGTGACCAAAATTGCCATTTTTACAGAGTTTTGCTTACTCAGAATCTTCAATTTTGACCAATTTCAGGCACAGAAATGACTTTAAACACACTTATTTTAGTTGAAAAAGTAATAATTCACATCCAACCGTTATTTAAAGTCAAAAGATTAAATGTTAAAATTTCATCAATATTGACCATTTTTTCAACGTTCGACTGGTCCGGGGTCATCGTTTTTCATCAGAAAATTGATTTTTTGGACTCTACCAAAAATGATTCAAAATGTCATTTGGATCGGGCCTCATGTTGAATAACCACTTTTTAAACCCTCACAGTGACCAAAATTGCCATTTTTACAGAGTTTTGCTTACTCAAAATCTTCAATTTTGACCAATTTCAGGCACAGAAATGACTTTAAACACACTTATTTTAGTTGAAAAAGTAATAATTCACATCCAACCGTCATTTAAAGTCAAAAGATTAAATGTTAAAATTTCATCAATATTGACCATTTTTTCAATGTTCGACTGGTCCGGGGTCATCGTTTTTCATCAGAAAATGGATTTTTTGGACTCTACCAAAAAAGATTCAAAATGTTTTTTGGATCGGGTCTCATGTTGAATAACTACTTTTTAAACCCTCACAGTGACCAAAATTGCCATTTTTACAGAGTTTTGCTTACTCAGAATCTTCAATTTTGACCAATTTCAGGCACAGAAATGACTTTAAACACACTTATTTTAGTTGAAAAAGTAATAATTCACATCCAACCATCATTTAAAGTCAAAAGATTAAATGTTAAAATTTCATCAATATTGACCATTTTTTCAACGTTCGACTGGTCCGGGGTCATCGTTTTTCATCAGAAAATTGATTTTTTGGACTCTACCAAAAATGATTCAAAATGTCATTTGGATTGGGCATCATGTTGAATAACCACTTTTTAAACCCTCACAGTGACCAAAATTGCCATTTTTACAGAGTTTTGCTTACTCAAAATCTTACATTTTGACCAATTTCAGGCACAGAAATGACTTTAAACACACTTATTTTAGTTGAAAAAGTAATAATTCACATCCAACCGTCATTTAAAGTCAAAAGATTAAATGTTAAAAATTCATCAATATTGACCATTTTTTCAACGTTCGACTGGTCCGGGGTCATCGTTTTTCATCAGAAAATTGATTTTTTGGACTCTACCAAAAATGATTCAAAATGTCATTTGGATCGGGCCTCATGTTGAATAACCACTTTTTAAACCCTCACAGTGACCAAAATTGCCATTTTTACAGAGTTTTGCTTACTCAAAATCTTCAATTTTGACCAATTTCAGGCACAGAAATGACTTTAAACACACTTATTTTAGTTGAAAAAGTAATAATTCACATCCAACCGTCATTTAAAGTCAAAAGATTAAATGTTAAAATTTCATCAATATTGACCATTTTTTCAACGTTCGACTGGTCCGGGGTCATCGTTTTTCATCAGAAAATTGATTTTTTGGACTCTACCAAAAATGATTCAAAATGTCTTTTGGATCGGGTCTCATGTTGAATAACCACTTTTTAAACCCTCACAGTGACCAAAATTGCCATTTTTACAGAGTTTTGCTTACTCAAAATCTTCAATTTTGACCACTTTCAGGCACAGAAATGACTTAAACACACTTATTTTAGTTGAAAAAGTAATAATTCACATCCAACTGTCATTTAAAGTCAAAAGATTAAATGTAAACATTTCATCAATATTGACCATTTTTTCAACGTTCGACTGGTCCGGGGTCATCGTTTTTCATCAGAAAATTGATTTTTTTGGACTCTACCAAAAATGATTCAAAATGTCATTTGGATCGGGCCTCATGTTGAATAACCACTTTTTAAACCCTCACAGTGACCAAAATTGCCATTTTTACAGAGTTTTGCTTACTCAAAATCTTCAATTTTGACCAATTTCAGGCACAGAAATGACTTTAAACACACTTATTTTAGTTGAAAAAGTAATAATTCACATCCAACCGTCATTTAAAGTCAAAAGACTAAATGTTAAAATTTCATCAATATTGACCATTTTTTCAACTTTCGACTGGTCCGAGGTCATCGTTTTTCATCAGAAAATGGATTTTTTGGACTCTACCAAAAAAGATTCAAAATGTCTTTTGGATCGGGTCTCATGTTGAATAACCACTTTTTAAACCCTCACAGTGACCAAAATTGCCATTTTTACAGAGTTTTGCTTACTCAAAATCTTCAATTTTGACCAATTTCAGGCACAGAAATGACTTTAAACACACTTATTTTAGTTGAAAAAGTAATAATTCACATCCAACCATCATTTAAAGTCAAAAGATTAAATGTTAAAATTTCATCAATATTGACAATTTTTTCAACGTTCGACTGGTCCGGGGTCATCATTTTTCATCAGAAAATTGATTTTTTGGACTCTACCAAAAAAGATTCAAAATGTTTTTTGGATCGGGTCTCATGTTGAATAACCACTTTTTAAACCCTCACAGTGACCAAAATTGCAATTTTTACAGAGTTTTGCTTACTCAAAATCTTAAATTTTGACCAATTTCAGGCACAGAAATGACTTTAAACACACTTATTTTAGTTGAAAAAGTAATAATTCACATCCAACCGTCATTTAAAGTCAAAAGATTAAATGTTAAAATTTCATCAATATTGACCATTTTTTCAACGTTCGACTGGTCCGGGGTCATCGTTTTTCATCAGAAAATGGATTTTTTGGACTCTACCAAAAGAGATTCAAAATGTCTTTTGGATCAGGCCTCATGTTGAATAACCACTTTTTAAACCCTCACAGTGACCAAAATTGCCATTTTTACAGAGTTTTGCTTACTCAAAATCTTACATTTTGACCAATTTCAGGCACAGAAATGACTTTAAACACACTTATTTTAGTTGAAAAAGTAATAATTCACATCCAACCGTCATTTAAAGTCAAAAGATTAAATGTTAAAATTTCATCAATATTGACCATTTTTTCAACGTTCGACTGGTCCGGGGTCATCGTTTTTCATCAGAAAATTGATTTTTTGGACTCTACCAAAAATGATTCAAAATGTCATTTGGATCGGGCCTCATGTTGAATAACCACTTTTTAAACCCTCACAGTGACCAAAATTGCCATTTTTACAGAGTTTTGCTTACTCAAAATCTTCAATTTTGACCAATTTCAGGCACAGAAATGACTTTAAACACACTTATTTTAGTTGAAAAAGTAATAATTCACATCCAACCGTCATTTAAAGTCAAAAGATTAAATGTTAAAATTTCATCAATATTGACCATTTTTTCAACGTTCGACTGGTCCGGGGTCATCGTTTTTCATCAGAAAATTGATTTTTTGGACTCTACCAAAAATGATTCAAAATGTCATTTGGATCGGGCCTCATGTTGAATAACCACTTTTTAAACCCTCACAGTGACCAAAATTGCCATTTTTACAGAGTTTTGCTTACTCAAAATCTTCAATTTTGACCAATTTCAGGCACAGAAATGACTTTAAACACACTTATTTTAGTTGAAAAAGTAATAATTCACATCCAACCGTCATTTAAAGTCAAAAGATTAAATGTTAAAATTTCATCAATATTGACCATTTTTTCAACGTTCGACTGGTCCGGGGTCATCGTTTTTCATCAGAAAATTGATTTTTTGGACTCTACCAAAAATGATTCAAAATGTCTTTTGGATCGGGTCTCATGTTGAATAACCACTTTTTAAACCCTCACAGTGACCAAAATTGCCATTTTTACAGAGTTTTGCTTACTCAAAATCTTCAATTTTGACCACTTTCAGGCACAGAAATGACTTTAAACACACTTATTTTAGTTGAAAAAGTAATAATTCACATCCAACTGTCATTTAAAGTCAAAAGATTAAATGTAAACATTTCATCAATATTGACCATTTTTTCAACGTTCGACTGGTCCGGGGTCATCGTTTTTCATCAGAAAATTGATTTTTTTGGACTCTACCAAAAATGATTCAAAATGTCATTTGGATCGGGCCTCATGTTGAATAACCACTTTTTAAACCCTCACAGTGACCAAAATTGCCATTTTTACAGAGTTTTGCTTACTCAAAATCTTCAATTTTGACCAATTTCAGGCACAAAAATGACTTTAAACACACTTATTTTAGTTGAAAAAGTAATAATTCACATCCAACCGTCATTTAAAGTCAAAAGATTAAATGTTAAAATTTCATCAATATTGACCATTTTTTCAACGTTCGACTGGTCCGGGGTCATCGTTTTTCATCAGAAAATTGATTTTTTGGACTCTACCAAAAATGATTCAAAATGTCTTTTGGATCGGGTCTCATGTTGAATAACCACTTTTTAAACCCTCACAGTGACCAAAATTGCCATTTTTACAGAGTTTTGCTTACTCAAAATCTTCAATTTTGACCACTTTCAGGCACAGAAATGACTTAAACACACTTATTTTAGTTGAAAAAGTAATAATTCACATCCAACTGTCATTTAAAGTCAAAAGATTAAATGTAAACATTTCATCAATATTGACCATTTTTTCAACGTTCGACTGGTCCGGGGTCATCGTTTTTCATCAGAAAATTGATTTTTTTGGACTCTACCAAAAATGATTCAAAATGTCATTTGGATCGGGCCTCATGTTGAATAACCACTTTTTAAACCCTCACAGTGACCAAAATTGCCATTTTTACAGAGTTTTGCTTACTCAAAATCTTAAATTTTGACCAATTTCAGGCACAGAAATGACTTTAAACACACTTATTTTAGTTGAAAAAGTAATAATTCACATCCAACCGTCATTTAAAGTCAAAAGATTAAATGTTAAAATTTCATCAATATTGACCATTTTTTCAACGTTCGACTGGTCCGGGGTCATCGTTTTTCATCAGAAAATTGATTTTTTTGGACTCTACCAAAAATGATTCAAAATGTCATTTGGATCGGGCCTCATGTTGAATAACCACTTTTTAAACCCTCACAGTGACCAAAATTGCCATTTTTACAGAGTTTTGCTTACTCAAAATCTTCAATTTTGACCAATTTCAGGCACAGAAATGACTTTAAACACACTTATTTTAGTTGAAAAAGTAATAATTCACATCCAACCGTCATTTAAAGTCAAAAGATTAAATGTTAAAATTTCATCAATATTGACCATTTTTTCAACGTTCGACTGGTCCGGGGTCATCGTTTTTCATCAGAAAATGGATTTTTTGGACTCTACCAAAAAAGATTCAAAATGTTTTTTGGATCGGGTCTCATGTTGAATAACCACTTTTTAAACCCTCACAGTGACCAAAATTGCCATTTTTACAGAGTTTTGCTTACTCAAAATCTTCAATTTTGACCAATTTCAGGCACAGAAATGACTTTAAACACACTTATTTTAGTTGAAAAAGTAATAATTCACATCCAACCGTTATTTAAAGTCAAAAGATTAAATGTTAAAATTTCATCAATATTGACCATTTTTTCAACGGTCGACAGGTCCGGGGTCATCGTTTTTCATCAGAAAATTGATTTTTTGGACTCTACCAAAAATGATTCAAAATGTCATTTGGATCTGGCCTCATGTTGAATAACCACTTTTTAAACCCTCACAGTGACCAAAATTGCCATTTTTACAGAGTTTTGCTTACTCAAAATCTTAAATTTTGACCAATTTCAGGCACAGAAATGACTTTAAACACACTTATTTTAGTTGAAAAAGTAATAATTCACATCCAACCGTCATTTAAAGTCAAAAGATTAAATGTTAAAATTTCATCAATATTGACCATTTTTTCAACGTTCGACTGGTCCGGGGTCATCGTTTTTCATCAGAAAATTGATTTTTTTGGACTCTACCAAAAATGATTCAAAATGTCATTTGGATCGGGCCTCATGTTGAATAACCACTTTTTAAACCCTCACAGTGACCAAAATTGCCATTTTTACAGAGTTTTGCTTACTCAAAATCTTCAATTTTGACCAATTTCAGGCACAGAAATGACTTTAAACACACTTATTTTAGTTGAAAAAGTAATAATTCACATCCAACCGTCATTTAAAGTCAAAAGATTAAATGTTAAAATTTCATCAATATTGACCATTTTTTCAACGTTCGACTGGTCCGGGGTCATCGTTTTTCATCAGAAAATGGATTTTTTGGACTCTACCAAAAATGATTCAAAATGTCATTTGGATTGGGCCTCATGTTGAATAACCACTTTTTAAACCCTCACAGTGACCAAAATTGCCATTTTTACAGAGTTTTGCTTACTCAAAATCTTCAATTTTGACCAATTTCAGGCACAGAAATGACTTTAAACACACTTATTTTAGTTGAAAAAGTAATAATTCACATCCAACCGTCATTTAAAGTCAAAAGATTAAATGTTAAAATTTCATCAATATTGACCATTTTTTCAACGTTCGACTGGTCCGGGGTCATCGTTTTTCATCAGAAAATTGATTTTTTGGACTCTACCAAAAATGATTCAAAATGTCTTTTGGATCGGGTCTCATGTTGAATAACCACTTTTTAAACCCTCACAGTGACCAAAATTGCCATTTTTACAGAGTTTTGCTTACTCAAAATCTTCAATTTTGACCACTTTCAGGCACAGAAATGACTTTAAACACACTTATTTTAGTTGAAAAAGTAATAATTCACATCCAACTGTCATTTAAAGTCAAAAGATTAAATGTAAACATTTCATCAATATTGACCATTTTTTCAACGTTCGACTGGTCCGGGGTCATCGTTTTTCATCAGAAAATTGATTTTTTTGGACTCTACCAAAAATGATTCAAAATGTCATTTGGATCGGGCCTCATGTTGAATAACCACTTTTTAAACCCTCACAGTGACCAAAATTGCCATTTTTACAGAGTTTTGCTTACTCAAAATCTTCAATTTTGACCAATTTCAGGCACAAAAATGACTTTAAACATACTTATTTTAGTTGAAAAAGTAATAATTCACATCCAACCGTCATTTAAAGTCAAAAGATTAAATGTTAAAATTTCATCAATATTGACCATTTTTTCAACGTTCGACTGGTCCGGGGTTATCGTTTTTCATCAGAAAATTGATTTTTTGGACTCTACCAAAAATGATTCAAAATGTCTTTTGGATCGGGTCTCATGTTGAATAACCACTTTTTAAACCCTCACAGTGACCAAAATTGCCATTTTTACAGAGTTTTGCTTACTCAAAATCTTCAATTTTGACCACTTTCAGGCACAGAAATGACTTAAACACACTTATTTTAGTTGAAAAAGTAATAATTCACATCCAACTGTCATTTAAAGTCAAAAGATTAAATGTAAACATTTCATCAATATTGACCATTTTTTCAACGTTCGACTGGTCCGGGGTCATCGTTTTTCATCAGAAAATTGATTTTTTTGGACTCTACCAAAAATGATTCAAAATGTCATTTGGATCGGGCCTCATGTTGAATAACCACTTTTTAAACCCTCACAGTGACCAAAATTGCCATTTTTACAGAGTTTTGCTTACTCAAAATCTTAAATTTTGACCAATTTCAGGCACAGAAATGACTTTAAACACACTTATTTTAGTTGAAAAAGTAATAATTCACATCCAACCGTCATTTAAAGTCAAAAGATTAAATGTTAAAATTTCATCAATATTGACCATTTTTTCAACGTTCGACTGGTCCGGGGTCATCGTTTTTCATCAGAAAATTGATTTTTTTGGACTCTACCAAAAATGATTCAAAATGTCATTTGGATCGGGCCTCATGTTGAATAACCACTTTTTAAACCCTCACAGTGACCAAAATTGCCATTTTTACAGAGTTTTGCTTACTCAAAATCTTCAATTTTGACCAATTTCAGGCACAGAAATGACTTTAAACACACTTATTTTAGTTGAAAAAGTAATAATTCACATCCAACCGTCATTTAAAGTCAAAAGATTAAATGTTAAAATTTCATCAATATTGACCATTTTTTCAACGTTCGACTGGTCCGGGGTCATCGTTTTTCATCAGAAAATGGATTTTTTGGACTCTACCAAAAAAGATTCAAAATGTTTTTTGGATCGGGTCTCATGTTGAATAACCACTTTTTAAACCCTCACAGTGACCAAAATTGCCATTTTTACAGAGTTTTGCTTACTCAAAATCTTCAATTTTGACCAATTTCAGGCACAGAAATGACTTTAAACACACTTATTTTAGTTGAAAAAGTAATAATTCACATCCAACCGTTATTTAAAGTCAAAAGATTAAATGTTAAAATTTCATCAATATTGACCATTTTTTCAACGGTCGACAGGTCCGGGGTCATCGTTTTTCATCAGAAAATTGATTTTTTGGACTCTACCAAAAATGATTCAAAATGTCATTTGGATCTGGCCTCATGTTGAATAACCACTTTTTAAACCCTCACAGTGACCAAAATTGCCATTTTTACAGAGTTTTGCTTACTCAAAATCTTAAATTTTGACCAATTTCAGGCACAGAAATGACTTTAAACACACTTATTTTAGTTGAAAAAGTAATAATTCACATCCAACCGTCATTTAAAGTCAAAAGATTAAATGTTAAAATTTCATCAATATTGACCATTTTTTCAACGTTCGACTGGTCCGGGGTCATCGTTTTTCATCAGAAAATTGATTTTTTTGGACTCTACCAAAAATGATTCAAAATGTCATTTGGATCGGGCCTCATGTTGAATAACCACTTTTTAAACCCTCACAGTGACCAAAATTGCCATTTTTACAGAGTTTTGCTTACTCAAAATCTTCAATTTTGACCAATTTCAGGCACAGAAATGACTTTAAACACACTTATTTTAGTTGAAAAAGTAATAATTCACATCCAACCGTCATTTAAAGTCAAAAGATTAAATGTTAAAATTTCATCAATATTGACCATTTTTTCAACGTTCGACTGGTCCGGGGTCATCGTTTTTCATCAGAAAATGGATTTTTTGGACTCTACCAAAAAAGATTCAAAATGTTTTTTGGATCGGGTCTCATGTTGAATAACCACTTTTTAAACCCTCACAGTGACCAAAATTGCCATTTTTACAGAGTTTTGCTTACTCAAAATCTTCAATTTTGACCAATTTCAGGCACAGAAATGACTTTAAACACACTTATTTTAGTTGAAAAAGTAATAATTCACATCCAACCGTTATTTAAAGTCAAAAGATTAAATGTTAAAATTTCATCAATATTGACCATTTTTTCAACGGTCGACAGGTCCGGGGTCATCGTTTTTCATCAGAAAATTGATTTTTTGGACTCTACCAAAAATGATTCAAAATGTCATTTGGATCTGGCCTCATGTTGAATAACCACTTTTTAAACCCTCACAGTGACCAAAATTGCCATTTTTACAGAGTTTTGCTTACTCAAAATCTTAAATTTTGACCAATTTCAGGCACAGAAATGACTTTAAACACACTTATTTTAGTTGAAAAAGTAATAATTCACATCCAACCGTCATTTAAAGTCAAAAGATTAAATGTTAAAATTTCATCAATATTGACCATTTTTTCAACGTTCGACTGGTCCGGGGTCATCGTTTTTCATCAGAAAATTGATTTTTTTGGACTCTACCAAAAATGATTCAAAATGTCATTTGGATCGGGCCTCATGTTGAATAACCACTTTTTAAACCCTCACAGTGACCAAAATTGCCATTTTTACAGAGTTTTGCTTACTCAAAATCTTCAATTTTGACCAATTTCAGGCACAGAAATGACTTTAAACACACTTATTTTAGTTGAAAAAGTAATAATTCACATCCAACCGTCATTTAAAGTCAAAAGATTAAATGTTAAAATTTCATCAATATTGACCATTTTTTCAACGTTCGACTGGTCCGGGGTCATCGTTTTTCATCAGAAAATGGATTTTTTGGACTCTACCAAAAATGATTCAAAATGTCATTTGGATTGGGCCTCATGTTGAATAACCACTTTTTAAACCCTCACAGTGACCAAAATTGCCATTTTTACAGAGTTTTGCTTACTCAAAATCTTCAATTTTGACCAATTTCAGGCACAGAAATGACTTTAAACACACTTATTTTAGTTGAAAAAGTAATAATTCACATCCAACCGTCATTTAAAGTCAAAAGATTAAATGTTAAAATTTCATCAATATTGACCATTTTTTCAACGTTCGACTGGTCCGGGGTCATCGTTTTTCATCAGAAAATTGATTTTTTGGACTCTACCAAAAATGATTCAAAATGTCTTTTGGATCGGGTCTCATGTTGAATAACCACTTTTTAAACCCTCACAGTGACCAAAATTGCCATTTTTACAGAGTTTTGCTTACTCAAAATCTTCAATTTTGACCACTTTCAGGCACAGAAATGACTTTAAACACACTTATTTTAGTTGAAAAAGTAATAATTCACATCCAACTGTCATTTAAAGTCAAAAGATTAAATGTAAACATTTCATCAATATTGACCATTTTTTCAACGTTCGACTGGTCCGGGGTCATCGTTTTTCATCAGAAAATTGATTTTTTTGGACTCTACCAAAAATGATTCAAAATGTCATTTGGATCGGGCCTCATGTTGAATAACCACTTTTTAAACCCTCACAGTGACCAAAATTGCCATTTTTACAGAGTTTTGCTTACTCAAAATCTTCAATTTTGACCAATTTCAGGCACAAAAATGACTTTAAACATACTTATTTTAGTTGAAAAAGTAATAATTCACATCCAACCGTCATTTAAAGTCAAAAGATTAAATGTTAAAATTTCATCAATATTGACCATTTTTTCAACGTTCGACTGGTCCGGGGTTATCGTTTTTCATCAGAAAATTGATTTTTTGGACTCTACCAAAAATGATTCAAAATGTCTTTTGGATCGGGTCTCATGTTGAATAACCACTTTTTAAACCCTCACAGTGACCAAAATTGCCATTTTTACAGAGTTTTGCTTACTCAAAATCTTCAATTTTGACCACTTTCAGGCACAGAAATGACTTAAACACACTTATTTTAGTTGAAAAAGTAATAATTCACATCCAACTGTCATTTAAAGTCAAAAGATTAAATGTAAACATTTCATCAATATTGACCATTTTTTCAACGTTCGACTGGTCCGGGGTCATCGTTTTTCATCAGAAAATTGATTTTTTTGGACTCTACCAAAAATGATTCAAAATGTCATTTGGATCGGGCCTCATGTTGAATAACCACTTTTTAAACCCTCACAGTGACCAAAATTGCCATTTTTACAGAGTTTTGCTTACTCAAAATCTTAAATTTTGACCAATTTCAGGCACAGAAATGACTTTAAACACACTTATTTTAGTTGAAAAAGTAATAATTCACATCCAACCGTCATTTAAAGTCAAAAGATTAAATGTTAAAATTTCATCAATATTGACCATTTTTTCAACGTTCGACTGGTCCGGGGTCATCGTTTTTCATCAGAAAATTGATTTTTTTGGACTCTACCAAAAATGATTCAAAATGTCATTTGGATCGGGCCTCATGTTGAATAACCACTTTTTAAACCCTCACAGTGACCAAAATTGCCATTTTTACAGAGTTTTGCTTACTCAAAATCTTCAATTTTGACCAATTTCAGGCACAGAAATGACTTTAAACACACTTATTTTAGTTGAAAAAGTAATAATTCACATCCAACCGTCATTTAAAGTCAAAAGATTAAATGTTAAAATTTCATCAATATTGACCATTTTTTCAACGTTCGACTGGTCCGGGGTCATCGTTTTTCATCAGAAAATGGATTTTTTGGACTCTACCAAAAAAGATTCAAAATGTTTTTTGGATCGGGTCTCATGTTGAATAACCACTTTTTAAACCCTCACAGTGACCAAAATTGCCATTTTTACAGAGTTTTGCTTACTCAAAATCTTCAATTTTGACCAATTTCAGGCACAGAAATGACTTTAAACACACTTATTTTAGTTGAAAAAGTAATAATTCACATCCAACCGTTATTTAAAGTCAAAAGATTAAATGTTAAAATTTCATCAATATTGACCATTTTTTCAACGGTCGACAGGTCCGGGGTCATCGTTTTTCATCAGAAAATTGATTTTTTGGACTCTACCAAAAATGATTCAAAATGTCATTTGGATCTGGCCTCATGTTGAATAACCACTTTTTAAACCCTCACAGTGACCAAAATTGCCATTTTTACAGAGTTTTGCTTACTCAAAATCTTAAATTTTGACCAATTTCAGGCACAGAAATGACTTTAAACACACTTATTTTAGTTGAAAAAGTAATAATTCACATCCAACCGTCATTTAAAGTCAAAAGATTAAATGTTAAAATTTCATCAATATTGACCATTTTTTCAACGTTCGACTGGTCCGGGGTCATCGTTTTTCATCAGAAAATTGATTTTTTTGGACTCTACCAAAAATGATTCAAAATGTCATTTGGATCGGGCCTCATGTTGAATAACCACTTTTTAAACCCTCACAGTGACCAAAATTGCCATTTTTACAGAGTTTTGCTTACTCAAAATCTTCAATTTTGACCAATTTCAGGCACAGAAATGACTTTAAACACACTTATTTTAGTTGAAAAAGTAATAATTCACATCCAACCGTCATTTAAAGTCAAAAGATTAAATGTTAAAATTTCATCAATATTGACCATTTTTTCAACGTTCGACTGGTCCGGGGTCATCGTTTTTCATCAGAAAATGGATTTTTTGGACTCTACCAAAAATGATTCAAAATGTCATTTGGATTGGGCCTCATGTTGAATAACCACTTTTTAAACCCTCACAGTGACCAAAATTGCCATTTTTACAGAGTTTTGCTTACTCAAAATCTTACATTTTGACCAATTTCAGGCACAGAAATGACTTTAAACACACTTATTTTAGTTGAAAAAGTAATAATTCACATCCAACCGTCATTTAAAGTCAAAAGATTAAATGTTAAAATTTCATCAATATTGACCATTTTTTCAACGTTCGACTGGTCCGGGGTCATCGTTTTTCATCAGAAAATTGATTTTTTGGACTCTACCAAAAATGATTCAAAATGTCATTTGGATCGGGCCTCATGTTGAATAACCACTTTTTAAACCCTCACAGTGACCAAAATTGCCATTTTTACAGAGTTTTGCTTACTCAAAATCTTCAATTTTGACCAATTTCAGGCACAGAAATGACTTTAAACACACTTATTTTAGTTGAAAAAGTAATAATTCACATCCAACCGTCATTTAAAGTCAAAAGATTAAATGTTAAAATTTCATCAATATTGACCATTTTTTCAACGTTCGACTGGTCCGGGGTCATCGTTTTTCATCAGAAAATTGATTTTTCTGGACTCTACCAAAAATGATTCAAAATGTCATTTGGATCGGGCCTCATGTTGAATAACCACTTTTTAAACCCTCACAGTGACCAAAATTGCCATTTTTACAGAGTTTTGCTTACTCAGAATCTTCAATTTTGACCAATTTCAGGCACAGAAATGACTTTAAACACACTTATTTTAGTTGAAAAAGTAATAATTCACATCCAACCGTTATTTAAAGTCAAAAGATTAAATGTTAAAATTTCATCAATATTGACCATTTTTTCAACGTTCGACTGGTCCGGGGTCATCGTTTTTCATCAGAAAATTGATTTTTTGGACTCTACCAAAAATGATTCAAAATGTCATTTGGATCGGGCCTCATGTTGAATAACCACTTTTTAAACCCTCACAGTGACCAAAATTGCCATTTTTACAGAGTTTTGCTTACTCAAAATCTTCAATTTTGACCAATTTCAGGCACAGAAATGACTTTAAACACACTTATTTTAGTTGAAAAAGTAATAATTCACATCCAACCGTCATTTAAAGTCAAAAGATTAAATGTTAAAATTTCATCAATATTGACCATTTTTTCAATGTTCGACTGGTCCGGGGTCATCGTTTTTCATCAGAAAATGGATTTTTTGGACTCTACCAAAAAAGATTCAAAATGTTTTTTGGATCGGGTCTCATGTTGAATAACTACTTTTTAAACCCTCACAGTGACCAAAATTGCCATTTTTACAGAGTTTTGCTTACTCAGAATCTTCAATTTTGACCAATTTCAGGCACAGAAATGACTTTAAACACACTTATTTTAGTTGAAAAAGTAATAATTCACATCCAACCATCATTTAAAGTCAAAAGATTAAATGTTAAAATTTCATCAATATTGACCATTTTTTCAACGTTCGACTGGTCCGGGGTCATCGTTTTTCATCAGAAAATTGATTTTTTGGACTCTACCAAAAATGATTCAAAATGTCATTTGGATTGGGCATCATGTTGAATAACCACTTTTTAAACCCTCACAGTGACCAAAATTGCCATTTTTACAGAGTTTTGCTTACTCAAAATCTTACATTTTGACCAATTTCAGGCACAGAAATGACTTTAAACACACTTATTTTAGTTGAAAAAGTAATAATTCACATCCAACCGTCATTTAAAGTCAAAAGATTAAATGTTAAAAATTCATCAATATTGACCATTTTTTCAACGTTCGACTGGTCCGGGGTCATCGTTTTTCATCAGAAAATTGATTTTTTGGACTCTACCAAAAATGATTCAAAATGTCATTTGGATCGGGCCTCATGTTGAATAACCACTTTTTAAACCCTCACAGTGACCAAAATTGCCATTTTTACAGAGTTTTGCTTACTCAAAATCTTCAATTTTGACCAATTTCAGGCACAGAAATGACTTTAAACACACTTATTTTAGTTGAAAAAGTAATAATTCACATCCAACCGTCATTTAAAGTCAAAAGATTAAATGTTAAAATTTCATCAATATTGACCATTTTTTCAACGTTCGACTGGTCCGGGGTCATCGTTTTTCATCAGAAAATTGATTTTTTGGACTCTACCAAAAATGATTCAAAATGTCTTTTGGATCGGGTCTCATGTTGAATAACCACTTTTTAAACCCTCACAGTGACCAAAATTGCCATTTTTACAGAGTTTTGCTTACTCAAAATCTTCAATTTTGACCACTTTCAGGCACAGAAATGACTTAAACACACTTATTTTAGTTGAAAAAGTAATAATTCACATCCAACTGTCATTTAAAGTCAAAAGATTAAATGTAAACATTTCATCAATATTGACCATTTTTTCAACGTTCGACTGGTCCGGGGTCATCGTTTTTCATCAGAAAATTGATTTTTTTGGACTCTACCAAAAATGATTCAAAATGTCATTTGGATCGGGCCTCATGTTGAATAACCACTTTTTAAACCCTCACAGTGACCAAAATTGCCATTTTTACAGAGTTTTGCTTACTCAAAATCTTCAATTTTGACCAATTTCAGGCACAGAAATGACTTTAAACACACTTATTTTAGTTGAAAAAGTAATAATTCACATCCAACCGTCATTTAAAGTCAAAAGACTAAATGTTAAAATTTCATCAATATTGACCATTTTTTCAACTTTCGACTGGTCCGAGGTCATCGTTTTTCATCAGAAAATGGATTTTTTGGACTCTACCAAAAAAGATTCAAAATGTCTTTTGGATCGGGTCTCATGTTGAATAACCACTTTTTAAACCCTCACAGTGACCAAAATTGCCATTTTTACAGAGTTTTGCTTACTCAAAATCTTCAATTTTGACCAATTTCAGGCACAGAAATGACTTTAAACACACTTATTTTAGTTGAAAAAGTAATAATTCACATCCAACCATCATTTAAAGTCAAAAGATTAAATGTTAAAATTTCATCAATATTGACAATTTTTTCAACGTTCGACTGGTCCGGGGTCATCATTTTTCATCAGAAAATTGATTTTTTGGACTCTACCAAAAAAGATTCAAAATGTTTTTTGGATCGGGTCTCATGTTGAATAACCACTTTTTAAACCCTCACAGTGACCAAAATTGCAATTTTTACAGAGTTTTGCTTACTCAAAATCTTAAATTTTGACCAATTTCAGGCACAGAAATGACTTTAAACACACTTATTTTAGTTGAAAAAGTAATAATTCACATCCAACCGTCATTTAAAGTCAAAAGATTAAATGTTAAAATTTCATCAATATTGACCATTTTTTCAACGTTCGACTGGTCCGGGGTCATCGTTTTTCATCAGAAAATGGATTTTTTGGACTCTACCAAAAGAGATTCAAAATGTCTTTTGGATCGGGTCTCATGTTGAATAACCACTTTTTAAACCCTCACAGTGACCAAAATTGCAATTTTTACAGAGTTTTGCTTACTCAAAATCTTAAATTTTGACCAATTTCAGGCACAGAAATGACTTTAAACACACTTATTTTAGTTGAAAAAGTAATAATTCACATCCAACCGTCATTTAAAGTCAAAAGATTAAATGTTAAAATTTCATCAATATTGACCATTTTTTCAACGTTCGACTGGTCCGGGGTCATCGTTTTTCATCAGAAAATTGATTTTTTGGACTCTACCAAAAATGATTCAAAATGTCATTTGGATCGGGCCTCATGTTGAATAACCACTTTTTAAACCCTCACAGTGACCAAAATTGCCATTTTTACAGAGTTTTGCTTACTCAAAATCTTCAATTTTGACCAATTTCAGGCACAGAAATGACTTTAAACACACTTATTTTAGTTGAAAAAGTAATAATTCACATCCAACCGTCATTTAAAGTCAAAAGATTAAATGTTAAAATTTCATCAATATTGACCATTTTTTCAACGTTCGACTGGTCCGGGGTCATCGTTTTTCATCAGAAAATTGATTTTTTGGACTCTACCAAAAATGATTCAAAATGTCATTTGGATCGGGCCTCATGTTGAATAACCACTTTTTAAACCCTCACAGTGACCAAAATTGCCATTTTTACAGAGTTTTGCTTACTCAAAATCTTCAATTTTGACCAATTTCAGGCACAGAAATGACTTTAAACACACTTATTTTAGTTGAAAAAGTAATAATTCACATCCAACCGTCATTTAAAGTCAAAAGATTAAATGTTAAAATTTCATCAATATTGACCATTTTTTCAACGTTCGACTGGTCCGGGGTCATCGTTTTTCATCAGAAAATTGATTTTTTGGACTCTACCAAAAATGATTCAAAATGTCTTTTGGATCGGGTCTCATGTTGAATAACCACTTTTTAAACCCTCACAGTGACCAAAATTGCCATTTTTACAGAGTTTTGCTTACTCAAAATCTTCAATTTTGACCACTTTCAGGCACAGAAATGACTTTAAACACACTTATTTTAGTTGAAAAAGTAATAATTCACATCCAACTGTCATTTAAAGTCAAAAGATTAAATGTAAACATTTCATCAATATTGACCATTTTTTCAACGTTCGACTGGTCCGGGGTCATCGTTTTTCATCAGAAAATTGATTTTTTTGGACTCTACCAAAAATGATTCAAAATGTCATTTGGATCGGGCCTCATGTTGAATAACCACTTTTTAAACCCTCACAGTGACCAAAATTGCCATTTTTACAGAGTTTTGCTTACTCAAAATCTTCAATTTTGACCAATTTCAGGCACAAAAATGACTTTAAACACACTTATTTTAGTTGAAAAAGTAATAATTCACATCCAACCGTCATTTAAAGTCAAAAGATTAAATGTTAAAATTTCATCAATATTGACCATTTTTTCAACGTTCGACTGGTCCGGGGTCATCGTTTTTCATCAGAAAATTGATTTTTTTGGACTCTACCAAAAATGATTCAAAATGTCATTTGGATCGGGCCTCATGTTGAATAACCACTTTTTAAACCCTCACAGTGACCAAAATTGCCATTTTTACAGAGTTTTGCTTACTCAAAATCTTCAATTTTGACCAATTTCAGGCACAGAAATGACTTTAAACACACTTATTTTAGTTGAAAAAGTAATAATTCACATCCAACCGTCATTTAAAGTCAAAAGATTAAATGTTAAAATTTCATCAATATTGACCATTTTTTCAACGTTCGACTGGTCCGGGGTCATCGTTTTTCATCAGAAAATGGATTTTTTGGACTCTACCAAAAAAGATTCAAAATGTTTTTTGGATCGGGTCTCATGTTGAATAACCACTTTTTAAACCCTCACAGTGACCAAAATTGCCATTTTTACAGAGTTTTGCTTACTCAAAATCTTCAATTTTGACCAATTTCAGGCACAGAAATGACTTTAAACACACTTATTTTAGTTGAAAAAGTAATAATTCACATCCAACCGTTATTTAAAGTCAAAAGATTAAATGTTAAAATTTCATCAATATTGACCATTTTTTCAACGGTCGACAGGTCCGGGGTCATCGTTTTTCATCAGAAAATTGATTTTTTGGACTCTACCAAAAATGATTCAAAATGTCATTTGGATCTGGCCTCATGTTGAATAACCACTTTTTAAACCCTCACAGTGACCAAAATTGCCATTTTTACAGAGTTTTGCTTACTCAAAATCTTAAATTTTGACCAATTTCAGGCACAGAAATGACTTTAAACACACTTATTTTAGTTGAAAAAGTAATAATTCACATCCAACCGTCATTTAAAGTCAAAAGATTAAATGTTAAAATTTCATCAATATTGACCATTTTTTCAACGTTCGACTGGTCCGGGGTCATCGTTTTTCATCAGAAAATTGATTTTTTTGGACTCTACCAAAAATGATTCAAAATGTCATTTGGATCGGGCCTCATGTTGAATAACCACTTTTTAAACCCTCACAGTGACCAAAATTGCCATTTTTACAGAGTTTTGCTTACTCAAAATCTTCAATTTTGACCAATTTCAGGCACAGAAATGACTTTAAACACACTTATTTTAGTTGAAAAAGTAATAATTCACATCCAACCGTCATTTAAAGTCAAAAGATTAAATGTTAAAATTTCATCAATATTGACCATTTTTTCAACGTTCGACTGGTCCGGGGTCATCGTTTTTCATCAGAAAATGGATTTTTTGGACTCTACCAAAAATGATTCAAAATGTCATTTGGATTGGGCCTCATGTTGAATAACCACTTTTTAAACCCTCACAGTGACCAAAATTGCCATTTTTACAGAGTTTTGCTTACTCAAAATCTTACATTTTGACCAATTTCAGGCACAGAAATGACTTTAAACACACTTATTTTAGTTGAAAAAGTAATAATTCACATCCAACCGTCATTTAAAGTCAAAAGATTAAATGTTAAAATTTCATCAATATTGACCATTTTTTCAACGTTCGACTGGTCCGGGGTCATCGTTTTTCATCAGAAAATTGATTTTTTGGACTCTACCAAAAATGATTCAAAATGTCATTTGGATCGGGCCTCATGTTGAATAACCACTTTTTAAACCCTCACAGTGACCAAAATTGCCATTTTTACAGAGTTTTGCTTACTCAAAATCTTCAATTTTGACCAATTTCAGGCACAGAAATGACTTTAAACACACTTATTTTAGTTGAAAAAGTAATAATTCACATCCAACCGTCATTTAAAGTCAAAAGATTAAATGTTAAAATTTCATCAATATTGACCATTTTTTCAACGTTCGACTGGTCCGGGGTCATCGTTTTTCATCAGAAAATTGATTTTTTGGACTCTACCAAAAATGATTCAAAATGTCTTTTGGATCGGGTCTCATGTTGAATAACCACTTTTTAAACCCTCACAGTGACCAAAATTGCCATTTTTACAGAGTTTTGCTTACTCAAAATCTTCAATTTTGACCACTTTCAGGCACAGAAATGACTTAAACACACTTATTTTAGTTGAAAAAGTAATAATTCACATCCAACTGTCATTTAAAGTCAAAAGATTAAATGTAAACATTTCATCAATATTGACCATTTTTTCAACGTTCGACTGGTCCGGGGTCATCGTTTTTCATCAGAAAATTGATTTTTTTGGACTCTACCAAAAATGATTCAAAATGTCATTTGGATCGGGCCTCATGTTGAATAACCACTTTTTAAACCCTCACAGTGACCAAAATTGCCATTTTTACAGAGTTTTGCTTACTCAAAATCTTCAATTTTGACCAATTTCAGGCACAGAAATGACTTTAAACACACTTATTTTAGTTGAAAAAGTAATAATTCACATCCAACCGTCATTTAAAGTCAAAAGACTAAATGTTAAAATTTCATCAATATTGACCATTTTTTCAACTTTCGACTGGTCCGGGGTCATCGTTTTTCATCAGAAAATGGATTTTTTGGACTCTACCAAAAAAGATTCAAAATGTCTTTTGGATCGGGTCTCATGTTGAATAACCACTTTTTAAACCCTCACAGTGACCAAAATTGCCATTTTTACAGAGTTTTGCTTACTCAAAATCTTCAATTTTGACCAATTTCAGGCACAGAAATGACTTTAAACACACTTATTTTAGTTGAAAAAGTAATAATTCACATCCAACCATCATTTAAAGTCAAAAGATTAAATGTTAAAATTTCATCAATATTGACAATTTTTTCAACGTTCGACTGGTCCGGGGTCATCATTTTTCATCAGAAAATTGATTTTTTGGACTCTACCAAAAAAGATTCAAAATGTTTTTTGGATCGGGTCTCATGTTGAATAACCACTTTTTAAACCCTCACAGTGACCAAAATTGCAATTTTTACAGAGTTTTGCTTACTCAAAATCTTAAATTTTGACCAATTTCAGGCACAGAAATGACTTTAAACACACTTATTTTAGTTGAAAAAGTAATAATTCACATCCAACCGTCATTTAAAGTCAAAAGATTAAATGTTAAAATTTCATCAATATTGACCATTTTTTCAACGTTCGACTGGTCCGGGGTCATCGTTTTTCATCAGAAAATGGATTTTTTGGACTCTACCAAAAGAGATTCAAAATGTCTTTTGGATCAGGCCTCATGTTGAATAACCACTTTTTAAACCCTCACAGTGACCAAAATTGCCATTTTTACAGAGTTTTGCTTACTCAAAATCTTACATTTTGACCAATTTCAGGCACAGAAATGACTTTAAACACACTTATTTTAGTTGAAAAAGTAATAATTCACATCCAACCGTCATTTAAAGTCAAAAGATTAAATGTTAAAATTTCATCAATATTGACCATTTTTTCAACGTTCGACTGGTCCGGGGTCATCGTTTTTCATCAGAAAATTGATTTTTTGGACTCTACCAAAAATGATTCAAAATGTCATTTGGATCGGGCCTCATGTTGAATAACCACTTTTTAAACCCTCACAGTGACCAAAATTGCCATTTTTACAGAGTTTTGCTTACTCAAAATCTTCAATTTTGACCAATTTCAGGCACAGAAATGACTTTAAACACACTTATTTTAGTTGAAAAAGTAATAATTCACATCCAACCGTCATTTAAAGTCAAAAGATTAAATGTTAAAATTTCATCAATATTGACCATTTTTTCAACGTTCGACTGGTCCGGGGTCATCGTTTTTCATCAGAAAATTGATTTTTTGGACTCTACCAAAAATGATTCAAAATGTCATTTGGATCGGGCCTCATGTTGAATAACCACTTTTTAAACCCTCACAGTGACCAAAATTGCCATTTTTACAGAGTTTTGCTTACTCAAAATCTTAAATTTTGACCAATTTCAGACACAGAAATGACTTTAAACACACTTATTTTAGTTGAAAAAGTAATAATTCACATCCAACCGTCATTTAAAGTCAAAAGATTAAATGTTAAAATTTCATCAATATTGACCATTTTTTCAACGTTCGACTGGTCCGGGGTCATCGTTTTTCATCAGAAAATTGATTTTTTGGACTCTACCAAAAATGATTCAAAATGTCTTTTGGATCGGGTCTCATGTTGAATAACCACTTTTTAAACCCTCACAGTGACCAAAATTGCCATTTTTACAGAGTTTTGCTTACTCAAAATCTTCAATTTTGACCACTTTCAGGCACAGAAATGACTTTAAACACACTTATTTTAGTTGAAAAAGTAATAATTCACATCCAACTGTCATTTAAAGTCAAAAGATTAAATGTAAACATTTCATCAATATTGACCATTTTTTCAACGTTCGACTGGTCCGGGGTCATCGTTTTTCATCAGAAAATTGATTTTTTTGGACTCTACCAAAAATGATTCAAAATGTCATTTGGATCGGGCCTCATGTTGAATAACCACTTTTTAAACCCTCACAGTGACCAAAATTGCCATTTTTACAGAGTTTTGCTTACTCAAAATCTTCAATTTTGACCAATTTCAGGCACAGAAATGACTTTAAACATACTTATTTTAGTTGAAAAAGTAATAATTCACATCCAACCGTCATTTAAAGTCAAAAGATTAAATGTTAAAATTTCATCAATATTGACCATTTTTTCAACGTTCGACTGGTCCGGGGTCATCGTTTTTCATCAGAAAATTGATTTTTTGGACTCTACCAAAAATGATTCAAAATGTCTTTTGGATCGGGTCTCATGTTGAATAACCACTTTTTAAACCCTCACAGTGACCAAAATTGCCATTTTTACAGAGTTTTGCTTACTCAAAATCTTCAATTTTGACCACTTTCAGGCACAGAAATGACTTAAACACACTTATTTTAGTTGAAAAAGTAATAATTCACATCCAACTGTCATTTAAAGTCAAAAGATTAAATGTAAACATTTCATCAATATTGACCATTTTTTCAACGTTCGACTGGTCCGGGGTCATCGTTTTTCATCAGAAAATTGATTTTTTGGACTCTACCAAAAATGATTCAAAATGTCTTTTGGATCGGGTCTCATGTTGAATAACCACTTTTTAAACCCTCACAGTGACCAAAATTGCCATTTTTACAGAGTTTTGCTTACTCAAAATCTTCAATTTTGACCACTTTCAGGCACAGAAATGACTTTAAACACACTTATTTTAGTTGAAAAAGTAATAATTCACATCCAACTGTCATTTAAAGTCAAAAGATTAAATGTAAACATTTCATCAATATTGACCATTTTTTCAACGTTCGACTGGTCCGGGGTCATCGTTTTTCATCAGAAAATTGATTTTTTTGGACTCTACCAAAAATGATTCAAAATGTCATTTGGATCGGGCCTCATGTTGAATAACCACTTTTTAAACCCTCACAGTGACCAAAATTGCCATTTTTACAGAGTTTTGCTTACTCAAAATCTTCAATTTTGACCAATTTCAGGCACAAAAATGACTTTAAACATACTTATTTTAGTTGAAAAAGTAATAATTCACATCCAACCGTCATTTAAAGTCAAAAGATTAAATGTTAAAATTTCATCAATATTGACCATTTTTTCAACGTTCGACTGGTCCGGGGTCATCGTTTTTCATCAGAAAATTGATTTTTTGGACTCTACCAAAAATGATTCAAAATGTCTTTTGGATCGGGTCTCATGTTGAATAACCACTTTTTAAACCCTCACAGTGACCAAAATTGCCATTTTTACAGAGTTTTGCTTACTCAAAATCTTCAATTTTGACCACTTTCAGGCACAGAAATGACTTAAACACACTTATTTTAGTTGAAAAAGTAATAATTCACATCCAACTGTCATTTAAAGTCAAAAGATTAAATGTAAACATTTCATCAATATTGACCATTTTTTCAACGTTCGACTGGTCCGGGGTCATTGTTTTTCATCAGAAAATTGATTTTTTTGGACTCTACCAAAAATGATTCAAAATGTCATTTGGATCGGGCCTCATGTTGAATAACCACTTTTTAAACCCTCACAGTGACCAAAATTGCCATTTTTACAGAGTTTTGCTTACTCAAAATCTTAAATTTTGACCAATTTCAGGCACAGAAATGACTTTAAACACACTTATTTTAGTTGAAAAAGTAATAATTCACATCCAACCGTCATTTAAAGTCAAAAGATTAAATGTTAAAATTTCATCAATATTGACCATTTTTTCAACGTTCGACTGGTCCGGGGTCATCGTTTTTCATCAGAAAATTGATTTTTTTGGACTCTACCAAAAATGATTCAAAATGTCATTTGGATCGGGCCTCATGTTGAATAACCACTTTTTAAACCCTCACAGTGACCAAAATTGCCATTTTTACAGAGTTTTGCTTACTCAAAATCTTCAATTTTGACCAATTTCAGGCACAGAAATGACTTTAAACACACTTATTTTAGTTGAAAAAGTAATAATTCACATCCAACCGTCATTTAAAGTCAAAAGATTAAATGTTAAAATTTCATCAATATTGACCATTTTTTCAACGTTCGACTGGTCCGGGGTCATCGTTTTTCATCAGAAAATGGATTTTTTGGACTCTACCAAAAAAGATTCAAAATGTTTTTTGGATCGGGTCTCATGTTGAATAACCACTTTTTAAACCCTCACAGTGACCAAAATTGCCATTTTTACAGAGTTTTGCTTACTCAAAATCTTCAATTTTGACCAATTTCAGGCACAGAAATGACTTTAAACACACTTATTTTAGTTGAAAAAGTAATAATTCACATCCAACCGTTATTTAAAGTCAAAAGATTAAATGTTAAAATTTCATCAATATTGACCATTTTTTCAACGGTCGACAGGTCCGGGGTCATCGTTTTTCATCAGAAAATTGATTTTTTGGACTCTACCAAAAATGATTCAAAATGTCATTTGGATCTGGCCTCATGTTGAATAACCACTTTTTAAACCCTCACAGTGACCAAAATTGCCATTTTTACAGAGTTTTGCTTACTCAAAATCTTACATTTTGACCAATTTCAGGCACAGAAATGACTTTAAACACACTTATTTTAGTTGAAAAAGTAATAATTCACATCCAACCGTCATTTAAAGTCAAAAGATTAAATGTTAAAATTTCATCAATATTGACCATTTTTTCAACGTTCGACTGGTCCGGGGTCATCGTTTTTCATCAGAAAATTGATTTTTTGGACTCTACCAAAAATGATTCAAAATGTCATTTGGATCGGGCCTCATGTTGAATAACCACTTTTTAAACCCTCACAGTGACCAAAATTGCCATTTTTACAGAGTTTTGCTTACTCAAAATCTTCAATTTTGACCAATTTCAGGCACAGAAATGACTTTAAACACACTTATTTTAGTTGAAAAAGTAATAATTCACATCCAACCGTCATTTAAAGTCAAAAGATTAAATGTTAAAATTTCATCAATATTGACCATTTTTTCAACGTTCGACTGGTCCGGGGTCATCGTTTTTCATCAGAAAATTGATTTTTTGGACTCTACCAAAAATGATTCAAAATGTCTTTTGGATCGGGTCTCATGTTGAATAACCACTTTTTAAACCCTCACAGTGACCAAAATTGCCATTTTTACAGAGTTTTGCTTACTCAAAATCTTCAATTTTGACCACTTTCAGGCACAGAAATGACTTAAACACACTTATTTTAGTTGAAAAAGTAATAATTCACATCCAACTGTCATTTAAAGTCAAAAGATTAAATGTAAACATTTCATCAATATTGACCATTTTTTCAACGTTCGACTGGTCCGGGGTCATCGTTTTTCATCAGAAAATTGATTTTTTTGGACTCTACCAAAAATGATTCAAAATGTCATTTGGATCGGGCCTCATGTTGAATAACCACTTTTTAAACCCTCACAGTGACCAAAATTGCCATTTTTACAGAGTTTTGCTTACTCAAAATCTTCAATTTTGACCAATTTCAGGCACAGAAATGACTTTAAACACACTTATTTTAGTTGAAAAAGTAATAATTCACATCCAACCGTCATTTAAAGTCAAAAGACTAAATGTTAAAATTTCATCAATATTGACCATTTTTTCAACTTTCGACTGGTCCGGGGTCATCGTTTTTCATCAGAAAATGGATTTTTTGGACTCTACCAAAAAAGATTCAAAATGTCTTTTGGATCGGGTCTCATGTTGAATAACCACTTTTTAAACCCTCACAGTGACCAAAATTGCCATTTTTACAGAGTTTTGCTTACTCAAAATCTTCAATTTTGACCAATTTCAGGCACAGAAATGACTTTAAACACACTTATTTTAGTTGAAAAAGTAATAATTCACATCCAACCATCATTTAAAGTCAAAAGATTAAATGTTAAAATTTCATCAATATTGACAATTTTTTCAACGTTCGACTGGTCCGGGGTCATCATTTTTCATCAGAAAATTGATTTTTTGGACTCTACCAAAAAAGATTCAAAATGTTTTTTGGATCGGGTCTCATGTTGAATAACCACTTTTTAAACCCTCACAGTGACCAAAATTGCAATTTTTACAGAGTTTTGCTTACTCAAAATCTTAAATTTTGACCAATTTCAGGCACAGAAATGACTTTAAACACACTTATTTTAGTTGAAAAAGTAATAATTCACATCCAACCGTCATTTAAAGTCAAAAGATTAAATGTTAAAATTTCATCAATATTGACCATTTTTTCAACGTTCGACTGGTCCGGGGTCATCGTTTTTCATCAGAAAATGGATTTTTTGGACTCTACCAAAAGAGATTCAAAATGTCTTTTGGATCAGGCCTCATGTTGAATAACCACTTTTTAAACCCTCACAGTGACCAAAATTGCCATTTTTACAGAGTTTTGCTTACTCAAAATCTTACATTTTGACCAATTTCAGGCACAGAAATGACTTTAAACACACTTATTTTAGTTGAAAAAGTAATAATTCACATCCAACCGTCATTTAAAGTCAAAAGATTAAATGTTAAAATTTCATCAATATTGACCATTTTTTCAACGTTCGACTGGTCCGGGGTCATCGTTTTTCATCAGAAAATTGATTTTTTGGACTCTACCAAAAATGATTCAAAATGTCATTTGGATCGGGCCTCATGTTGAATAACCACTTTTTAAACCCTCACAGTGACCAAAATTGCCATTTTTACAGAGTTTTGCTTACTCAAAATCTTCAATTTTGACCAATTTCAGGCACAGAAATGACTTTAAACACACTTATTTTAGTTGAAAAAGTAATAATTCACATCCAACCGTCATTTAAAGTCAAAAGATTAAATGTTAAAATTTCATCAATATTGACCATTTTTTCAACGTTCGACTGGTCCGGGGTCATCGTTTTTCATCAGAAAATTGATTTTTTGGACTCTACCAAAAATGATTCAAAATGTCATTTGGATCGGGCCTCATGTTGAATAACCACTTTTTAAACCCTCACAGTGACCAAAATTGCCATTTTTACAGAGTTTTGCTTACTCAAAATCTTAAATTTTGACCAATTTCAGACACAGAAATGACTTTAAACACACTTATTTTAGTTGAAAAAGTAATAATTCACATCCAACCGTCATTTAAAGTCAAAAGATTAAATGTTAAAATTTCATCAATATTGACCATTTTTTCAACGTTCGACTGGTCCGGGGTCATCGTTTTTCATCAGAAAATTGATTTTTTGGACTCTACCAAAAATGATTCAAAATGTCTTTTGGATCGGGTCTCATGTTGAATAACCACTTTTTAAACCCTCACAGTGACCAAAATTGCCATTTTTACAGAGTTTTGCTTACTCAAAATCTTCAATTTTGACCACTTTCAGGCACAGAAATGACTTTAAACACACTTATTTTAGTTGAAAAAGTAATAATTCACATCCAACTGTCATTTAAAGTCAAAAGATTAAATGTAAACATTTCATCAATATTGACCATTTTTTCAACGTTCGACTGGTCCGGGGTCATCGTTTTTCATCAGAAAATTGATTTTTTTGGACTCTACCAAAAATGATTCAAAATGTCATTTGGACCGGGCCTCATGTTGAATAACCACTTTTTAAACCCTCACAGTGACCAAAATTGCCATTTTTACAGAGTTTTGCTTACTCAAAATCTTCAATTTTGACCAATTTCAGGCACAGAAATGACTTTAAACATACTTATTTTAGTTGAAAAAGTAATAATTCACATCCAACCGTCATTTAAAGTCAAAAGATTAAATGTTAAAATTTCATCAATATTGACCATTTTTTCAACGTTCGACTGGTCCGGGGTCATCGTTTTTCATCAGAAAATTGATTTTTTGGACTCTACCAAAAATGATTCAAAATGTCTTTTGGATCGGGTCTCATGTTGAATAACCACTTTTTAAACCCTCACAGTGACCAAAATTGCCATTTTTACAGAGTTTTGCTTACTCAAAATCTTCAATTTTGACCACTTTCAGGCACAGAAATGACTTAAACACACTTATTTTAGTTGAAAAAGTAATAATTCACATCCAACTGTCATTTAAAGTCAAAAGATTAAATGTAAACATTTCATCAATATTGACCATTTTTTCAACGTTCGACTGGTCCGGGGTCATCGTTTTTCATCAGAAAATTGATTTTTTGGACTCTACCAAAAAAGATTCAAAATGTTTTTTGGATCGGGTCTCATGTTGAATAACCACTTTTTAAACCCTCACAGTGACCAAAATTGCAATTTTTACAGAGTTTTGCTTACTCAAAATCTTCAATTTTGACCAATTTCAGGCACAGAAATGACTTTAAACACACTTATTTTAGTTGAAAAAGTAATAATTCACATCCAACCGTCATTTAAAGTCAAAAGATTAAATGTTAAAATTTCATCAATATTGACCATTTTTTCAACGTTCGACTGGTCCGGGGTCATCGTTTTTCATCAGAAAATGGATTTTTTGGACTCTACCAAAAGAGATTCAAAATGTCTTTTGGATCGGGCCTCATGTTGAATAACCACTTTTTAAACCCTCACAGTGACCAAAATTGCCATTTTTACAGAGTTTTGCTTACTCAAAATCTTACATTTTGACCAATTTCAGGCACAGAAATGACTTTAAACACACTTATTTTAGTTGAAAAAGTAATAATTCACATCCAACCGTCATTTAAAGTCAAAAGATTAAATGTTAAAATTTCATCAATATTGACCATTTTTTCAACGTTCGACTGGTCCGGGGTCATCGTTTTTCATCAGAAAATTGATTTTTTGGACTCTACCAAAAATGATTCAAAATGTCATTTGGATCGGGCCTCATGTTGAATAACCACTTTTTAAACCCTCACAGTGACCAAAATTGCCATTTTTACAGAGTTTTGCTTACTCAAAATCTTCAATTTTGACCAATTTCAGGCACAGAAATGACTTTAAACACACTTATTTTAGTTGAAAAAGTAATAATTCACATCCAACCGTCATTTAAAGTCAAAAGATTAAATGTTAAAATTTCATCAATATTGACCATTTTTTCAACGTTCGACTGGTCCGGGGTCATCGTTTTTCATCAGAAAATTGATTTTTTGGACTCTACCAAAAATGATTAAAAATGTCATTTGGATCGGGCCTCATGTTGAATAACCACTTTTTAAACCCTCACAGTGACCAAAATTGCCATTTTTACAGAGTTTTGCTTACTCAAAATCTTCAATTTTGACCAATTTCAGGCACAGAAATGACTTTAAACACACTTATTTTAGTTGAAAAAGTAATAATTCACATCCAACCGTCATTTAAAGTCAAAAGATTAAATGTTAAAATTTCATCAATATTGACCATTTTTTCAACGTTCGACTGGTCCGGGGTCATCGTTTTTCATCAGAAAATTGATTTTTTGGACTCTACCAAAAATGATTCAAAATGTCTTTTGGATCGGGTCTCATGTTGAATAACCACTTTTTAAACCCTCACAGTGACCAAAATTGCCATTTTTACAGAGTTTTGCTTACTCAAAATCTTCAATTTTGACCACTTTCAGGCACAGAAATGACTTTAAACACACTTATTTTAGTTGAAAAAGTAATAATTGACATCCAACTGTCATTTAAAGTCAAAAGATTAAATGTAAACATTTCATCAATATTGACCATTTTTTCAACGTTCGACTGGTCCGGGGTCATCGTTTTTCATCAGAAAATTGATTTTTTTGGACTCTACCAAAAATGATTCAAAATGTCATTTGGATCGGGCCTCATGTTGAATAACCACTTTTTAAACCCTCACAGTGACCAAAATTGCCATTTTTACAGAGTTTTGCTTACTCAAAATCTTAAATTTTGACCAATTTCAGGCACAGAAATGACTTTAAACACACTTATTTTAGTTGAAAAAGTAATAATTCACATCCAACCGTCATTTAAAGTCAAAAGATTAAATGTTAAAATTTCATCAATATTGACCATTTTTTCAACGTTCAACTGGTCCGGGGTCATCGTTTTTCATCAGAAAATTGATTTTTTTGGACTCTACCAAAAATGATTCAAAATGTCATTTGGATCGGGCCTCATGTTGAATAACCACTTTTTAAACCCTCACAGTGACCAAAATTGCCATTTTTACAGAGTTTTGCTTACTCAAAATCTTCAATTTTGACCAATTTCAGGCACAGAAATGACTTTAAACACACTTATTTTAGTTGAAAAAGTAATAATTCACATCCAACCGTCATTTAAAGTCAAAAGATTAAATGTTAAAATTTCATCAATATTGACCATTTTTTCAACGTTCGACTGGTCCGGGGTCATCGTTTTTCATCAGAAAATGGATTTTTTGGACTCTACCAAAAAAGATTCAAAATGTTTTTTGGATCGGGTCTCATGTTGAATAACCACTTTTTAAACCCTCACAGTGACCAAAATTGCCATTTTTACAGAGTTTTGCTTACTCAAAATCTTCAATTTTGACCAATTTCAGGCACAGAAATGACTTTAAACACACTTATTTTAGTTGAAAAAGTAATAATTCACATCCAACCGTTATTTAAAGTCAAAAGATTAAATGTTAAAATTTCATCAATATTGACCATTTTTTCAACGGTCGACTGGTCCGGGGTCATCGTTTTTCATCAGAAAATTGATTTTTTGGACTCTACCAAAAATGATTCAAAATGTCATTTGGATCGGGCCTCATGTTTAATAACCACTTTTTAAACCCTCACAGTGACCAAAATTGCCATTTTTACAGAGTTTTGCTTACTCAAAATCTTCAATTTTGACCAATTTCAGGCACAGAAATGACTTTAAACACACTTATTTTAGTTGAAAAAGTAATAATTCACATCCAACCGTCATTTAAAGTCAAAAGATTAAATGTTAAAATTTCATCAATATTGACCATTTTTTCAACGTTCGACTGGTCCGGGGTCATCGTTTTTCATCAGAAAATTGATTTTTTTGGACTCTACCAAAAATGATTCAAAATGTCATTTGGATCGGGCCTCATGTTGAATAACCACTTTTTAAACCCTCACAGTGACCAAAATTGCCATTTTTACAGAGTTTTGCTTACTCAAAATCTTCAATTTTGACCAATTTCAGGCACAGAAATGACTTTAAACACACTTATTTTAGTTGAAAAAGTAATAATTCACATCCAACCGTCATTTAAAGTCAAAAGATTAAATGTTAAAATTTCATCAATATTGACCATTTTTTCAACGTTCGACTGGTCCGGGGTCATCGTTTTTCATCAGAAAATGGATTTTTTGGACTCTACCAAAAAAGATTCAAAATGTTTTTTGGATCGGGTCTCATGTTGAATAACTACTTTTTAAACCCTCACAGTGACCAAAATTGCCATTTTTACAGAGTTTTGCTTACTCAGAATCTTCAATTTTGACCAATTTCAGGCACAGAAATGACTTTAAACACACTTATTTTAGTTGAAAAAGTAATAATTCACATCCAACCGTCATTTAAAGTCAAAAGATTAAATGTTAAAATTTCATCAATATTGACCATTTTTTCAACGTTCGACTGGTCCGGGGTCATCGTTTTTCATCAGAAAATGGATTTTTTGGACTCTACCAAAAAAGATTCAAAATGTCTTTTGGATCGGGTCTCATGTTGAATAACCACTTTTTAAACCCTCACAGTGACCAAAATTGCCATTTTTACAGAGTTTTGCTTACTCAAAATCTTCAATTTTGACCAATTTCAGGCACAGAAATGACTTTAAACACACTTATTTTAGTTGAAAAAGTAATAATTCACATCCAACCGTCATTTAAAGTCAAAAGATTAAATCTTAAAATTTCCTCAATATTGACCATTTTTTCAACGTTCGACTGGTCCGGGGTCATCGTTTTTCATCAGAAAATTAATTTTTTGGACTCTACCAAAAATGATTCAAAATGTCATTTGGATCGGGCCTCATGTTGAATAACCACTTTTTAAACCCTCACAGTGACCAAAATTGCCATTTTTACAGAGTTTTGCTTACTCAAAATCTTCAATTTTGACCAATTTCAGGCACAGAAATGACTTTAAACACACTTATTTTAGTTGAAAAAGTAATAATTCACATCCAACCGTCATTTAAAGTCAAAAGATTAAATGTTAAAATTTCATCAATATTGACCATTTTTTCAACTTTCGACTGGTCATCGTTTTTCATCAGAAAATGGATTTTTTGGACTCTACCAAAAAAGATTCAAAATGTCTTTTGGATCGGGTCTCATGTTGAATAACCACTTTTTAAACCCTCACAGTGACCAAAATTGCCATTTTTACAGAGTTTTGCTTACTCAAAATTTTCAATTTTGACCAATTTCAGGCACAGAAATGACTTTAAACACACTTATTTTAGTTGAAAAAGTAATAATTCACATCCAACTGTCATTTAAAGTCAAAAGATTAAATGTTAAAATTTCATCAATATTGACAATTTTTTCAACGTTCGACTGGTCCGGGGTCATCGTTTTTCATCAGAAAATTGATTTTTTGGACTCTACCAAAAAAGATTCAAAATGTTTTTTGGATCGGGTCTCATGTTGAATAACCACTTTTTAAACCCTCACAGTGACCAAAATTGCAATTTTTACAGAGTTTTGCTTACTCAAAATCTTAAATTTTGACCAATTTCAGGCACAGAAATGACTTTAAACACACTTATTTTAGTTGAAAAAGTAATAATTCACATCCAACCGTCATTTAAAGTCAAAAGATTAAATGTAAAAATTTCATCAATATTGACCATTTTTTCAACGTTCGACTGGTCCAGGGTCATCGTTTTTCATCAGAAAATTGATTTTTTGGACTCTATCAAAAATGATTCAAAATGTCTTTTGGATCGGGTCTCATGTTGAATAACCACTTTTTAAACCCTCACAGTGACCAAAATTGCCATTTTTACAGAGTTTTGCTTACTCAAAATCTTCAATTTTGACCACTTTCAGGCACAGAAATTACTTTAAACACACTTATTTTAGTTGAAAAAGTAATAATTCACATCCAACTGTCATTTAAAGTCAAAAGATTAAATGTAAACATTTCATCAATATTGACCATTTTTTCAACGTTCGACTGGTCCGGGGTCATCGTTTTTCATCAGAAAATTGATTTTTTTGGACTCTACCAAAAATGATTCAAAATGTCATTTGGATCGGGCCTCATGTTGAATAACCACTTTTTAAACCCTCACAGTGACCAAAATTGCCATTTTTACAGAGTTTTGCTTACTCAAAATCTTCAATTTTGACCAATTTCAGGCACAGAAATGACTTTAAACACACTTATTTTAGTTGAAAAAGTAATAATTCACATCCAACCGTCATTTAAAGTCAAAAGATTAAATGTTAAAATTTCATCAATATTGACCATTTTTTCAACGTTCGACTGGTCCGGGGTCATCGTTTTTCATCAGAAAATTGATTTTTTGGACTCTACCAAAAATGATTCAAAATGTCTTTTGGATCGGGTCTCATGTTGAATAACCACTTTTTAAACCCTCACAGTGACCAAAATTGCCATTTTTACAGAGTTTTGCTTACTCAAAATCTTCAATTTTGACCAATTTCAGGCACAGAAATGACTTTAAACACACTTATTTTAGTTGAAAAAGTAATAATTCACATCCAACTGTCATTTAAAGTCAAAAGATTAAATGTAAACATTTCATCAATATTGACCATTTTTTCAACGTTCGACTGGTCCGGGGTCATCGTTTTTCATCAGAAAATTGATTTTTTTGGACTCTACCAAAAATGATTCAAAATGTCATTTGGATCGGGCCTCATGTTGAATAACCACTTTTTAAACCCTCACAGTGACCAAAATTGCCATTTTTACAGAGTTTTGCTTACTCAAAATCTTCAATTTTGACCAATTTCAGGCACAGAAATGACTTTAAACACACTTATTTTAGTTGAAAAAGTAATAATTCACATCCAACCGTCATTTAAAGTCAAAAGACTAAATGTTAAAATTTCATCAATATTGACCATTTTTTCAACTTTCGACTGGTCCGGGGTCATCGTTTTTCATCAGAAAATGGATTTTTTGGACTCTACCAAAAAAGATTCAAAATGTCTTTTGGATCGGGTCTCATGTTGAATAACCACTTTTTAAACCCTCACAGTGACCAAAATTGCCATTTTTACAGAGTTTTGCTTACTCAAAATCTTCAATTTTGACCAATTTCAGGCACAGAAATGACTTTAAACACACTTATTTTAGTTGAAAAAGTAATAATTCACATCCAACCATCATTTAAAGTCAAAAGATTAAATGTTAAAATTTCATCAATATTGACAATTTTTTCAACGTTCGACTGGTCCGGGGTCATCGTTTTTCATCAGAAAATTGATTTTTTGGACTCTACCAAAAAAGATTCAAAATGTTTTTTGGATCGGGTCTCATGTTGAATAACCACTTTTTAAACCCTCACAGTGACCAAAATTGCAATTTTTACAGAGTTTTGCTTACTCAAAATCTTAAATTTTGACCAATTTCAGGCACAGAAATGACTTTAAACACACTTATTTTAGTTGAAAAAGTAATAATTCACATCCAACCGTCATTTAAAGTCAAAAGATTAAATGTTAAAATTTCATCAATATTGACCATTTTTTCAACGTTCGACTGGTCCGGGGTCATCGTTTTTCATCAGAAAATTGATTTTTTGGACTCTACCAAAAATGATTCAAAATGTCATTTGGATCGGGCCTCATGTTGAATAACCACTTTTTAAACCCTCACAGTGACCAAAATTGCCATTTTTACAGAGTTTTGCTTACTCAAAATCTTCAATTTTGACCAATTTCAGGCACAGAAATGACTTTAAACACACTTATTTTAGTTGAAAAAGTAATAATTCACATCCAACCGTCATTTAAAGTCAAAAGATTAAATGTTAAAATTTCATCAATATTGACCATTTTTTCAACGTTCGACTGGTCCGGGGTCATCGTTTTTCATCAGAAAATGGATTTTTTGGACTCTACCAAAAAAGATTCAAAATGTTTTTTGGATCGGGTCTCATGTTGAATAACCACTTTTTAAACCCTCACAGTGACCAAAATTGCCATTTTTACAGAGTTTTGCTTACTCAAAATCTTCAATTTTGACCAATTTCAGGCACAGAAATGACTTTAAACACACTTATTTTAGTTGAAAAAGTAATAATTCACATCCAACCGTTATTTAAAGTCAAAAGATTAAATGTTAAAATTTCATCAATATTGACCATTTTTTCAACGGTCGACTGGTCCGGGGTCATCGTTTTTCATCAGAAAATTGATTTTTTGGACTCTACCAAAAATGATTCAAAATGTCATTTGGATCGGGCCTCATGTTTAATAACCACTTTTTAAACCCTCACAGTGACCAAAATTGCCATTTTTACAGAGTTTTGCTTACTCAAAATCTTCAATTTTGACCAATTTCAGGCACAGAAATGACTTTAAACACACTTATTTTAGTTGAAAAAGTAATAATTCACATCCAACCGTCATTTAAAGTCAAAAGATTAAATGTTAAAATTTCATCAATATTGACCATTTTTTCAACGTTCGACTGGTCCGGGGTCATCGTTTTTCATCAGAAAATTGATTTTTTTGGACTCTACCAAAAATGATTCAAAATGTCATTTGGATCGGGCCTCATGTTGAATAACCACTTTTTAAACCCTCACAGTGACCAAAATTGCCATTTTTACAGAGTTTTGCTTACTCAAAATCTTCAATTTTGACCAATTTCAGGCACAGAAATGACTTTAAACACACTTATTTTAGTTGAAAAAGTAATAATTCACATCCAACCGTCATTTAAAGTCAAAAGATTAAATGTTAAAATTTCATCAATATTGACCATTTTTTCAACGTTCGACTGGTCCGGGGTCATCGTTTTTCATCAGAAAATGGATTTTTTGGACTCTACCAAAAAAGATTCAAAATGTTTTTTGGATCGGGTCTCATGTTGAATAACTACTTTTTAAACCCTCACAGTGACCAAAATTGCCATTTTTACAGAGTTTTGCTTACTCAGAATCTTCAATTTTGACCAATTTCAGGCACAGAAATGACTTTAAACACACTTATTTTAGTTGAAAAAGTAATAATTCACATCCAACTGTCATTTAAAGTCAAAAGATTAAATGTTAAAATTTCATCAATATTGACCATTTTTTCAACGTTCGACTGGTCCGGGGTCATCGTTTTTCATCAGAAAATGGATTTTTTGGACTCTACCAAAAAAGATTCAAAATGTCTTTTGGATCGGGTCTCATGTTGAATAACCACTTTTTAAACCCTCACAGTGACCAAAATTGCCATTTTTACAGAGTTTTGCTTACTCAAAATCTTCAATTTTGACCAATTTCAGGCACAGAAATGACTTTAAACACACTTATTTTAGTTGAAAAAGTAATAATTCACATCCAACCGTCATTTAAAGTCAAAAGATTAAATCTTAAAATTTCCTCAATATTGACCATTTTTTCAACGTTCGACTGGTCCGGGGTCATCGTTTTTCATCAGAAAATTAATTTTTTGGACTCTACCAAAAATGATTCAAAATGTCATTTGGATCGGGCCTCATGTTGAATAACCACTTTTTAAACCCTCACAGTGACCAAAATTGCCATTTTTACAGAGTTTTGCTTACTCAAAATCTTCAATTTTGACCAATTTCAGGCACAGAAATGACTTTAAACACACTTATTTTAGTTGAAAAAGTAATAATTCACATCCAACCGTCATTTAAAGTCAAAAGATTAAATGTTAAAATTTCATCAATATTGACAATTTTTTCAACGTTCGACTGGTCAGGGGTCATCGTTTTTCATCAGAAAATTGATTTTTTGGACTCTACCAAAAAAGATTCAAAATGTTTTTTGGATCGGGTCTCATGTTGAATAACCACTTTTTAAACCCTCACAGTGACCAAAATTGCAATTTTTACAGAGTTTTGCTTACTCAAAATCTTAAATTTTGACCAATTTCAGGCACAGAAATGACTTTAAACACACTTATTTTAGTTGAAAAAGTAATAATTCACATCCAACCGTCATTTAAAGTCAAAAGATTAAATGTAAAAATTTCATCAATATTGACCATTTTTTCAACGTTCGACTGGTCCGGGGTCATCGTTTTTCATCAGAAAATTGATTTTTTGGACTCTATCAAAAATGATTCAAAATGTCTTTTGGATCGGGTCTCATGTTGAATAACCACTTTTTAAACCCTCACAGTGACCAAAATTGCCATTTTTACAGAGTTTTGCTTACTCAAAATCTTCAATTTTGACCACTTTCAGGCACAGAAATTACTTTAAACACACTTATTTTAGTTGAAAAAGTAATAATTCACATCCAACTGTCATTTAAAGTCAAAAGATTAAATGTAAACATTTCATCAATATTGACCATTTTTTCAACGTTCGACTGGTCCGGGGTCATCGTTTTTCATCAGAAAATTGATTTTTTTGGACTCTACCAAAAATGATTCAAAATGTCATTTGGATCGGGCCTCATGTTGAATAACCACTTTTTAAACCCTCACAGTGACCAAAATTGCCATTTTTACAGAGTTTTGCTTACTCAAAATCTTCAATTTTGACCAATTTCAGGCACAGAAATGACTTTAAACACACTTATTTTAGTTGAAAAAGTAATAATTCACATCCAACCGTCATTTAAAGTCAAAAGATTAAATGTTAAAATTTCATCAATATTGACCATTTTTTCAACGTTCGACTGGTCCGGGGTCATCGTTTTTCATCAGAAAATTGATTTTTTGGACTCTACCAAAAATGATTCAAAATGTCTTTTGGATCGGGTCTCATGTTGAATAACCACTTTTTAAACCCTCACAGTGACCAAAATTGCCATTTTTACAGAGTTTTGCTTACTCAAAATCTTCAATTTTGACCAATTTCAGGCACAGAAATGACTTTAAACACACTTATTTTAGTTGAAAAAGTAATAATTCACATCCAACTGTCATTTAAAGTCAAAAGATTAAATGTAAACATTTCATCAATATTGACCATTTTTTCAACGTTCGACTGGTCCGGGGTCATCGTTTTTCATCAGAAAATTGATTTTTTTGGACTCTACCAAAAATGATTCAAAATGTCATTTGGATCGGGCCTCATGTTGAATAACCACTTTTTAAACCCTCACAGTGACCAAAATTGCCATTTTTACAGAGTTTTGCTTACTCAAAATCTTCAATTTTGACCAATTTCAGGCACAGAAATGACTTTAAACACACTTATTTTAGTTGAAAAAGTAATAATTCACATCCAACCGTCATTTAAAGTCAAAAGACTAAATGTTAAAATTTCATCAATATTGACCATTTTTTCAACTTTCGACTGGTCCGGGGTCATCGTTTTTCATCAGAAAATGGATTTTTTGGACTCTACCAAAAAAGATTCAAAATGTCTTTTGGATCGGGTCTCATGTTGAATAACCACTTTTTAAACCCTCACAGTGACCAAAATTGCCATTTTTACAGAGTTTTGCTTACTCAAAATCTTCAATTTTGACCAATTTCAGGCACAGAAATGACTTTAAACACACTTATTTTAGTTGAAAAAGTAATAATTCACATCCAACCATCATTTAAAGTCAAAAGATTAAATGTTAAAATTTCATCAATATTGACAATTTTTTCAACGTTCGACTGGTCCGGGGTCATCGTTTTTCATCAGAAAATTGATTTTTTGGACTCTACCAAAAAAGATTCAAAATGTTTTTTGGATCGGGTCTCATGTTGAATAACCACTTTTTAAACCCTCACAGTGACCAAAATTGCAATTTTTACAGAGTTTTGCTTACTCAAAATCTTAAATTTTGACCAATTTCAGGCACAGAAATGACTTTAAACACACTTATTTTAGTTGAAAAAGTAATAATTCACATCCAACCGTCATTTAAAGTCAAAAGATTAAATGTTAAAATTTCATCAATATTGACCATTTTTTCAACGTTCGACTGGTCCGGGGTCATCGTTTTTCATCAGAAAATTGATTTTTTGGACTCTACCAAAAATGATTCAAAATGTCATTTGGATCGGGCCTCATGTTTAATAACCACTTTTTAAACCCTCACAGTGACCAAAATTGCCATTTTTACAGAGTTTTGCTTACTCAAAATCTTAAATTTTGACCAATTTCAGGCACAGAAATGACTTTAAACACACTTATTTTAGTTGAAAAAGTAATAATTCACATCCAACCGTCATTTAAAGTCAAAAGATTAAATGTTAAAATTTCATCAATATTGACCATTTTTTCAACGTTCGACTGGTCCGGGGTCATCGTTTTTCATCAGAAAATTGATTTTTTTGGACTCTACCAAAAATGATTCAAAATGTCATTTGGATCGGGCCTCATGTTGAATAACCACTTTTTAAACCCTCACAGTGACCAAAATTGCCATTTTTACAGAGTTTTGCTTACTCAAAATCTTCAATTTTGACCAATTTCAGGCACAGAAATGACTTTAAACACACTTATTTTAGTTGAAAAAGTAATAATTCACATCCAACCGTCATTTAAAGTCAAAAGATTAAATGTTAAAATTTCATCAATATTGACCATTTTTTCAACGTTCGACTGGTCCGGGGTCATCGTTTTTCATCAGAAAATGGATTTTTTGGACTCTACCAAAAAAGATTCAAAATGTTTTTTGGATCGGGTCTCATGTTGAATAACTACTTTTTAAACCCTCACAGTGACCAAAATTGCCATTTTTACAGAGTTTTGCTTACTCAGAATCTTCAATTTTGACCAATTTCAGGCACAGAAATGACTTTAAACACACTTATTTTAGTTGAAAAAGTAATAATTCACATCCAACCGTCATTTAAAGTCAAAAGATTAAATGTTAAAATTTCATCAATATTGACCATTTTTTCAACGTTCGACTGGTCCGGGGTCATCGTTTTTCATCAGAAAATTGATTTTTTGGACTCTACCAAAAAAGATTCAAAATGTCTTTTGGATCGGGTCTCATGTTGAATAACCACTTTTTAAACCCTCACAGTGACCAAAATTGCCATTTTTACAGAGTTTTGCTTACTCAAAATCTTCAATTTTGACCAATTTCAGGCACAGAAATGACTTTAAACACACTTATTTTAGTTGAAAAAGTAATAATTCACATCCAACCGTCATTTAAAGTCAAAAGATTAAATCTTAAAATTTCCTCAATATTGACCATTTTTTCAACGTTCGACTGGTCCGGGGTCATCGTTTTTCATCAGAAAATTAATTTTTTGGACTCTACCAAAAATGATTCAAAATGTCATTTGGATCGGGCCTCATGTTGAATAACCACTTTTTAAACCCTCACAGTGACCAAAATTGCCATTTTTACAGAGTTTTGCTTACTCAAAATCTTCAATTTTGACCAATTTCAGGCACAGAAATGACTTTAAACACACTTATTTTAGTTGAAAAAGTAATAATTCACATCCAACCGTCATTTAAAGTCAAAAGATTAAATGTTAAAATTTCATCAATATTGACCATTTTTTCAACTTTCGACTGGTCCGGGGTCATCGTTTTTCATCAGAAAATGGATTTTTTGGACTCTACCAAAAAAGATTCAAAATGTCTTTTGGATCGGGTCTCATGTTGAATAACCACTTTTTAAACCCTCACAGTGACCAAAATTGCCATTTTTACAGAGTTTTGCTTACTCAAAATCTTCAATTTTGACCAATTTCAGGCACAGAAATGACTTTAAACACACTTATTTTAGTTGAAAAAGTAATAATTCACATCCAACCGTCATTTAAAGTCAAAAGATTAAATGTTAAAATTTCATCAATATTGACAATTTTTTCAACGTTCGACTGGTCCGGGGTCATCGTTTTTCATCAGAAAATTGATTTTTTGGACTCTACCAAAAAAGATTCAAAATGTTTTTTGGATCGGGTCTCATGTTGAATAACCACTTTTTAAACCCTCACAGTGACCAAAATTGCAATTTTTACAGAGTTTTGCTTACTCAAAATCTTAAATTTTGACCAATTTCAGGCACAGAAATGACTTTAAACACACTTATTTTAGTTGAAAAAGTAATAATTCACATCCAACCGTCATTTAAAGTCAAAAGATTAAATGTAAAAATTTCATCAATATTGACCATTTTTTCAACGTTCGACTGGTCCGGGGTCATCGTTTTTCATCAGAAAATTGATTTTTTGGACTCTATCAAAAATGATTCAAAATGTCTTTTGGATCGGGTCTCATGTTGAATAACCACTTTTTAAACCCTCACAGTGACCAAAATTGCCATTTTTACAGAGTTTTGCTTACTCAAAATCTTCAATTTTGACCACTTTCAGGCACAGAAATTACTTTAAACACACTTATTTTAGTTGAAAAAGTAATAATTCACATCCAACTGTCATTTAAAGTCAAAAGATTAAATGTAAACATTTCATCAATATTGACCATTTTTTCAACGTTCGACTGGTCCGGGGTCATCGTTTTTCATCAGAAAATTGATTTTTTTGGACTCTACCAAAAATGATTCAAAATGTCATTTGGATCGGGCCTCATGTTGAATAACCACTTTTTAAACCCTCACAGTGACCAAAATTGCCATTTTTACAGAGTTTTGCTTACTCAAAATCTTCAATTTTGACCAATTTCAGGCACAGAAATGACTTTAAACACACTTATTTTAGTTGAAAAAGTAATAATTCACATCCAACCGTCATTTAAAGTCAAAAGATTAAATGTAAAAATTTCATCAATATTGACCATTTTTTCAACGTTCGACTGGTCCGGGGTCATCGTTTTTCATCAGAAAATTGATTTTTTGGACTCTACCAAAAATGATTCAAAATGTCTTTTGGATCGGGTCTCATGTTGAATAACCACTTTTTAAACCCTCACAGTGACCAAAATTGCCATTTTTACAGAGTTTTGCTTACTCAAAATCTTCAATTTTGACCACTTTCAGGCACAGAAATTACTTTAAACACACTTATTTTAGTTGAAAAAGTAATAATTCACATCCAACTGTCATTTAAAGTCAAAAGATTAAATGTAAACATTTCATCAATATTGACCATTTTTTCAACGTTCGACTGGTCCGGGGTCATCGTTTTTCATCAGAAAATTGATTTTTTTGGACTCTACCAAAAATGATTCAAAATGTCATTTGGATCGGGCCTTATGTTGAATAACCACTTTTTAAACCCTCACAGTGACCAAAATTGCCATTTTTACAGAGTTTTGCTTACTCAAAATCTTCAATTTTGACCAATTTCAGGCACAGAAATGACTTTAAACACACTTATTTTAGTTGAAAAAGTAATAATTCACATCCAACCGTCATTTAAAGTCAAAAGACTAAATGTTAAAATTTCATCAATATTGACCATTTTTTCAACTTTCGACTGGTCCGGGGTCATCGTTTTTCATCAGAAAATGGATTTTTTGGACTCTACCAAAAAAGATTCAAAATGTCTTTTGGATCGGGTCTCATGTTGAATAACCACTTTTTAAACCCTCACAGTGACCAAAATTGCCATTTTTACAGAGTTTTGCTTACTCAAAATCTTCAATTTTGACCAATTTCAGGCACAGAAATGACTTTAAACACACTTATTTTAGTTGAAAAAGTAATAATTCACATCCAACCATCATTTAAAGTCAAAAGATTAAATGTTAAAATTTCATCAATATTGACAATTTTTTCAACGTTCGACTGGTCCGGGGTCATCGTTTTTCATCAGAAAATTGATTTTTTGGACTCTACCAAAAAAGATTCAAAATGTTTTTTGGATCGGGTCTCATGTTGAATAACCACTTTTTAAACCCTCACAGTGACCAAAATTGCAATTTTTACAGAGTTTTGCTTACTCAAAATCTTAAATTTTGACCAATTTCAGGCACAGAAATGACTTTAAACACACTTATTTTAGTTGAAAAAGTAATAATTCACATCCAACCGTCATTTAAAGTCAAAAGATTAAATGTTAAAATTTCATCAATATTGACCATTTTTTCAACGTTCGACTGGTCCGGGGTCATCGTTTTTCATCAGAAAATTGATTTTTTGGACTCTACCAAAAATGATTCAAAATGTCATTTGCGATCGGGCCTCATGTTTAATAACCACTTTTTAAACCCTCACAGTGACCAAAATTGCCATTTTTACAGAGTTTTGCTTACTCAAAATCTTAAATTTTGACCAATTTCAGGCACAGAAATGACTTTAAACACACTTATTTTAGTTGAAAAAGTAATAATTCACATCCAACCGTCATTTAAAGTCAAAAGATTAAATGTTAAAATTTCATCAATATTGACCATTTTTTCAACGTTCGACTGGTCCGGGGTCATCATTTCATCAGAAAATTGATTTTTTTGGACTCTACCAAAAATGATTCAAAATGTCATTTGGATCGGGCCTCATGTTGAATAACCACTTTTTAAACCCTCACAGTGACCAAAATTGCCATTTTTACAGAGTTTTGCTTACTCAAAATCTTCAATTTTGACCAATTTCAGGCACAGAAATGACTTTAAACACACTTATTTTAGTTGAAAAAGTAATAATTCACATCCAACCGTCATTTAAAGTCAAAAGATTAAATGTTAAAATTTCATCAATATTGACCATTTTTTCAACGTTCGACTGGTCCGGGGTCATCGTTTTTCATCAGAAAATGGATTTTTTGGACTCTACCAAAAAAGATTCAAAATGTTTTTTGGATCGGGTCTCATGTTGAATAACTACTTTTTAAACCCTCACAGTGACCAAAATTGCCATTTTTACAGAGTTTTGCTTACTCAGAATCTTCAATTTTGACCAATTTCAGGCACAGAAATGACTTTAAACACACTTATTTTAGTTGAAAAAGTAATAATTCACATCCAACCGTCATTTAAAGTCAAAAGATTAAATGTTAAAATTTCATCAATATTGACCATTTTTTCAACGTTCGACTGGTCCGGGGTCATCGTTTTTCATCAGAAAATGGATTTTTTGGACTCTACCAAAAAAGATTCAAAATGTCTTTTGGATCGGGTCTCATGTTGAATAACCACTTTTTAAACCCTCACAGTGACCAAAATTGCCATTTTTACAGAGTTTTGCTTACTCAAAATCTTCAATTTTGACCAATTTCAGGCACAGAAATGACTTTAAACACACTTATTTTAGTTGAAAAAGTAATAATTCACATCCAACCGTCATTTAAAGTCAAAAGATTAAATCTTAAAATTTCCTCAATATTGACCATTTTTTCAACGTTCGACTGGTCCGGGGTCATCGTTTTTCATCAGAAAATTAATTTTTTGGACTCTACCAAAAATGATTCAAAATGTCATTTGGATCATGCCTCATGTTGAATAACCACTTTTTAAACCCTCACAGTGACCAAAATTGCCATTTTTACAGAGTTTTGCTTACTCAAAATCTTCAATTTTGACCAATTTCAGGCACAGAAATGACTTTAAACACACTTATTTTAGTTGAAAAAGTAATAATTCACATCCAACCGTCATTTAAAGTCAAAAGATTAAATGTTAAAATTTCATCAATATTGACCATTTTTTCAACGTTCGACTGGTCCGGGGTCATCGTTTTTCATCAGAAAATTGATTTTTTGGACTCTACCAAAAAAGATTCAAAATGTCTTTTGGATCGGGTCTCATGTTGAATAACCACTTTTTAAACCCTCACAGTGACCAAAATTGCCATTTTTACAGAGTTTTGCTTACTCAAAATCTTCAATTTTGACCAATTTCAGGCACAGAAATGACTTTAAACACACTTATTTTAGTTGAAAAAGTAATAATTCACATCCAACCGTCATTTAAAGTCAAAAGATTAAATCTTAAAATTTCCTCAATATTGACCATTTTTTCAACGTTCGACTGGTCCGGGGTCATCGTTTTTCATCAGAAAATTAATTTTTTGGACTCTACCAAAAATGATTCAAAATGTCATTTGGATCGGGCCTCATGTTGAATAACCACTTTTTAAACCCTCACAGTGACCAAAATTGCCATTTTTACAGAGTTTTGCTTACTCAAAATCTTCAATTTTGACCAATTTCAGGCACAGAAATGACTTTAAACACACTTATTTTAGTTGAAAAAGTAATAATTCACATCCAACCGTCATTTAAAGTCAAAAGATTAAATGTTAAAATTTCATCAATATTGACCATTTTTTCAACTTTCGACTGGTCCGGGGTCATCGTTTTTCATCAGAAAATGGATTTTTTGGACTCTACCAAAAAAGATTCAAAATGTCTTTTGGATCGGGTCTCATGTTGAATAACCACTTTTTAAACCCTCACAGTGACCAAAATTGCCATTTTTACAGAGTTTTGCTTACTCAAAATCTTCAATTTTGACCAATTTCAGGCACAGAAATGACTTTAAACACACTTATTTTAGTTGAAAAAGTAATAATTCACATCCAACCGTCATTTAAAGTCAAAAGATTAAATGTTAAAATTTCATCAATATTGACAATTTTTTCAACGTTCGACTGGTCCGGGGTCATCGTTTTTCATCAGAAAATTGATTTTTTGGACTCTACCAAAAAAGATTCAAAATGTTTTTTGGATCGGGTCTCATGTTGAATAACCACTTTTTAAACCCTCACAGTGACCAAAATTGCAATTTTTACAGAGTTTTGCTTACTCAAAATCTTAAATTTTGACCAATTTCAGGCACAGAAATGACTTTAAACACACTTATTTTAGTTGAAAAAGTAATAATTCACATCCAACCGTCATTTAAAGTCAAAAGATTAAATGTAAAAATTTCATCAATATTGACCATTTTTTCAACGTTCGACTGGTCCGGGGTCATCGTTTTTCATCAGAAAATTGATTTTTTGGACTCTATCAAAAATGATTCAAAATGTCTTTTGGATCGGGTCTCATGTTGAATAACCACTTTTTAAACCCTCACAGTGACCAAAATTGCCATTTTTACAGAGTTTTGCTTACTCAAAATCTTCAATTTTGACCACTTTCAGGCACAGAAATTACTTTAAACACACTTATTTTAGTTGAAAAAGTAATAATTCACATCCAACTGTCATTTAAAGTCAAAAGATTAAATGTAAACATTTCATCAATATTGACCATTTTTTCAACGTTCGACTGGTCCGGGGTCATCGTTTTTCATCAGAAAATTGATTTTTTTGGACTCTACCAAAAATGATTCAAAATGTCATTTGGATCGGGCCTCATGTTGAATAACCACTTTTTAAACCCTCACAGTGACCAAAATTGCCATTTTTACAGAGTTTTGCTTACTCAAAATCTTCAATTTTGACCAATTTCAGGCACAGAAATGACTTTAAACACACTTATTTTAGTTGAAAAAGTAATAATTCACATCCAACCGTCATTTAAAGTCAAAAGATTAAATGTAAAAATTTCATCAATATTGACCATTTTTTCAACGTTCGACTGGTCCGGGGTCATCGTTTTTCATCAGAAAATTGATTTTTTGGACTCTACCAAAAATGATTCAAAATGTCTTTTGGATCGGGTCTCATGTTGAATAACCACTTTTTAAACCCTCACAGTGACCAAAATTGCCATTTTTACAGAGTTTTGCTTACTCAAAATCTTCAATTTTGACCACTTTCAGGCACAGAAATTACTTTAAACACACTTATTTTAGTTGAAAAAGTAATAATTCACATCCAACTGTCATTTAAAGTCAAAAGATTAAATGTAAACATTTCATCAATATTGACCATTTTTTCAACGTTCGACTGGTCCGGGGTCATCGTTTTTCATCAGAAAATTGATTTTTTTGGACTCTACCAAAAATGATTCAAAATGTCATTTGGATCGGGCCTCATGTTGAATAACCACTTTTTAAACCCTCACAGTGACCAAAATTGCCATTTTTACAGAGTTTTGCTTACTCAAAATCTTCAATTTTGACCAATTTCAGGCACAGAAATGACTTTAAACACACTTATTTTAGTTGAAAAAGTAATAATTCACATCCAACCGTCATTTAAAGTCAAAAGATTAAATGTTAAAATTTCATCAATATTGACCATTTTTTCAACGTTCGACTGGTCCGGGGTCATCGTTTTTCATCAGAAAATTGATTTTTTGGACTCTACCAAAAATGATTCAAAATGTCTTTTGGATCGGGTCTCATGTTGAATAACCACTTTTTAAACCCTCACAGTGACCAAAATTGCCATTTTTACAGAGTTTTGCTTACTCAAAATCTTCAATTTTGACCAATTTCAGGCACAGAAATGACTTTAAACACACTTATTTTAGTTGAAAAAGTAATAATTCACATCCAACTGTCATTTAAAGTCAAAAGATTAAATGTAAACATTTCATCAATATTGACCATTTTTTCAACGTTCGACTGGTCCGGGGTCATCGTTTTTCATCAGAAAATTGATTTTTTTGGACTCTACCAAAAATGATTCAAAATGTCATTTGGATCGGGCCTTATGTTGAATAACCACTTTTTAAACCCTCACAGTGACCAAAATTGCCATTTTTACAGAGTTTTGCTTACTCAAAATCTTCAATTTTGACCAATTTCAGGCACAGAAATGACTTTGAACACACTTATTTTAGTTGAAAAAGTAATAATTCACATCCAACCGTCATTTAAAGTCAAAAGACTAAATGTTAAAATTTCATCAATATTGACCATTTTTTCAACTTTCGACTGGTCCGGGGTCATCGTTTTTCATCAGAAAATGGATTTTTTGGACTCTACCAAAAAAGATTCAAAATGTCTTTTGGATCGGGTCTCATGTTGAATAACCACTTTTTAAACCCTCACAGTGACCAAAATTGCCATTTTTACAGAGTTTTGCTTACTCAAAATCTTCAATTTTGACCAATTTCAGGCACAGAAATGACTTTAAACACACTTATTTTAGTTGAAAAAGTAATAATTCACATCCAACCATCATTTAAAGTCAAAAGATTAAATGTTAAAATTTCATCAATATTGACAATTTTTTCAACGTTCGACTGGTCCGGGGTCATCGTTTTTCATCAGAAAATTGATTTTTTGGACTCTACCAAAAAAGATTCAAAATGTTTTTTGGATCGGGTCTCATGTTGAATAACCACTTTTTAAACCCTCACAGTGACCAAAATTGCAATTTTTACAGAGTTTTGCTTACTCAAAATCTTAAATTTTGACCAATTTCAGGCACAGAAATGACTTTAAACACACTTATTTTAGTTGAAAAAGTAATAATTCACATCCAACCGTCATTTAAAGTCAAAAGATTAAATGTTAAAATTTCATCAATATTGACCATTTTTTCAACGTTCGACTGGTCCGGGGTCATCGTTTTTCATCAGAAAATTGATTTTTTGGACTCTACCAAAAATGATTCAAAATGTCATTTGGATCGGGCCTCATGTTTAATAACCACTTTTTAAACCCTCACAGTGACCAAAATTGCCATTTTTACAGAGTTTTGCTTACTCAAAATCTTAAATTTTGACCAATTTCAGGCACAGAAATGACTTTAAACACACTTATTTTAGTTGAAAAAGTAATAATTCACATCCAACCGTCATTTAAAGTCAAAAGATTAAATGTTAAAATTTCATCAATATTGACCATTTTTTCAACGTTCGACTGGTCCGGGGTCATCGTTTTTCATCAGAAAATTGATTTTTTTGGACTCTACCAAAAATGATTCAAAATGTCATTTGGATCGGGCCTCATGTTGAATAACCACTTTTTAAACCCTCACAGTGACCAAAATTGCCATTTTTACAGAGTTTTGCTTACTCAAAATCTTCAATTTTGACCAATTTCAGGCACAGAAATGACTTTAAACACACTTATTTTAGTTGAAAAAGTAATAATTCACATCCAACCGTCATTTAAAGTCAAAAGATTAAATGTTAAAATTTCATCAATATTGACCATTTTTTCAACGTTCGACTGGTCCGGGGTCATCGTTTTTCATCAGAAAATGGATTTTTTGGACTCTACCAAAAAAGATTCAAAATGTTTTTTGGATCGGGTCTCATGTTGAATAACTACTTTTTAAACCCTCACAGTGACCAAAATTGCCATTTTTACAGAGTTTTGCTTACTCAGAATCTTCAATTTTGACCAATTTCAGGCACAGAAATGACTTTAAACACACTTATTTTAGTTGAAAAAGTAATAATTCACATCCAACCGTCATTTAAAGTCAAAAGATTAAATGTTAAAATTTCATCAATATTGACCATTTTTTCAACGTTCGACTGGTCCGGGGTCATCGTTTTTCATCAGAAAATGGATTTTTTGGACTCTACCAAAAAAGATTCAAAATGTCTTTTGGATCGGGTCTCATGTTGAATAACCACTTTTTAAACCCTCACAGTGACCAAAATTGCCATTTTTACAGAGTTTTGCTTACTCAAAATCTTCAATTTTGACCAATTTCAGGCACAGAAATGACTTTAAACACACTTATTTTAGTTGAAAAAGTAATAATTCACATCCAACCGTCATTTAAAGTCAAAAGATTAAATCTTAAAATTTCCTCAATATTGACCATTTTTTCAACGTTCGACTGGTCCGGGGTCATCGTTTTTCATCAGAAAATTAATTTTTTGGACTCTACCAAAAATGATTCAAAATGTCATTTGGATCGGGCCTCATGTTGAATAACCACTTTTTAAACCCTCACAGTGACCAAAATTGCCATTTTTACAGAGTTTTGCTTACTCAAAATCTTCAATTTTGACCAATTTCAGGCACAGAAATGACTTTAAACACACTTATTTTAGTTGAAAAAGTAATAATTCACATCCAACCGTCATTTAAAGTCAAAAGATTAAATGTTAAAATTTCATCAATATTGACCATTTTTTCAACTTTCGACTGGTCCGGGGTCATCGTTTTTCATCAGAAAATGGATTTTTTGGACTCTACCAAAAAAGATTCAAAATGTCTTTTGGATCGGGTCTCATGTTGAATAACCACTTTTTAAACCCTCACAGTGACCAAAATTGCCATTTTTACAGAGTTTTGCTTACTCAAAATCTTCAATTTTGACCAATTTCAGGCACAGAAATGACTTTAAACACACTTATTTTAGTTGAAAAAGTAATAATTCACATCCAACCGTCATTTAAAGTCAAAAGATTAAATGTTAAAATTTCATCAATATTGACAATTTTTTCAACGTTCGACTGGTCCGGGGTCATCGTTTTTCATCAGAAAATTGATTTTTTGGACTCTACCAAAAAAGATTCAAAATGTTTTTTGGATCGGGTCTCATGTTGAATAACCACTTTTTAAACCCTCACAGTGACCAAAATTGCAATTTTTACAGAGTTTTGCTTACTCAAAATCTTAAATTTTGACCAATTTCAGGCACAGAAATGACTTTAAACACACTTATTTTAGTTGAAAAAGTAATAATTCACATCCAACCGTCATTTAAAGTCAAAAGATTAAATGTAAAAATTTCATCAATATTGACCATTTTTTCAACGTTCGACTGGTCCGGGGTCATCGTTTTTCATCAGAAAATTGATTTTTTGGACTCTATCAAAAATGATTCAAAATGTCTTTTGGATCGGGTCTCATGTTGAATAACCACTTTTTAAACCCTCACAGTGACCAAAATTGCCATTTTTACAGAGTTTTGCTTACTCAAAATCTTCAATTTTGACCACTTTCAGGCACAGAAATTACTTTAAACACACTTATTTTAGTTGAAAAAGTAATAATTCACATCCAACTGTCATTTAAAGTCAAAAGATTAAATGTAAACATTTCATCAATATTGACCATTTTTTCAACGTTCGACTGGTCCGGGGTCATCGTTTTTCATCAGAAAATTGATTTTTTTGGACTCTACCAAAAATGATTCAAAATGTCATTTGGATCGGGCCTCATGTTGAATAACCACTTTTTAAACCCTCACAGTGACCAAAATTGCCATTTTTACAGAGTTTTGCTTACTCAAAATCTTCAATTTTGACCAATTTCAGGCACAGAAATGACTTTAAACACACTTATTTTAGTTGAAAAAGTAATAATTCACATCCAACCGTCATTTAAAGTCAAAAGATTAAATGTTAAAATTTCATCAATATTGACCATTTTTTCAACGTTCGACTGGTCCGGGGTCATCGTTTTTCATCAGAAAATTGATTTTTTGGACTCTACCAAAAATGATTCAAAATGTCTTTTGGATCGGGTCTCATGTTGAATAACCACTTTTTAAACCCTCACAGTGACCAAAATTGCCATTTTTACAGAGTTTTGCTTACTCAAAATCTTCAATTTTGACCAATTTCAGGCACAGAAATGACTTTAAACACACTTATTTTAGTTGAAAAAGTAATAATTCACATCCAACTGTCATTTAAAGTCAAAAGATTAAATGTAAACATTTCATCAATATTGACCATTTTTTCAACGTTCGACTGGTCCGGGGTCATCGTTTTTCATCAGAAAATTGATTTTTTTGGACTCTACCAAAAATGATTCAAAATGTCATTTGGATCGGGCCTCATGTTGAATAACCACTTTTTAAACCCTCACAGTGACCAAAATTGCCATTTTTACAGAGTTTTGCTTACTCAAAATCTTCAATTTTGACCAATTTCAGGCACAGAAATGACTTTAAACACACTTATTTTAGTTGAAAAAGTAATAATTCACATCCAACCGTCATTTAAAGTCAAAAGACTAAATGTTAAAATTTCATCAATATTGACCATTTTTTCAACTTTCGACTGGTCCGGGGTCATCGTTTTTCATCAGAAAATGGATTTTTTGGACTCTACCAAAAAAGATTCAAAATGTCTTTTGGATCGGGTCTCATGTTGAATAACCACTTTTTAAACCCTCACAGTGACCAAAATTGCCATTTTTACAGAGTTTTGCTTACTCAAAATCTTCAATTTTGACCAATTTCAGGCACAGAAATGACTTTAAACACACTTATTTTAGTTGAAAAAGTAATAATTCACATCCAACCATCATTTAAAGTCAAAAGATTAAATGTTAAAATTTCATCAATATTGACAATTTTTTCAACGTTCGACTGGTCCGGGGTCATCGTTTTTCATCAGAAAATTGATTTTTTGGACTCTACCAAAAAAGATTCAAAATGTTTTTTGGATCGGGTCTCATGTTGAATAACCACTTTTTAAACCCTCACAGTGACCAAAATTGCAATTTTTACAGAGTTTTGCTTACTCAAAATCTTAAATTTTGACCAATTTCAGGCACAGAAATGACTTTAAACACACTTATTTTAGTTGAAAAAGTAATAATTCACATCCAACCGTCATTTAAAGTCAAAAGATTAAATGTAAAAATTTCATCAATATTGACCATTTTTTCAACGTTCGACTGGTCCGGGGTCATCGTTTTTCATCAGAAAATTGATTTTTTGGACTCTACCAAAAATGATTCAAAATGTCATTTGGATCGGGCCTCATGTTTAATAACCACTTTTTAAACCCTCACAGTGACCAAAATTGCCATTTTTACAGAGTTTTGCTTACTCAAAATCTTAAATTTTGACCAATTTCAGGCACAGAAATGACTTTAAACACACTTATTTTAGTTGAAAAAGTAATAATTCACATCCAACCGTCATTTAAAGTCAAAAGATTAAATGTTAAAATTTCATCAATATTGACCATTTTTTCAACGTTCGACTGGTCCGGGGTCATCGTTTTTCATCAGAAAATTGATTTTTTTGGACTCTACCAAAAATGATTCAAAATGTCATTTGGATCGGGCCTCATGTTGAATAACCACTTTTTAAACCCTCACAGTGACCAAAATTGCCATTTTTACAGAGTTTTGCTTACTCAAAATCTTCAATTTTGACCAATTTCAGGCACAGAAATGACTTTAAACACACTTATTTTAGTTGAAAAAGTAATAATTCACATCCAACCGTCATTTAAAGTCAAAAGATTAAATGTTAAAATTTCATCAATATTGACCATTTTTTCAACGTTCGACTGGTCCGGGGTCATCGTTTTTCATCAGAAAATGGATTTTTTGGACTCTACCAAAAAAGATTCAAAATGTTTTTTGGATCGGGTCTCATGTTGAATAACTACTTTTTAAACCCTCACAGTGACCAAAATTGCCATTTTTACAGAGTTTTGCTTACTCAGAATCTTCAATTTTGACCAATTTCAGGCACAGAAATGACTTTAAACACACTTATTTTAGTTGAAAAAGTAATAATTCACATCCAACCGTCATTTAAAGTCAAAAGATTAAATGTTAAAATTTCATCAATATTGACCATTTTTTCAACGTTCGACTGGTCCGGGGTCATCGTTTTTCATCAGAAAATGGATTTTTTGGACTCTACCAAAAAAGATTCAAAAT